>NC_044387.1:109745129-110100252 GCF_006542625.1 Nomascus leucogenys | reverse complement strand
TATGTAAATATATACACCAACAATGTACCCACAAAAATAAATTAAAAATTGAAATTAAAATTAAAACCAAAGGGAGGAGAGTATAATGAGGCATGTGTGACCCATGGCTTGAGCTAGCTTTTCAGGTTAACTTTGGAACATCCTTATCCAAGAAGAGGTGTCCGTTTAGTCAATAGGGGCTTAGAAATTTATTTTTAGTTTATTTATTTTTAGTTTAGTTTATAGCAATAACCTCTCCATCATTATGACTAGAGGTTGAAATGTGGTATTTAACAGCCCTACATGATAAGATCAGCTATGCCTGTTTAGTGACAGCCTCTTTTATGACAACCCTCTGCAAACAATTAGCCTCAAGATGGAGAACGTGAGACTTTTTCTTAACAGTTTTCTCTCATTTCTTAACCATAAGGTCATCTTTGATGAGCTGGTATAGGGCAGCTCGACCCTACTTTCTAAACCCAGCATGTCACTTTTTTCCTGAAAGAGTTTTGTCAGTTTTGTCATAGCAGTGTGAAAATGGACTAATACATTACAATATATAAGTTACAGCCTTCCCATTTCCCCTGTTCAGTCTGACTCCTTTTTTTTGCACCTTAATTTGTTTTATAGAAGAGAAACTAAATGGAAGGAAATACTTTACATATAGGCTTCTCTGATGCTTGATCAGGATAAAAATTAAAATGGGCTTCTATATGTTTGATGGAGGAAAAGACAAAATAGGGACGGCACGTAATTGATTACCCTTTTAATGCAAGTGCCTCTTAATATTAGGCTTTTCTTAGCTGGCGCTGAACTCCCCCTGCCAGTCCGAGCACCCCATAAGAACACAGTCAGACTCCTTCCAGTTCTGGTGAGGTGTGCAACATGTTATTAACTTCTAGTTTTCCAGGGTTATCTAGTGTCTGGTCATCATCTTCTCCCTGCCCTTCGAGTCCTGTCTTACATACATACCCCACTCTCGAAACACCCGAGCTTCACCAGAACAACATGCAGTGGGGCCTCTTATCAGATGGCAAAGTTGAATGTTTACCCTCTCTGGGAAGTGACAAATGATAATAGGGATACTATATAGGTATATGTACCCTTTTCTATGTCTGAATTAGCAATATGCAAGGAAAAACTAAAACATTTTCAGAGGTGCCAGGAAAATTCATAGACAAATTTAAGAGGCTAACCTTGATGTATGATCTGACCAGGCAAGATTTGCATATATTTATGTTTACCTGCTGCATGGTAGAAAAGCAGTGTGTTATTCTCTTTGAAGCAATTGTGAATGGGAGTTCACTCATGATTTGGCTCTCTGTTTGTCTGTTATTGGTGTACAAGAATGCTTGTGATATTTGCACATTGATTTTGTATCCTGAGACTTTGCTGAAGTTGCTTATCAGCTTAAGGAGATTTTGGGCTGAGACGATGGGGTTTTCTAGATATACAATCATGTCATCTGCAAACAGGGACAATTTGAATTCCTCTTTTCCTAATTGAATACCCTTTATTTCCTTCTCCTGCCTGATTGCCCTGGCCAGAACTTCCAACACTATGTTGAATAGAAGCGGTGAGAGACAGCATCCCTGTCTTGTGCCAGTTTTCAAAGGGAATGCTTCCAGTTTTTGCCAATTCAGTATGATATTAGCTGTGAGTTTGTCATAGATAGCTCTTACTATTTTGAGATACGTCCCATCAATGTCTAATTTATTGAGAGTTTTTAGCATGAAGGGTTGTTGAATTTTGTCAAAGGCCTTTTCTGTATCTATTGAGATAATCATGTGGTTTTTGTCATTGGTTCTGTTTATATGCTGGATTACATTTATTGATTTGCATATGTTGAGCCAACCTTGCATCCCAGGAATGAAGCCCACTTGATCATGGTGGATAAGCTTTTTGATGTGCTGCTGGATTCGGTTTGCCAGTATTTTACTGAGGATTTTTGCATTGATGTTCATCAGGGATATTGGTCTAAAATTCTTTTTTTTGTTGTGTCTCTGCCAGGCTTTGGTATCAGGATAATGCTGGCCTCATAAAATGAGTTAGGGAGGGTTCCTTCTTTTTCTATCAATTGGAATAGTTTCAGAAGGAATGGTACCAGCTCCTCCTTGTACCTCTGGTAGAATTCAGCTGTGAATCCATCTGGTCCTGGACTTTTTTTGGTTGATAAAATACCTAGGAATACAACTTACAAGGGATGTGAAGGACCTCTTCAAGGAGAACTACAAACCAATGCTCAATGAAATAAAAGAGGATACAAACAAATGGAAGAAATTCCATGCTCATGGGTAGGAAGAATCAATATTGTCAAAATGACCATACTGCCCAAGGTAATTTACAGACTTAATGCCATCTCCATCAAGCTATCAATTACTTTCTTCACAGAATTGGAAAAAACTACTTTAAAGTTCATATGGAACCAAAAAAGAGCCTGCATTGTCAAGTCAATTCTAAGCCAAAAGAACAAAGCTGTAGGCATCACGCTACCTGACTTCAAACTATACTACAAGGCTACAGTAACCAAAACAGAATGGTACTGGTACCAAAACAGTGATATAGACCAATGGAACAGAACAGAGCCATCAGAAATAATGCTGCATATCTACAACTATATGATCTTTGACAAATCTGACAAAAAACAAGAAATGGGGAAAGGATTCCCTATTTAATAAATGGTGCTGGGAAAACTAGCTAGCCATATGTAGAAAGCTGAAATTGGATCCCTTCCTTACACCTTATACAAAAATTAATCCAATATGGATTAAAGACTTAAATGTTAGACCTAAAACCGTAAAAACCCTAGAAGAAAACCAAGGCAATACCATTCAGGACATAGGCATGGGCAAGGACTTCATGTCTAAAACACAAAAAGCAATGGCAACAAAAGCCAAAATTGACAAATGGTATCTAATTAAACTAAAGAGCTTCTGCACAGCAAAAGAAACTACCATCAGAGTGAACAGGCAACCTACAGAATGGGAGAAAATTTTTGCAACCTACTCATCTGACAAAGGGCTAATATCCAGAATCTACAATGAACTCAAATAAATTTGCAAGAAAAAAACAAATGACTCTATCAAAAAGTGGGCGAAGGATATGAACAGACACTTCTCAAAAGAAGACATTTATGCAGCTAACAGACACATGAAAAAATCGTCATCATCACTGGCCATCAGAAAAATGCAAATCAAAACCACAATGAGATACCATCTCACACCAGTTAGAATGGTGATCATTAAAAAGTCAGGAAACAACAGGTGCTGGAGAGGATGTGGAGAAACAGGAACACTTTTACACTATTGGTGGGAGTGTAAACTAGTTCAACCATTGTGGAAGTCAGTGTCGTGATTCTTCAGGGATCTAGAACTAGAAATACCATTTGACCCAGCCATCCCATTACTGGGTATATACCCAAAGGACTATAAATCATGCTGCTATAAAGACACATGCACACATATGTTTATTGCAGTACTATTCACAATAGCAAAGACTTGGAACCAACCCAAGTGTCCATCAATGATAGACTGGATTAAGAAAATATGGCACATATACACCATGGAATACTATGCAGCCATAAAAAATGATGAGTTCATGTCATTTGTAGGGACATGGATGAAGCTGGAAACCATCATTCTCAGCCAACTATCGCAAGGACAAAAAAAAAACCACAGCATGTTCTCACTCATAGGTGGGAATTGAACAATGAGAACACATGGACACAGGAAGGGTAACATCACACACTAGGGCCTGTTATGGGGTGAGAAGAGGGGGGGGAGGGATAGCATTAGGAGATATACCTAGTGCTAAATGACGAGTTGATGGGTGCAGCACACCAACATGACACATGTATACATATGTAACAAACCTGCACGTTGTGCACATGTACCCTAAAACTTAAAAAGTATAATAAGAAAAGGAAAAAAGAAAAGCAGTGTGTTATGTGAGTGGCTAGAGCACATGCTAATAGGGTGGCAGCCTGCAACCAAGGACATGACGTCTATCAAGTAGGAGGCACAGCAGTGCCTGACTAGGACCCAAAAGAGAACTAGAATCTAGAAAAGACAAATGAATTAGGAAGAAAGTGGGATATAGAGAGAAAAAATTATGATAATTTGACTCCTTGAAGGAATAAAAAAGTGTGATAAAGCTTTTTAATTTTTATAAAATCTGGGAAATTACTCGGAAAAGATGAAAACCTAGCCTTATTACAAGGGTGGATAATTTAGACCTTGAGAAAATACACTAACACTAACCCTGACTCCAAGAAGGGACAGGCATTGCTAGGAGTTTACTTTATAGCCAAGCCTGCTTCTGATATCTGCAGGAAGCTGCCAAAAGCAGCCTTAAGCTTCCAGACTCCCATGGATCAGATTTTAGATTTGGATTTTGCAGTTTTCCATCACAGGAATAGGGCAGAGAAAACATAAAATAAACCAAATCTCCCAAGAGGCCCAGCTTCTAGCTGCAGCCTTGTGCTCTCCACCACTTCAGAGGCAGCCCCTTAACCCCTGGCCCTCACAGAGGAAGTGAGAAGGTGAAAGTCCCAGTCTGTGCCTCTGGACCAGTGTGCCTTGGATATAAATCAATGTGCCTTCTGTAAGAAGGTCGGCCACTGCCAAAGGAGATGCACTGTGCTTCCAATGGAGCCATTATCAGAGCCCAGCAGACTCAAAAGTGGGAGGGCCTGATACTTCCTGCCTCCGCTCCCATTGGACTATTAGCTATTGAGAGATGGAGGAGCCTCAGGTGACTCTTGAAGTGGCAGGTAGGAGTATTAACTTCGTATTAGGTGTGGGAGCAGATGACTCTGTCCTGATTCAATACAATGGGCTCCTGTCTTCTCATGACGGACAAGCCCCAAAACACTGCTTTTCGGATCTTCTAAGTTGTCCTCCAGGGCCTCTGGGCTTCTCACCTGCCTTTTTAGTGCTGTCTGAATGCCTGACCTCTTACTGAGGAGAGGTTTATGGACTCAGGAGACCAAGTCATGGTCACCTTCACAGATCATAAAGCATAGAAAGTGTTACCTTTGTTCCTGATCCCTCAGGGGAAAAAAATAAGTTAAGAATGAGCTGTCACATTTATCACCTGAGGTGTTGTCTCAAGTAAATCTTGAGGTATGGGCCACACAGGCTCTGGGAAATGCACTAAACACCTCCCCCATTCAAATCCAACTTCAGCCTAGTGCTCCTCACCCTCAGAACAGACAATACATTTTAAGGCAAGAAGCATGAGGGGAAATTCAACCCCTTATTGCCAAATTCTTGCCATATGAGTTATGAAGGCCGTGAGAGTCTCCTTACAATACTCGCATGTTACAGATAAAAAGCCTGATGGCAAGTACAGATTTCTCAGAACCCTTAGAGCATTAAGAAACGCAGTTGTCTCCATACACCTCATTATCCCCAAAACTCACCAAGTCCCAGGGGATGCAAGCTGGTTTACATTCTTAAATCCGAAAGATGCATTTTTCTGCATCTCAATGCATCCAGATTCATAATATGTTTGCCTTTGAATGGACTGATCCAGATATGGATTCAGCCTCAAAACTAACCTGGACAGTCATCTCTGAAGGGTTCTGGGATAGCCCCCACTTATTTGAAAATGCTCTAGCTAAGGATTTAAGAAATCTACAATTGGAAAGGGACACAATTATTCAGTATGTAGGTGACTTGCGCATTGCTAGCCCAACTAAAGAAGACTCAAATAATAATACTGTTAAGTTGGTAAATTTCCTGGGAACTTGCAGATACAGGGTATCACCATACAGGGCTCAGATTTTGACTCAAAGACTTAAATATTTGGAATCTGTCTTAACCTCTGGAACTGATCAACATCCCTAGAAGATAAAAAAGTTATTTTAGTCACCCAAGGGTCCCAGTCCAACAAATGACTGTGGGCTTTTTTAGGAGATGGCTGGGTACTGCTGCTTATGGGTGCCCACATTTGGACATGTAGCCAAGCCTTTATATGATACACTAAAGGGAAAGATTTAGAGCTCCTAGAATGTAATTAGAACTGCAAGCAAACCTTCAATACTCTCAAGGAGAAATTGGGCTCTGCTGCAGCTGTGGGAGTCCCCAAGTTGGATGAACCATTTTTTCTTTATGCGGCCAAAAAGCAAGGCATAGGCCTTAGGTAACCTTGTCCCAAAACTGGGGAACATTCCAAGGCCAGTAGCCTAATTTTCTAAGCAGATAAACCAGGTGGCCTCAGGGTGGCCTTGATGTCTTAGAGCTATTGCTGCTACCACTTTTCTAGTAGGCAAAGCTAATAAACTAACATTAGAACAGCACCTACAGGTTTTTGACCCCACACCAAGGGAAGGTGGTCCTAGAAGCTAGAGGCCACCAGTGGATAATAGGAGAATATTTATGAAAGTGTCAGGCCTCATTGTTAGACACTCCAGACATAACCCTTAAAGCCTGCCAAACCATAAACCCAGCTACTTATCGGCCAGAGTCCACAGGTGATCCCAGCCTTTCTGGCATGCAGGTTGTATTAGTCTGTTCTCATGCGGCTAATAAAGACATATATATCTGAGGCTGGGTAATTTATAAAGAAAAGAGGCTTAATTGACTCACAGTTGCACATGGTCAGGGAGGCCTCACGCTCATGGCAGAAGGCAAATGAGGAGCAAAGTCACATCTCTTACATGGCAGCAGGCAAAAGAGCTTGTGTAGGGAAACTCCCCTTTATAAAACCATCAGCTGTAATCCCAGCACTGTGGGAGTCCAAGGCAGTGGATGACCTGAGGTGAGGAGATCGAGGCCAGCCTGGCCAACATGGTGAAAACCCGTCTATGCTAAAAATACAAAAATTAGACAGGCATGGTGGTGGGCGCCTGTAATCCCAGCTACTGGGGAAGCTGAGACAGGAGAATCGCTTGAACCCAAGAGTCAGAAGTTGCAGTGAGCCAAGATCGCACCATTGTACTCCAGCCTGAGCAACAGAGCAAGACTCTGTCTCAAAAATAAATAAGCAAACCATCAGATCTCATGAGGCTTATTCACTGTCACGAGAACAGCATGGGAAAGACCCATCCCCTGACTCGATTACCTCCCACTGGGTCCCTCCCACGATATATGGGAATTAGGGGAGCTACAATTCAAGATAAGATTTGACTGGGGACACAGCCAAAGCATGTCACAGGTTATGAAACAAATGTATTCTAGCAGGCCAGCCTTAGGAGAGATGAGCCCCTTGACCATCCCAAGGAACAGTGGTTAACAGATGCGAGTTGTTTTATGCATCAGGAAAACAGGAGGGCTAGATATGCTATTATTAGTCAGCACAAGAGAATCAAGGCACAAGCCTTGCTGGCCTCGACCTCAGCTCAAAAAACTGAGTTAATTGAACTTACTAGGCCCCTGCAGTTGGGAAAGGATTTAAAAGTTAACAT
Source organism: Nomascus leucogenys (assembly GCF_006542625.1). Lineage (NCBI taxonomy): Eukaryota > Metazoa > Chordata > Mammalia > Primates > Hylobatidae > Nomascus > Nomascus leucogenys. The sequence goes on along the minus strand of NC_044387.1, from coordinate 110,092,865 downwards.
TTACACTGATTCCAAGTAAGATTTTTTAGTGCTTCATGCTTATGCCGCAATTTGGAATGGGTAGGGACTCCTGACACCCAAGAGCTTTTCCATACATCATTCAGATTTTGAGCTTGTTAGAATGCTGCTTTGCTGCCAAAAAGTGACACCCAAGAGCTTTTCCATACATCATTCAGATTTTGAGCTTGTTAGAATGCTGCTTTGCTGCCAAAAAGTGACTATAATTAATTGCAGAGGACATCAAAAGAGAGACTGACTGTGTAAAAGGAAATGCCCTTGTAGATGCCGCAGCCAAGGCCCCTGCACTGAAAGGGCCAATGAAGCTTATGGGCGTGCTGGTCAGCATATGTAGAACTGGGCCAGAACACTCTGAAGAAGAACAAAAATGGGCCAGGGATTCATTTCAGTCCAGGGCCCCTCTGACTGGCTGAATGATGGTAATAAATTACTAATGCCGAGTACCAATCATAGGAATATAACTCAGCACTTTCATGATTCTTTTCACCCCAGAAGGGTTTCTTTGTTTCTGTTAATGTCTCATTTGTTTATAGGGGTAAATCTTTTCAAGACACTAAAACAAGTGACTCAGCACTGTGAGCTCAGTGCCTGACATGACCCAAATGGCCAGCAATTTTCTCCTTCTCCAGTTAAACCTGTCCAAAAATTGAGGAACCTATCCAGGTGAGAACTGGCAACTCTAATTTACCCCGATGCCTTTCTGCAGGAGATTCAAATATTTGCTAATTCTTACTGATACCATCACTGGTTAGATTGAGGCATTCCCCACCCCATCTGAAAAATGTTTATTAGAAGAAATAACTCCTCAGTCTGGGTAATCTAAAAGCCTGCAGAGTGACAATGGCCCATCTTCCACAGCAGGCGTAACCCATCACCTATCCTCAGCTTTAAGAATCCAATATCAGCTTCACTCTGCTGGAGACCGCAGTCCTCGGGAAAGGTGAAAGGGCTAATCCTACTCTAAAGAAGACTCTATCTAAATCAGAGCCTGACTATCTCTAACACCCATAGCTTACTGCGGGTTAGAACTGCTCCAAAGTAAAACTTATAATTAAGTCCTGTTGAGTTAACATATGGAAGGCCTTTCCTAACCACAGATCTCCTAATAGATGAAAGGACTCATCCATTACACAAATATGTCATCAATCTAGGACAGGTGCAAAGGCACTCTGTGAATATGGGAACAAGAGTCTTCCCCTCCCACATGGGAGGAAAATTCAGTTGCAGCTCAGCTAGGGATCTAGTCTCACTAAAGACGGGAGGAAGTTTTCCAGCTGAGCAGCTTTCCCCAACTTGGAAAGGACCACAGCAAGGACACCTGAGCTCTCCAACAGACGCTCAACGCCAGGGGATTCACAGGTGGGTGCACCTGTGTGGAAGCAAAGCTGTTGCTTATTCTGGGAGCCCAATCCGAGGCTGAGTGAGGTGGGCGCCGGGCTATTTAAGCGTTGGCGGAGGGCGGATTGGGTCGCTGCGCATCTGCTCCTCCTCGCGTTTCTCCTGCCGCCCTAATCCCGCCTTGGCCATGAGGGAGATTGTGCTCACGCAGGCTGGGCAGTGCGGGAACCAGATTGGCGTCAAGGTTGGGAGCCGGGGCTCTGAGGGCCCGGCCCGGGCCTACCTGGTGGCCAGGGAAGATGTTGGCAGTGGCGGGGCAGTGCCCCTGCATTGCGGACCCTGGGCTCCCTGCCGGGGACGTGGTGGAACTGGGTGCTGGCGAGGCGGCCGGGGTGGACCCCAGGGACACGGTGGCCTAGGGATGGGGGTGCGGATATGAGGGTGGGGGTGGGAGAGGGGCTGGGGCGCCTCCGTGACTCAGCCCTGGCCCCTCCGGCCCCTCCCATCTCTTGCAGTTACGGGAGGTGATTTCTGATGAACATGCCATTGAGTCCGCTGGCACCTACCACGGGGACAGCCACCTGCAGCTGGAGCGCATCGACGTGTACTACAACGAGGCCAGCGGTGAGACCCCGTCCTTCCCCCACCACCCTCCTGGGAACGCGGCCCTCCCCTGCTAATGCGCTCCCGCCCCTCTCAGGTGGCAGGTACGTGCCCCGCGCTGTGCTCGTGGATCTGGAGCCCAGAACCATGGACTCTGTGCGCTCAGGGCCCTTCGGGCAGATCTTCAGGCCGGACAACTTCATCTTCGGTGAGCTGCGGGGGAGGACTGGGGTCAGGGCAGCTCAAAATCCACGAGTGCCCCAAGGTCATCGCTGTGGGAACTGTGGAGCCAGGGCCCCTGAACACCCTCCTATCCTCTCAGTCGAGTTACTCGATCTGCTTCTGCTAAACGGGCTTTGGGAGGAGGGCCCGGGTGTCTCCTCAAGGTGAGGAGCTGCTGATGTAAACTCCCTGCAGGGAGCTGAGCTGAGCTGGGGCCGTGGCTACTGCCTTCCCTGAAAATGGGCAGGAGCCGCCTGCAGCGAGGTCTGTTAGCCCGTCTCAGGTTTGACTCCTGACTTAATTCCTAACAGGGGAAGCTGCTGTGCTGTAACTCGGGGGAGGGGGTTTCATTTGCTCCACCTGCAGGGCGGATGGTGCTTCCACCTCACACGTGACACTGGCGCTTTCTGCATTATGGTGACCACTGATGACCGTACACCTGGCCATCGAGTGACTGGCTGTACTGTCTTACAGGTCAGTGTGGGGCCGGAAACAACTGGGCCAAGGGACACTACACAGAAGGCGCGGAGCTGATGGAGTCAGTGATGGACGTTGCCAGAAAGGAGGCTGAGAGCTGTGACTGCCTGCAGGGTTTCCAGCTGACCCACTCCTTGGGTGGGGGGACTGGGTCTGGGATGGGTACCCTTCTGCTCAGTAAGATCCGGGAGGAGTACCCAGACAGGATCATAAACACATTCAGCATCCTGCCCTCGCCCATGGTGTCAGACACCGTGGTGGAGCCCTACAACGCCACCCTCTCAGTCCACCAGCTCATAGAAAATGCGGACGAGACCTTCTGCATAGATAACGAAGCGCTATATGACATATGTTCCAGGACCCTAAAACTGCCCACACCCACCTACGGTGACCTGAACCACCTGGTGTCTGCTACCATGAGTGGGGTCACCACGTGCCTGCGCTTCCCCGGCCAGCTGAATGCTGACCTGCGGAAGCTGGCCGTGAACATGGTCCCGTTTCCCCGGCTGCATTTCTTCATGCCTGGCTTTGCCCCACTGACCAGCCGGGGCAGCCAGCAGTACCGGGCCTTGACTGTGGCTGAGCTTACCCAGCAGATGTTTGATGCTAAGAATATGATGGCCGCTTGTGACCCACGCCATGGCCGCTACCTAACGGCGGCTGCCATTTTCAGGGGTCGCATGCCCATGAGGGAGGTGGATGAACAAATGTTCAACATTCAAGACAAGAACAGCAGCTACTTTGCTGACTGGCTCCCCAACAATGTAAAAACAGCCGTCTGTGACATCCCACCCCGGGGGCTAAAAATGTCGGCCACCTTCATTGGGAATAATACGGCCATCCAGGAACTCTTCAAGCGTGTCTCAGAGCAGTTTACAGCAATGTTCAGGCACAAGGCCTTTCTCCACTGGTACACGGGCGAGGGCATGGATGAGATGGAATTCACCGAGGCCGAGAGCAACATGAACGACCTGGTGTCTGAATATCAGCAACATCAGGATGCCACGGCCGAGGAGGAGGAGGAGTTTGAGGAGTGTGCTGAGGAGGAGGTGGCCTAGAACTCTCCTTTTCTAGGTAAAGGGGGGGAAGCAGTGTGGATTCTTTACTGTGTTCTGACAGCCATGTGTGGCTACGCACTTGTTCGTTTGTGTCTTCCCATCTCCTCCTGCTGCATTTTAAAGCACTTTAATATGCAGTTTTGCCTAATAAAATATTTTCACAGCATCTGGTTTCACCTCCAACTTTCCATGGGCCCTCTGGCTACTGCTGCCAGATGCGCATAGTTGTCCTGCAAGGCTGAAGCTGTCTGGGCTTATTGCATGCCCAGGAACAAGCATTCCAGTGGCTCCAGGAGGGGTCGGCACGGGCTGTGGACATGGCAGGCAGGCATCACATGAACTTGGGGATGCCCTGGGCCTTGGGCAACGACGTGGTGAAAAACCTGTTCCTGAAGGCAAGCCTTGGCTTATCCCATGTGCCAAATTCTAGGGGACCAGCTGGCCATGCTTCTGGAACTTTAAAAGGAGTTAGTGACCCTGGTGGACAATGTTCCCAAAGTCCCATCTCGGGGTAGGAATGTGGCCAGACAGCTGGCTCTGAACCAGCAATGAAGGGTGGGCAAGTGGGACCCCAGCCACTCCATCACCATGACGGCCTGGGTGTGTTTGTGTGGCCTCATTCTCTTAATGAGGTGGGCATGGGATATCTGGCAGGGACTACCAGGCAGGAATCAAGCCCAGTGTCTGCTAACATGCACTGAACCCTATGTAGAAGGGGATTAGGTCCTGGGGGCTGTAGATGGTGGTTGCTGGGCCTGTGTGCTCAGGGCAGTCTCTCCAAAGGCACAGATGGGGTTTCTGAGCAGGACCTGGGGAGACAGGCAGGTGCTCACAAATGCTGCTTCCCCCAACTGGCAACCAGTGAGAAAAACGTCTGAGTGGAGGTCTGACCTGCCCCAGTCTGGAGGACTGATGCTCTCTGGAAAGGTGGGTGATGCTCGGTGTCTGCTGTCTCCCTGTCCCGCACTCCAAAACTTCAGGGCAAAAATCATCCAAGATTGTCAGGATGAGCCTGGTGAGGGTGGCACCTTTGGGGACAGGCCCTTCAGCCTGGCAGAGTCTCCTCCCCAGGCTTCTCAGGGAGCCTGGACTTCAAAGCCTGCTTTGGGGAAGCAAATGAGAGGTGTGTGTATGAGCTGGGTGCCGGGTAGCATGCACGGACAGTGCTCTTCTCCCTGGCTCTTGTAGAACTTGTCCATGGCCTGTGTGATGACCCCTTGGTAATTCCCACCCCACCCCCATCACACAGATAAGATGAAGCCAGCATAACCTGGGGGTGGGCAGATGTACAGGTTCTACCCCAGGTCCCCTGGGCATGCCCACCTGCCTCCGACGTGTCTGGGAAAACAGGTGAGGCCCCTTTTTCTCTGAATGTTGGCAATGGTCTATTGCAGCCAAATGGGGAACAGGCAGGCAGGAGAGTGTCTGGAAAGAAGTGGCTCCTGGAAGGAGGTGGGAGAGGTCCCCCATACTCCCCCAACCTGTTCTAGGAGCAGGAAAAGGGGCCTCTGTGACAGTCCCCCTCAGTGGCTCTCACTCTCTGAGGGGTGTCCTTGCCCAACCCAGGTGCGCACCCATCTGAGATGGCCTTGCATGGATCTGGTTGGGAAGGTTCAGCTGCAGCAACCACTGAAACCTGCTCACACCTAGTGTCTCCACTCACTTGGGCTAGATGTTCCTCCCTCCTGTAGTGGTACAGCCAGACTGGCAGAGGGGACAAGTCACCCTGCAGTTCCCACCTGGGTCTGAGTGGGGGACAGGCTTGGTGCCCATGTATTTCCCAACTCCCTGGTTCCATGTGGGGGCTTCATGGACAGGAGTGGTGCTTTTCCAGGCCTCTTTTCCATATGCCAGCAACAGGCCCAGGTTTCCCAAGTTTCTGGAGCCCCTCTTCCAGCCTGGCAAGCATGGCATGTTGTAGGGGAAGGACATCAAGCCTACAGGCAGCAGAACCTGTCTAGGTATGTTCTCTACCCCTGGAGGCCCCTGGTTGTTTACCTCTTTGGGTGAGAGTCGGCTTAGGATCTCAACATTCTTGTAGGACTTCAGAACTGTACAGACAGGGACCCAGGAGGGAGCAGGGGCTGGGACTGGCAGCTAACCAATGTAGTGGGGGTTGTAGGACTCAGTTTGGTCTTGCAGGGAATTCGGGGAGGCTTGGATTTGCTGAAGCTCTAGATGAGCTTGGGCTTGGTTATGGAAACAGCATGGAGCCGGGGCCCTTCTGCACGCTGGAGTCTGAGTAGTTGCACCCTGGTGCATCCATAGGTGTTCCCACCTGGAGCACAGCTGTGGATAGAAGCCAGGAGAGCTGTGGAGGGAAGAGGAGGAGGAGGGAGTCTCAGGGCAGCCCGAGCAGCCAGGCAGGGCCTCTGCAAGTGAGATGCAGATCCAGCCTGTTGGCCACTTAGCAGCTGCTTGGCCGGCTGCAGATCACCTGACCTCTGTTCACCAGTAAATGGGGGTTGCAGTAGCACTTACCTTCTGGGACTCCTGCAGCTTGAAGGGGCAGCAAACACCACATGCTGAGAAAGTGCTGAACTCAGGCAAGCTTCTCCCAGAGCACCACAGCAGATTAGCATCCAACCTGTACAGGACACCATCAAATCTCCCCATCCCTCATTCCAACGGAAGAAAAGGGAGTCTCTGTCCTAGGGGAGCAAGCACAGGACTATCTATGCAGTGGGCCCACGGCCCAGGTGGGGGAAAGGCCCTTGGATACATGCTGGTTTCACCAACCATCTGTGGGTTGGGTTTGGCCTGGACCCCTGTACCCCAGGAGGCCAGTAGCCCCCTGCATGGGAGAGGACTGGGAGGTGGGTGGGAGGGCTGAGCTTTGAGGGAAGCCATTATTTGGCCTCATGGGAAGTGGTGCAGGTGGTTGTTGGTGGCTCAGTTTTGCAGGACCTGGGTGATCACCCAAGGAGTGAAAATTGCCTTTTTATGAGAAATTGCCAAAATTGATGCAAGCTCATCAGTCGAAAAGGTGAGTAATGCTGACAGTGGCTTCACCTGCCCCTTTCCCACAAGTAACTGGTGTTCAGAGGTGGATTTGTTTCCTTCCCAGCCTTTCCCCTTTGCATTTAACTGTGTGCATCTACTTTTGTGTGTACACACACACATGTTCCCTGGAGGGTTTACTTTTATTGTTTTATCTGGGGGGATAACTAGTGAGGCAGCCTGACACTTATCTTTTAAGTGTGGAGTCCTCTATGGAGTGGGCATCAGGTACTTCCTAGCTGGCCTCTGCCAGCTGTTTGGCTGCCCCAGTTTCTGCCCTTCACAGACATGCTGGCCACTTGGTGTGACATTCAGTGGCCTTTTTTGCAGCTAGTATGATGAGACGAGTGGATTAGGTACATTATAAACTGAAAAAGCACACAACATGCAGAGGGAAAGGATAAATGACCATGTGTGTCCTGCTCTGCTAAAGTCCACATCACATGACTCAGATGACAAACATTTTTTTCACCTAACATTTGGGCCCTGCGAAATGGCATTTATGTTTTTATTTATAACAGAGTTAGAAGAAATACTACCAGGCTTTCTTTTCCATTATCCCCAACTCCCACTTTACCCCAAGTTTACCTACCTCAGAGAGAAAGCAGAGCTCGCCTGGTTAATGAGAGCCTGATATAATTTGAGCCAGGTCACTGTGTAAAGGTCATACTGCTTCTGTCTCCTTGTGCCTCACTTGCGCAGCTCAGATATTTCATAGCTCCCTGTATACAGGTAGCTGTGTTACCCTCCTAGCTGCTTTCTTGGTTTGATACATGCCTGAGAGCATGTGGGAGCACTTCAGGTCTTAGGGTCATGGGAGGACTGTTTTGCCAGCCCAGCTCATCCCTCCAGCTCAGCCTGCAGCATGCCTTCCTCCATCTGATTCCAGAGTAGGGGATGGCAGGTCTCACACTGACCTCAAGTTTATGTGACTTTTTCCACCTCTGCTTTCCCAGACAGCTCCTGCTGTGGGACTTGTAAGGAGATTTGGGAAGTCAGTATCTACTTTTCTTGTGTGGGTGTTTAAAAATTATTCCCCTGGAGGAGAATAAATGTCAGAGGCACTCCAAACCCCTAACATACGAACATCTAAGCCTGGCCCTTTTTTGGTGGTAAAATATATATAACATAAAAGTTACCACTTTAACCATGTTTAAATGTACAGTTCCGTGGCATCTAGTATATTCAGTGTTGTCCAACCATCTAACTTATCTAATTTATTCATATCTACAACTTCTTTATCATCCTAAACTGAAACACCATACCCATGAAGAAGTCACTGAATAGAAGACTGGTGTATTTGACTCCATAAAAATTGAAACTCTGTATGAGAGAAAAATGCCTCAAAGTCAAAAGTCAACAGACTGGGGAAATAGATCTGCAACATACATGACAGACAAAAAGCTAATTTGTGATATATACATACATATGGATATATGTAAATATCCGTTTTCAACACCATTTAAAAAATACCATCCTTTCCCCATTGAATAGTGTTGACTCCCTTGTTAAAAATCATGACCATATTTTTTGGTTCTTTATTTCTATTGCATTGGTCTTTGTGTCTGTGTCTATGCTGGCACAGCCTTGTTTTGGGTACTGAAGCATTGCAGTAAGTTTGAAACCAGGAGGTGTTAGTCCTCTAACTTTGTTAGTTTTTAAGATTGATTTGGCTACTTGGGATTTTTTGAGATTTCATCTGAATTTTAGAATAGGTTTTTCTATTTTTGCAAATATTGGAATTTTCATAGTGATTTTATTGAATCTGTAGATGACTATAGATAACAATGGCATCTTGACAACGTTTTGTCTTCCAGTCCATAAACATGATGTCTTTTCATTTATTCGTGTCATCTTTAATACTTTTCTGCCATGTTTATAGATTTGCTGTACAGGTTTTTCATTTCCTTGGTGAAGTCGGTTTCTAAGTATTCTTTTGATGCTATCATACGTTATACTGTTGTCTTGATTTCTTCTTCAGATAGTTTATTGTTGTACAAATACAACTGATTTTTGTGTACTGATTTTGTATCCTGCAGCTTTGCTGAATTTTATTTATTGCATCTGACAGTTTATTTCACAGAAACTAAAAGATTTTTAATATATAAGCTTATGTCATCTGCAAACAGATGATTTTACTTTTTAAAAAATTGGAATATCTTTTATTTTACTCATGTTTTAACTAACTAGAATCCTCAGTACTATATTAAATGGAAGTAGTAAAAGCAGGCATCCTTGTTTTTGCTCTTAGGGTAAAAACTTTCAGTCTTTTACCATGTTAGCTGTGTTTTGTTTTTGTTTTTTGTATGACGTTATGTTAAGGTGTTTTCTTTTTATAGTTCATTAAGTACATTTTATCATGAATGTGGGTTAAATTTTGACAAATGCTTTTCTTTAATTAAAATGTGATCACATGAGGGTTTTTTCCTTTGTTAATGTGATATTACGCTGATTTTCATGTGTTGGAACGTAATTTTATTTCAGGAGTCAATTATACTCATTCATAGTGTATAATCCTTTTAGTGTACTGCTGAGTTTGAGTTGCTGGTATTTTGTTGAGGATTTTTGCATCAGCATTTGTAAGGGATGTTTGTAGTTTTCTTATGGTGCCTTTGTCTGGCTTGGTGTCAAGGTAATACTGGCCTCATAGAATAAGTTAGAAAACACTACCTCCTCTTCAACTTTTTGAAAATGTTTGAGAAAAATTGGTGTTAATTCTGCTTTAAATGTTGGGTAGAATTCAACAGTGAAGCCATCTGGTCCAGGCTTTTCTTTGTTGCTGGGTTTTTGATTACTGATGCCATCTTCCTGCTGAATCTCCTTGTTGAATAGGTTTATTCAACTTTTCTGATTCAGTCTTTGTAGGTTTTTTGTTTCTAGGAATTTGTTTATTTTATTTAGGTTATTCAATTTTTTAGTGTATAGTTCCTTATGGTCCTCTCCTACATCCTTTGTTTACTCCAAAAATTTGTTAGTAATGTACCCATTTTTTTTGAGTTTAGTAATTTTAGTATTCCCTTTTTTTCTTAATCTAGATAAAATGTTGTCAGTTTTGATCTTTTTCAGAGAAGAAACTTGGTTTTGTTGATTTTTGATGTTGTTTTTCTGTTCTTGATTTCACTTATTTCCACTGCTATTTTATCATTTTTTAAATTTTGCTAGCTTTCAGTTGTCGCTCTTTTAGTAGTCTTTTTCCCTCTGTTTTTAGTTCCTTAGGAGTAAAGTTGTTGATTCAGTATCTTATGTTTTATAATCACTTATAGCTATAAATTTTTCCCTTATGGTACTGTTTTTGATGTATCTCTTCTGGTATTTCATCCAGTTTTCTCTCCATCCTTTATTTGATACATGAACAAATTACATGAGTGAAGAACACTACTGCGTTTTCTTAAATAACTTTTCAACTTCAGTAAGTCATGCAAGGATCAAATGTGAGAGAAAGAGAACCTCAGGATCAACTCAAGTATTTGGAAAAAAGTACTGAAAAATGAGGTGGGGTGGTTTCCAAACTGACCTGCTCAGCATCGAAAGGATTCTTGTTTCTAAAGGAAGCCATGGAGTTTTATCAGCTTAAAAGTGAGTGGTTGGTAAAATGAATTTTTTTTTCTTTTAAACTTACTTTTGAAACTTCCATTCTTGTTCGTGGATTGTGGTTTGTTAGAATAGTGATTATTTTGCTTTTATGAGATGTTTCTTGTATTTTTATTATTATTTTTTTTAAGGCAGAGTCTTGCTTTGTTGTCCAGGCTGGAGTACAGTGGCTCGATCTCAGTTCACAGCAACCTCCACCTCCCAGGTTCAAGCGATTCTCCTGCCTCAGTCTCCTGAGTAGCTGGGATTACAGGTGCCCACCACCACACCCAGCTAAGTTTTGTATTTTTAATAGAGATGAGGTTTCACCATGTTGGCTAGGCTTGTCTCAAACTCCTGACCTCAAGTGATCCACCTGCCTCAGCCTCCCAAAGTGCTTGGGATTACATGTGTGAGCCACTGTGCCCGGCCTGTTTCTTGTATTTGATGATGAAAATCTGTTGTTGACAGTAAGAGGATGGGGGCTCAGGTTAGCAACAGGGTGTTAGAAAAGCAGCAGTAAAATTTTGGTTCTCAAAACATTTGGTGTCTTATTCCTTTTTTTGAACATGGGTTTTGCTAAAAAAAGACCAGCCATTTTGAAACTTGATTTTATTGTCAGGTTCTCATTTTGAAATTCATCTTATTGTTTGTATGAATTGGCAGCCGTATGTGGGAAATTTCAGTTTTGCATATTTTCAGATTATTTTCATTTTTACATCAGATTTTGAACAGATGATATACAAAAGTATTCATTTATTCAACAAAATTTAGTGCTGGTTATGTTGCAAGCACTTACTGAACTTCATGCTGTACGTGCATCAGATACTTTTGTGAATGTAACGGCAACATCAAAAACTTTGCCCTTATGCACCTTATAAACCTTCAATTTCAAGGTATGTTGATGAGTGGGCATCTGCTATAACATATTTTCATGGTCATTTAATTCACCATTATTTGGGTATACCTTATATTAAAGCTGATTCCTAAAAATTGGAAACTAGGCCGGGCGCGGTGGCTCAAGCCTGTAATCCCAGCATTTTGGGAGGCCGAGGCGGGGGGATCACGAGGTCAGGAGATCGAGACCATCCTGGCTAACACAGTGAAACCCCGTCTCTACTAAAAATACAAAAAAAAAATTAGCCGGACATGTTGGCGTGCGCCTGTAGTCCCAGCTACTCGGGAGGCTGAGGCAGGAGAATGGCATGAACCCAGGAGGTGGAGCTTGCAGTGAGCCGAGATCGTGCCACTGCACTCCAGCCTGGGGGACAGAGTGAGACTCTGTCTCAAAAAAAAAAAAAAAAAAAATCGTAAGCTAAACATATCTTTATCTTGCCTTTTTCATTAACATATGTGATCAAGGGAATAACTGAGAATCAATGTTAGGGATAGTTATCAAAATCTTAACTTTGCGACTATAACTTTGTCCTCAATGTAATAACTGCAAAAAATAATTTACGTTTCAAAGGCTTTAATCTTTGTATTTTTTTGAAAAGGAGACTTCACCGAGATTTCTTTAAAAATTCTTGCTCATACAGTAGAGCCCTATAGGCTCATGGGATATGGTCCTCTAATGGATCTGTACCACCTCAGTTCTGATTGTCGCCCTCCTGTGGTGAAAATCAAAGCTTATTTTCATTTCATGTCTAGAATGTGTAGTATGTTCTTGTTGGGGAAAAAATGATGTTGCTTGAGAAATAAGTGCCTTCAGTATCACTGTGTGTCACTTAATAAATATGACTAATATCTACTTTACCAATTGCTGCAATTTGATGCTTAAAAGCCATCTTTAAATTATACTTTTTTTGGTTAAAGAAAAGTAAGTATAATAGACATTAATTATTGTTACATAATATTCTTATGTGGACTGCCATTCTTAGAACTAAAACTTTCAGATGTTTATATTACAAGTACAATTATTAATTTTTTATTGTCATCTTTTTTTTCTGTAGCCAAATGTAATCAACTCCCTTCCTTTTACTTCCTTTTTTGAATCAAAATGTTACACTTATACAAGCAAGAGCAACAGCTCTATATCCAGATCACTGCAGTGCTTAGAAAATACAAAAATTTATAAATCCAAATTTCCAGGAAGTCTCTGCACACACCCCTAGTACAAAAGATGCTGCAGAGACTAGAGGGTCAGAGGGCAAAGATGGGAAACATTCAACTCCCAGCTCAGGTCAAAAGGGAAGAAAGCCTGGTGTTGAAAGACATCCAAGAATGACTGTGTCTGCAACTCGCCCCTTTCTGTAAAGTATTCATGGTGTTTTAGTTAAAATGTTTGTTCTTATGATGGTCAATAATATTAGTTATGCTTTGTAAAAGAATTTATTCTTATAACTAATGGATCATCCTAAATTATTACATGTTTAGTTGCTATAGTAAGATGACGTCAAAGATTTGTTGCCTGTTAGATGTTTCTGGGATCTTTGCTTTATTTTTATATTATGATCTGGGCTTCCAAAGTTGAGTGGTAATTTTATTGTTTATACAAATGTAGAATAAAGCTTAAGTTTGGGGAGAAAAATAAAAGCTAGAGTTTTCCTTTCAGCTCTATAGAACAGTCATTCATTTCTGTAAATGTTCTTTATGTAGCTTTCCTAGTTCCACATTTAAAAAGATAAATATGGGGATCTACACAGGTCTCAGTAAATAATAGTTGTTGATTAATAATGCATTTATTACAAAGCTTGAAGTTTAAAGTAGAATTTTGCTCAGCCTACATATCTTTTATGGTCAGGCTGCTATAATTATGTAATACCCAGTTAAATTTCAATTTCAGATAAACAAGGAATAATATTTTAGTATAAGCATATCCCAAATATTGCATGGGATATACTTACACTGAAAAAAGTATTTGTTTATCTGAAATTTAAAATTAACTGGGCATGCTATATTTTCTGTGGCAACCCTGTTTTATAGAGAACAGAGTATGTCAGCTAAATTTTAGAATACTTAACCTGGTGTTCTAAGTCTTTCCTTTTTGTAATTATTATTTGGAGTCAAGGTCATGCTCCATCACCCAGGCTGGAGTGCAGTGGCACAATCACAGTGCCCTGCAGCCTTGAGCTTCTGGGCTCAAGTGATTCTGGCACCTCTGCCTTTGCCTCCCAAGTAGCTAGTACTACAGGTACATGGGCCCAGCTAATCACCCCCCTCCCCCCCCATAGAGACAGGGTCTCAGGGTGGTCTGGAACTCCTGGGCTTAAGTAATCCTCCCACCTCTGCCTTTACCTCCCAAATAGCTGAGACCACAGGCACATACCACCACCATACCCAGCTTATTTCTTATCAGGTTGCCATTGAAAGTAATGGCAAAACCCGCAATTATTTTTTGCACCACCCTCATAATTTTTTGTGGAGGACAGGGTCTTGCCCTGTTGTCTAGGCTGGTTTCCAACTCCTGGACTCGAGTGACCCTCCTGCCTTGGCCTCTAAAAGTGCTGGGATTACAGATGGGAGCCACTGCACCAAGCTACTTTGTATAATTTTTAACATAAACATAAATATTTTGAGAAATAGAAATGTTAAAACCCTTGGAGGAAAATGTAAAGTATATAATAGAAAAAAAATACAAAAAATTTTCAAAATTTTCAGAGGAACAAAAAATATCCAGTTTTTACAATCTTCAGGATTCATTCCCATTATATCAAACATACAAAGAAACATATTCAAAGAAAAAGGCAATCGAGACTGATCTCGAGATGACCCAGATGTTGGAATTAGTGTGGGTTTTTAAAGTAGTTATTATAATTCTTACTAAAATCAAAACCCAAAAACCCTTATAATAAATGGATAAGAAATCACAGCAGAGAAGAAGAAACTACAGTAATAACAAAGGCTCAAGTGGAAATTCTAGAAGTGAAAAAGTTTTCGAAGTTAAAAAATAATAATCAGTTGTGTTCAAGAGCAGCTTGGAGGTGGTAAAGAGTCAATGAACCTTAAAATACAATTGAAATGATTCAATCTGAAAAATATGAGCAGTCATAGGTTGGGGCGAGGGAGCTTTTCCTTTGGTTTTAGTGCTTTTAGGTTATCTTGGTTTTGATAAGATTACTAGACTAATCTGTCAGGGGCATGCTAAGCCAGAGTTTATCTTGGTTTCAGTAGTGCTTTAAACAAAACTCATATCCTGTGTTCAAGATGGAAGAAGAATGGGCCAAATGAAATATTTAGATGCAGTCATTCTTAACCCTGTTGCTCTCCCAGTGGTCTAGCTGGGGTTTGTATAAAGTAGAATGGGAGGAACAGGGAAGGAGCCCCCTCCTACCCTCTCCCCTTGTCCACTTGTCCTCCTTCACTAGTGGATAAAGTCCACGGGAACCAAACATGCTGTGTTTGGTTTTTTGTCCAAGTTATTTTAAATCTGTATCTTCTGTTGTCATGATCTGTAATTAGTTCTGCTCGCTGGACTGGGGACAGGAACCGAGGGAACACGAGGGTGAACGAGGTGACATGGAGTCCAGGAACACACTGTGCCTACATGCAGAATGTTTGTGCCAGGAAAGCCAGTCAGCAGGCAGATGGCCTCAGATACCAAGCTAGTGTTGGGAAGCAAGATTCAGTCTCTTGAAGGCGGTTTTCCTCAATGTGTGGTTTGTATCACTTGCTTCAGAATGACCTGGAGTACTTGTTAAAATGCAAATTTTCAGCCCAATCCTAGACCTCCTACGCCTGCATCTCTACGGATGGGTCTCAGTAGTCGATATTGGAAATGTGCAGGTCCCTAGGAGATACTTATGCATATAAATTTGAACTGTTATGTTTAAGGGTTAGGGAGCTGGCAAAAACAAGGAATAGACCAAGCCCTTGGGTGGGAAGTCTCCACAACCTTGGCACTATTAGCATTCTGGGCGGAAGAGGATTCTGCCACGTGCTTTGAAGCATCCCTAGCCTCTACCCTCTAACACAGTATCCCAGTTGTGAAAACCAAAAATGTCCCCTGGGGGGCAAAATAGTCACCAGTTGGGAACCAAAACCACTGCTTTGTATCAGAGTAGTTAACCTTGTTCCTAATCCAAGGATCAGAACACACGATGAGAGAAAGTCCAGCTATTGGAACTGGAGTGCCAAGTTGGAGCTAGACCTACACCAAAAGCTCCTTTATAGGGCTGATCCCATGCCTCAGCTACCTAGCTTGTACAGATGCCATATAACTCTAGATTTGGTGACAGAAGGAATTTAAAGGCTAGAACTAGTTAGGGTCTTTCAGGTTAGGTCAGCATACAACGTGGACTTTTGACAACATCCAGATGCTTGAACCAACCTCAGTCCTGAGGCAGAATTTCCCGTGGCATCTGATGCACAGCCTGGATTTGGAGCACTCACTGGGATTAGATGCCATGGGAATATTGTGTTTAGGGACTCTGAAAGAGACAGGCTTCAACGAATCAGACCTAAGCAACACGTAGTGTCTTGTCTTTTTTTTTTTTTTTTTTTAACAAATGTTCATAGCACCTTTATTTGTATTAGCCTAGAACCAGAAACAACCCAGATGTCCTTCAATGACTCAATGGTTGAACAAACTGTTCTATATCACCGCTATGGTGAAATATCTTTTTTTCTTTTTTCTTTTTTTATTGTACTTTAAGTTTTACGGTACATGTGCACAACGTGCAGGTTTGTTACATATGTATACATGTGCCATGTTGGTGTGCTGCACCCATTAACTTTTCATTTAACATTAGGTATATCTCCTAGTGCTATCCCTCCCCCCTCCCCCAACCCCACAACAGGCCCTGGTGTGTGATGTTCCCCTTCCTGTGTCCAAGTGTTCTCATTGTTCAATTCCCACCTATGAGTGAGAACATGCTGTGTTTGGTTTTTTGTCCTCGCTATAGTTGGCTGAGAATGATGGTTTCCAGCTTCATCCATGTTCCTACAAAGGACATGAACTCATCATTTTTCATGGCTGCATAGTATTCCATGGTGTATATGTGCCACATTTTCTCAATCAAGTCAATTATTGTTAGACATTTGGGTTGGTTCCAAGTCTTTGTTATTGTGAATAGTGACGCAATAAACATACATGTGCATGTGTCTTTATAGCAGCATGTTTTATAATCCTTTGGGTATATACCCAGTAATGGGATGGCTGGGTCAAATGGTATTTCTAGTTCTAGATCCCTGAGGAATCCCTGCACTGACTTCCACAATGGTTGAACTAGTTTACAGTCCCACCAACAGTGTAAAAATGTTCCTATTTCTCCACATCTTCTCCAGCACCTGTTGTTTCCTGACTTTTTAATGATCACCATTCTAACTGCTGTGAGATGGTATCTCACTGTGGTTTTGATTCACATTTCTCTGATGGCCAGTGACGATGAGCATTTTTTCATGTGTCTGTTGGCTGCATAAATGTCTTCTTTTGAGAAGTGTCTGTTCATATCCTTCGCCCACTTTTTGATGGGATTGCTTGTTTTTCTTGTAAATTTGAGTTCATTGTAGATTCTGAATATTAGCCCTTTGTCAGATGAGTAGATTGCAAAAATTTTCTCCCATTCTGTAGGTTGCCTGTTCACTCTGGTGGTAGTTTCTTTTGCTGTGCAGAAGCTCTTTAGTTTAATTAGATCCCATTTGTCAATTTTGGCTTTTGTTGCCATTGCTTTTGGTGTTTTAGACATGAAGTCCTTGCCCATGCCTATGTCCTGAATGATATTGCCTAGGTTTTCTTCTAGGGTTTTTATGGTTTTAGGTCTAACATGTAAGTCTTTAATCCATCTTGAATTAATTTTTGTATAAGGTGTAAGGAAGGGATCCAGTTTCTGCTTTCTACATATGGCTAGCCAGTTTTCCCAGCACCATTTATTAAATAGGGAATCCTTTCCCCATTGCTTGTTTTTGTCAGGTTTGTCAAAGATCAGATGGTTGTAGATATGCGGCATTATTTCTGAGGGCTCTGTTCTGTTCCATTGGTCTATATCTCTGTTTTGGTACCAGTACCATGCTGTTTTGGTTACTGTAGCCTTGTAGTATAGTTTGAAGTCAGGTAGCATGATGCCTCTAGCTTTGTTCTGTTGGCTTAGGATTGACTTGGCAATGTGGGCTCTTTTTTGGTTCCATATGAACTTTAAAGTACTTTTTCCCAATTCTGTGAAGAAAAGTCATTGGTAGCTTGATGGGGATGGCATTGAATCTATAAATTACCTTGGGCAGTATGGCCATTTTCACGATATTGATTCTTCCTACCAATGAGCATGGAATATTCTTCCATTTGTTTGTATCTTCTTTTATTTCATTGAGCAGTGGTTTGTAGTTCTTCTTGAAGAGGTCCTTTATGTCCCTTGCAAGTTGGAGTTCTAGGTATTTTACTCTCTTTGAAGCAATTGTGAATGGGAGTTCACTCATGATTTGGCTCTGTTTGTCTGTTATTGGTGTATAAGAATGCTTCTGATTTTTGCACATTGATTTTGTATCCTGAGACTTTGCTGAAGTTGCTAATCAGCTTAAGGAGATTTTGGGCTGAGACAATGGGGTTTTCTAGATACACAATCATGTCATCTGCAAACAGGGACAATTTGACTTCCTCTTTTCCTAATTGAATACCCTTTATTTCCTTCCCCTGCCTGATTGCCCTGACCAGAACTTCCAGCACTATGTGGAATAGGAGTGGTGAGAGAGGGCATCCCTGTCTTGTGCCAGAGTTTTCAAAGAGAATGCTTCCAGTTTTTGCCCATTCAGTATGATATTGGCTGTAGGTTCGTCATAGATAGCACTATTTTGAGATACATCCCATCAATACCTAATTTATTGAGAGCTTTTAGCATGAAGGGTTGTTGAATTTTGTCAAAGGCCTTTTCTCATCTATTGAGATAATAATGTGGTTTTTGTCATTGGTTCTGTTTATATGCTGGATTATGTTTATTGATTTGCATATGTTGAGCCAGCCTTGCATCCCAGGGATGAAGCCCACTTGATCATGGTGGATAAGCTTTTTGATGTGCTGCTGGATTCAGTTTGCCAGTATTTTATTGAGGATTTTTGCATTGATGTTCATCAGGGATATTAGTCTAAAATTCTCTTTTTTTGTTGTGTCTCTGCCAGGCGTTGGTATCAGGATAATGCTGGCCTCATAAAATGAGTTAGGGGAGGATTCTCTTTTTCTATTGATTGGAATAGTTTCAGAAGGAACGGTACCAGCTCCTCCTTGTACTTCTGGTAGAATTCGGCTGTGAATCCATCTGATCCTGGACTTTTTTTGGTTGGTAAGCTGTTAATTATTGCCTCAATTTCAGAGCCTGTTATTGGTCCATTCAGAGATTCAAGTTCTTCCTGGTTTAGTCTTGGGAGGGTGTAAGTGTTGAGGAATTTATCCATTTCTTCTAGATTTTCTAGTTTATTTGCATAGAGGTGTTTATACTATTCTCTGATGGTAGTTTGTATTTCTGTGGGATCAGTGGTGATATCCCCTTTATCATTTTTTATTGCATCTATTTGATTCTTCTCTCTTCTTTATTAGTCTTGCTAGTGGTCTATCAATTTTGTTGATCTCTTCAGAAAACCAGCTTCTGGATTCATTGATTTTTTTTGAAGGGTTTTTTTTGTGTGTCTATTTCCTTCAGTTCTGCTCTGATTTTAGTTATTTCTTGCCTTCTGCTAGCTTTTGAATGTGTTTGCTCTTGCTTCTCTAGTTCTTTTAATTGTGATGTTAGGGTGTCAGTTTTAGATCTTTCCTGCTTTCTCTTGTGGGCATTTAGTGCTATAAATTTCCCTCTACACACTGCTTTGAATGTGTCCCAGAGATTCTGGTATGTTGTGTGTTTGTTCTCGGTTTCAAAGAACATCTTTATTTCTGCCTTCATTTTGTTATGTACCCAGTAGTCATTCAGGAGCAGGTTGTTCAGTTTCCATGTAGTTGAGCAGTTTTGAGTGAGTTTCTTAATCCTGCGTTCTAGTTTGATTGCACTGTGGTCTGAGACAGTTTGTTATAATTTCTGTTCTTTTACATTTGCTAAGGAGTGCTTTACTTCCAACTAGGTGTGGTGCTGAAAAGAATATATTCTGTTGATTTGGGGTGGAGAGTTCTGTAGATGTCTACTAGGTCTGCTTGGTGCAGAGCTGAGTTCAATTCCTGGACATCCTTGTGAACTTTCTGTCTCATTTATCTAATGTTGACAGTGGGGTGTTAGTCTCCCATTATTATTGTGTGGGAGTCTCTAAGTCTCTTTGTAGGTCCCTAAGGACTTGCTTTATGAATCTGGGTGCTCCTGTATTGGGTGCATATATATTTAGGATGTTAGCTCTTCTTATTGAATTGATCCCTTTACCATTATGTAATGGCCTTCTTTGTCTCTTTTTATCTTTGTTGGCTTAAAGTCTGTTTTATCAGAGACAAGGATTGCAACCCATGCCTTTTTTTTTTCATTTGCTTGGTAGATCTTCCTCCATCCCTTTATTTTGAGCCTATGTGTGTCTCTGCATGTGAGATGGGTTTCCTGAATATAGCACACTGATGGGTCTTGACTCTTTATCCAATTTGCCAGTCTGTCTTTTAATTGGAACATTTAGCCTATTTACATTTAAGGTTAATATTGTTATGTGTGAATCTGATCCTGTCATGATGTTAGCTGGTTATTTTGCGCATTAGTTGATGCAGTTTCTTCCTAGCCTCGATGGCCTTTACAATTTGGCATGTTTTTGTAGGGGCTTGTACCAGTTTTTCCTTTCCATGTTTAGTGCTTCCTTCAGGAGCTCTGTTAGGACAGGCCTGGTGGTGACAAAATTTCTCAGCATTTGCTTGTCTGTAGATTTTATTTCTCCTTCACTTATGAAGCTTAGTTTGGCTGAATATGAAATTCTGGGTTGAAAATTCTTTTCTTTAAGAATGTTGAATATTGGCCCCCACTGTCTTCTGGCTTGTAGAGTTTCTGCTGACAGATCAGCTGTTAGTCTGAAGGGCTTCCCTTTGTGAGTAACCCAACCTCTCTGGCTGCCTTGCCTTAACATTTTTTCCTTCATTTCAACTTTGGTCAATCTGACAATTATGTGTCTTGGAGTTGCTCTTCTAGAGGTGTATCTTTGTGGCATTCTCTGTATTTCCTGAATTTAAATATTGGCCTGCCTTGCTAGATTGGGGAAGTTGTCCTGGATAATATCCTGCAGAGTGTTTTCCAACTTGGTTCCATTCTCCCTGTCACTTTCAGGTACACCAATCAGACGTAGATTTGGTCTTTCACAGTCCCATATTTCTTGGAGGCTTTGTTTCTTTTTATTCTTTTTTCTCTAAACTTCTCTTCTTGCTTCATTTCATTCATTTGATCTTCCATCAGTGATACCCTTTCTTCCAGTTGATCGCATCAGCTACTGAGGCTTGTGCATTCGTCATGTAGTTCTCGTGCCATGGTTTTCAGCTCCATCAGGTCCTTTAAGGACTTCTCTGCGTTGGTTATTCTAGTTATCCATTCATCTAATTTTTTTTCAAAGCTTTTAACTTCTTTGCCATTGGTTCGAATTTCCTCCTGTTGCTCAGAGTAGTTCGATCGTCTGAAGCCTTCTTCTCTCAACTTGTCCAAGTCATTCTCCATCCAGCTTTGTTCTGTTGCTGGTGAGCAGCTGTGTTCCTTTTGAGGAGGAGAGGTGCTCTGATTTTTAGTTTCCAGTTTTTCTGCTCGGTTTTTTCCCCATCTTTGTGGTTTTATCTACCTTTGGTCTTTGATGATGTTGACGTACAGATGGAGTTTTGGTGTGAATGTCCTGTTTGTTTTCCTTCTAACAGTCAGGACCCTCAGCTGCAGGTCTGTTGGAGTTTGCTGGAGGTCCACTCCAGACCGTTTGCCTGGTATCAGCAGTGGAGGCTGCACAACAGCAGATATTGGTGAACAGCAAATGTTGCTGCCTGATCGTTCCTCTGCAAGTTTCATCTGAGGAGTACCCGGCCATGTGAGGTGTCAGCCTTCCCCTACTGGGGGGTGCCTCCCAGTTAGGCTACTCGGGGGGGTCAGGGACCCATTTGAGGCAGTCTGTCCGTTCTCAGATCTCCAGCTGCGTGCTGGGAGAACCACTACTCTCCTCAAAGCTGTCAGACAGGGACATTTAAGTCTGCAGAGTTTTCTGCTGCCTTTTGTTTGGCTATGCCCTGCCCCCAGAGGTGGAGTCTACAGTACAGAGGCAGGCAGGCTGCCTTGAGCTGCAGTGGGCTCCACCAAGTTCAAGCTTCCTGGCTGCTTTGTTTACCTACTGAAGCCTCAGCAATGGTGGGCGCCCCTCCCCTAGCCTTGCTGCTGCCTTGCAGTTTGAGCTCAGACTGCTGTGCTAGCAATGAGCGAGGCTCCTTGGGCATAGGACCCTCTGAGCCAGGCATGGGATATAATCTCCTGGCGTGCCATTTGCTAAGACTGTTGGAAAAGTGCAGTATTAGGGTGGGAGTGACCCAATTTTCCCGGTGCCATCTGTCACCCCTTTCTTTGACTAGGAAAGGGAATTCCCTGACCCCTTGTGCTTCCCGGGTGAGGCGATACCTTGCCCTGCTTTGGCTCATGCTCAGTGTGCTGTACCCACTGTCCTGCACCCACTGTCTGACACTCCCCAGTGAGATGAACCCTGTATCTCAGTTGGGAAATGCAGAAATCACCCGTCTTCTGCATCACTCACACTGGGACCTGAAGACTGGAGCTGTTCCTATTCTCTTATCAGCTTCATTCCAGCCCATGAGGACAAAGGTGTCACATACCTATCCACTATGGCTAACCCGTCCTCAGCAGGGAGCTTCCCCAGTACTACTCTCCTCTCTGTTCTGAGCCTACTTGCTCCTTTGTCATGCTTCCACTTTCTGTCCCACTCCCTAATAGATGATTTGTCCTCTCTGCCCAGCCCCTAGTTCTGATATTTGGATTGTCTGTGATCTGGGTAGTACTTAGGAGGTAGAACCAAAGCCTTGTTGATTGGATTGGGAGTTTCTAACTTCCTATTAAAGGCACTGATTAAGCATCTATCATATAAAGTAAAGTAAGATTATGATCCAGTAAGACAAGACTCCACAAGTAGCGCAGGAAGAATTGGTTTCTAGTACACTTCATGCTTCAGGACAGGAAATCCAGAAAAAAATTCTGTGGTACGTTAAGTGTGTACTGTAAGTTTCATTTCCATGTGAAAAACTAGTTAGCTAAAAAGTACATCCATGAAGAATCCTGATTAAACTTGTTTAATCCTGTTAAACTAGCTACTAGCTAAACAATCATTTCACAACAACTCGAGAACTCTGTAAAAGCATTTCCTCTGAATATTTTATTCAGAAAAAAAACACAAAAAGATAAGGGAGAAACAAAAATCCCAGTCACTTGCAGTATCTGTCAGCTTTCAATTTGGCTCTCCTGTTTAAACAAAGAAAAATAATAAAATTAATCTATGTAAAACATGCCATATGTATTCAACTGCTACTAAATATAAAAAGCTTTAAAACTGTTCAATTTTGGTTATTACAACACTTATATTAAAATATGTATACTTTTAAATTTGGTTTCTATAAAAAATGGATTCTAATCTTATAAAAGTTATTTCCTAATATTCAATAAATGTTGCCTAAGGGCTTGTTCAATCCAAATAGCAATTTTAATTATTCCAGAATTTAAGGGTGCACTAAATTTCCATTTAACAGGGTGAGAATGCTGTATTATTACAAGTGATAAAAGTTACAGGACATAGAGCTTATTCTGTTTTAGAGTCCACATCCTGATTATATTTTATATCCTTTTCTTGATTTCTTACAACTGGATACATATTCATTTGCTCAGCTGGAAAAAATTCTTAACATTATTTACTGACTTTAGGTATGAACTCTACCAGCTAGTTAACAGGAAATATGTAATTTTAAACATTGCCTTTATCAAGTAATGTAAAAAAAAAAAAAAAAAAGGGTAAGAGTAACTTTGCAACATAGGACCTGAATGAGTGGCTGGTGATTATCAAAATCTGGCACTTAATTGATTTATACTTGTACACCCACAGCTAAACGTCTCTACCTGTTTTTCTATGTCGTAAACTTATCTACCTAGGAAGAGTAACAAATAATAATGTGCTATGATAAACATCCTGCACTCTTCCAAATCTTACAACTGCTTCAATTTCACTTGTTTAGCTTTTATACTTAGTTTTTTAGTTGCTCTATTCTTATTTTAAGGAACCTAAACTACTATAACAGAATCCACATAATTTTTATATTAGTCAAACTGCCTCTTTCTAATTCTGGTTCTAATAGTTATAAAAAGATAATGACAAATTTATGAAGTAGATACAGTCAAACCTGAATTTCTTAAAGTATATACTTGGTTAGAATCGGTTATATTTTTTAGATATTCTTTCTTTGACAGTCTTTTCCCAAACTTATGATGTCCTCTCTAGGTAATATTGCCACACTCATAAATTAGAAATAAAGATAAAAATGTGAAAACTACAGTAATTTAAGAGAATGTAGGTTTTCTACATGCCATTTCTATTGGCTACTGAAAATAGTGGAAATAAGTAAATAAATAGCTACCTGTCCAGAAGCGTCTCATGCAAAAATCCATCTTTCCGAGCCTTTTTAAGAATTTTACTGTCCTCTTTACTTATTTTAAGTTTGTGGTCTTGGAAGCTCTGAAATTTCTTTCTGCAAGGAAAATGTCTTCATTGAAAAATACCTCAAACTCTTATTATACATATTTACTATTAAATTTATAAATACTGTTAATTTTTTTCACTTATTAAAAAAGTCTAATTGTAGGCCAGGCACAGTGGCTCATGCCTGCAATCCCAGCACTTTGGGAGGCCAAGGCAGGTGCATCACTCGAGGTCAGGAGTTCAAGAACAGCCTGGCCAACATGGTGAAACCCCATCTCTACCAAAAATACAAAAATTAGCCAAGCATAGTGGCGTGCACCTGTAGTCCCAGCTACTTGGAAGGCTGAGGCAGGAGAATCACATGAACCTGGGAGGCAGAGGTTGTGATGAGCCGAGATCATGCCACTGCACTCCAGTCTGGGGGACAGAGCAAGACTCTGTCTTGGGGGAGAAAAAAAAAAAGGTCTAATTGTATTTTTTTTTTTTAATAAGCTGGAGCTTTTCAACAAAGATGACCTTCGTGACCTCTCATGAGGAGGGCCACTCATTGGCTGGGTAGCACAAGGCCCCACTTCTAGTAGGGCATGCTGGCTGGAGTCCCCTGTGTCCTGGCCATAGCACACCCTTTGACTGGCAACACACCCATTCTATGAATGAATAGAGAGACTGACTAACCCGAGTGACTAGCTTTGAGAGCTGATAGGATGATTAGGAAAACTGAAGCCTCAAGAAAAGCATTTAACTCAGTGCTCTATCCTAGAGGCCACATTGTGTTGTATCTTCTTGTCAGTTTTATTTTTTCAGACAGGGTCTTGCTCTGCCACCCAGGCTGGAATGTGGTGGTGATCAGAGCTCACTGCAGCCTTGAACTCCTGGGCTCAATCCTCCTGTCTCAGCCTCCCGAGTAGCTGGGCCTATAGGCATGCCCCACCATCCCCAGCTAATTAGGTAATTTATTTTGAAAGCACTTTGAGAAGCACTTCACTGTCAAATCTGTAGGTCTGAAAGGAAAAGAATACATACACATAATTTATTTCACATTGTTTTACGTTTCCTTTGTCTTCTTCTGGAATGTCATCTTTTTTCTTGGTTTCTCTTTCAGCACAGGATCTAATCTACATATTGGAAAAGAGAATCCAATGGGTTATATGTTTATCTTCCATCTTCTCCACTTTACATATCACGTAAGAACATTCGAGATGATTTCTTATGCAGAAGAAAAAATTAACTGAGCAACTATATTCAGAAAAAGGTTCTGGCTATGTGTTTTTACTTCATATATATAATCTATGAGTAAGTGCTATCACATGCTTCCTCTGCAGCCCTTGTGTCAGAAACACTACAGACAAAATTATTTGAGAAACATTTTACACATCAGATCCTGCTAGGCACTAAAGCAATCATTAACTAATTTAATTTTGTCCTCCAAGTGAATATACTAGGATCAAATTATCCCTAGTAGACAACTGTTCATTTGATCAGACTGAAAGCTTAATAGCTATTTTATGTTGCACAGACTATTACCAAAGTATTAAAACTTTTAACATTACACAACTTGTTTTTAATTAATTGGAACCCACCTCTTTTACTAGCTTCTTATATCCTCCTAAGTTTGGATAGATGTTTACTATCACATGTCATAAGTTAATTGATCTGCATTCAACAATTAGGATCACCCACAGAACAGGCAACTGGCAATGGTAAGGACTCATGTCTCCTAAGGGATCTCTGTGGCCAGAGTCCAGTTCCAGGGCTGCTTAGAAAGTGATGACAAATAACGTGTTTGTGCCAATGACATCTTTGTGACAGTTTTGATTAGAGGGATCCCAAACCTGAAAACATTCCCTGCTAGGGCCTGTAACACAATGCTACCTTTAGTAAGGGGGATCTGTGTTCTGGTCATAAAGGTGAAGGGCTGACAGAGGTAACACAATGCTACCTTTAGTAAGAGGGATCTGTGTTCTGGTCATAAAGGTGAAGGGCTGACAGAGGTAACACAATGCTACTTTATTAAGAGGTTCTGTGTTCTGGTCATAAAGGTGAGGGGCTGACAGAGGTAACACAATGCTACCTTTAGTAAGAGGGATCTGTGTTCTGGTCATAAAGGTGAAGGGCTGACAGAGGTAACACAATGCTACCTTTATTAAGAGGGTTCTGTGTTCTGGTCATAAAGGTGAGGGGCTGACAGAGGTAACACAATGCTACCTTTAGTAAGAGGGATCTGTGTTCTGGTTATAAAGGTGAAGGGCTGACAGGTAACACAATGCTACCTTTAGTAAGAGTGATCTGTGTTCTGGTAGATAAGGCAAGGTCATAAAGGCGAAGGGCTGACAGAAATTTAGGAGAGCCTGCAATTAAATGGTAAAGGAAAAGAGTCCTAAATAATCACTGTTCAGAGATTCCAGGTACTTGACTAGCCAAAGAGACCCAGAAAACTTTGTATTTCATCTGAAAATTGCTTTAAATAGTGAAAAACGCAATCTTTGTGTATCTTTGTATAAGTGCAAAGCACTGCACATATATTTGCAATTGTTGCCTTCAATAACACTTTTGTGATGATATCCAGATGCAAAATAATTTAAACATACAATAAAATATAAATGTAAGTCACAAACCCATCTGCATTTCCCCAATGACCTGTTTCCTGAGAAGCAATGTGTTATGAAATATTGAGAGTGGCCTCTGGAGTCAGCTGGGCCTGGGTACACATCCTGTCTTACCACACCTTGAAATCACTGTGATTTCCATGAACTGACTGACAAAAACTACGAGGATGTAAGGAGGGTCAGAGGCTGTCATCTTGTCTGTAACGCTGAGCTCACATCCACCTCACAGGGGCATTATGGAAATTCAAGACTACAACGCATGTGCTGGGTGCATGCAATGAAAAAATATAACATTTCCATTCTCTATAAGAAAATACCTACATTTTAGATTGAAATTGTTTGAGCTTTAGATTTGAAATTATTTGAAATCAAGACTATTCTAAAAAAAACATATAACCAGAAATCTAACATGAAGCACGTATAGAGATTTGATAGATGCTTTTAAATTGCATGGTAGTAGAGAAAAATGTAACAAATTTTTATGCTCTAATAAGAATGAAAGGCATTTTAGAAAAGGCATTTGCCCCCCTCTTAGAGCCTTCCACTCCGGCCCCCACAATGCCTTACAGAGCAAATCTGGGTCAGACTGGATGCAACCTGTGATTCCCAACAGAGACAGACAAAGCAAGGTTCAGGATGCTCATTACTGGGACAGAATGCCAAGAAACAGAAAAACCATGTGTCAATAAGGGGGGATTTATTCTTCAGACACATCTTGGTATACGTTTATAATTAAAGATCAGTGGCTTTTGTGAGTCTAAAAAAGCCTTAAATGTTTTCATCAAATTCCAATTAACTACCTGATTTATCTAGGTTATATTAACAGTATTATTTAGAATTTCACCTTGATATGAAGATGTCTGTGTAACTTTTACAGTGATGTAAAACAAAGAGGATTAGGGAGGGCACAGGCCAGTGGTGAATGTGTCTGACTACAGATGAGGGAATTTAGCCTGGAATAAGGAACTTTTTGTGACGCACACAAATTTTAAAAATGTTTTATGTGATGTTTCTCCTAATGCAAAGAAGGACTGGTACTATTAATAAAAATATTTTTAAAATGTGAGGGCTAAGGCCCCAGAAGTTCTGCTATGATTTTTTATGTTTCATAAAGTGACTATCATCACATAAGCTCAAGCATTACATAAATACAAATGCATATACCCCTGACCTGGTAATTCTCCTTCTGGAAATTTATCTTCAGGTCCACCCGCACATCTACAAATTGATGCATATTCAATGTTATGTACTGCAGCACTGTTTATAAGAGCAAAAGACTGGCAACAGCCTAAATTTTCATCTATAAGAGACTAAATAAATTAAGGTACATCCCTAAAATGGAATATTAGGTGGCTGTTGAGAGAGGAAAAGCAAGAAAAAAAACTTTCTACATTTAAACTAATAGTAGAAAACTCTCCAAAATATGATTTTAAGGAAAAAAAAATCAAAGTCTAGAAGACTATAGAGGAGGCTACCTTTAGTGTAAAACAGTTGAAAATTATAAATATATTCATATGTTTATAAAGAAATTTTAGGCTATAAAAAAGGGAAAGAGGAACAGGAGCTGGGACACAGGTGAGTAAGATGCATGGCAAGCATATGTCTTCACATGCTTTTATTTGAAAATGTTGGACCACGTGTATACGTTATCTATTTTAAAAATTAGATTTTAAAATGCAAGAAAACACGAAAGCCTAAAAAGAGCATGTGGAACTACCAGAAAAAGATACTAATCCATGGAGATAATGGCAAGGTAGCTCCTAGATGCACTCATTTCTCTGCCACATTGTATAAACGAGCCATCAACTATGGGATTTATAATTAAAAATGAGTCTATTTGAAACACCACATTACAAAAAGCTATTAACTAAATCTTTAAAGTGACAGTAAATGACCATTTAACATTTTAAAGAGATACAGTCACGTCGCATGTGTGAATGTAGTTATCTGTATAAAATGTCATCATTACCTTGATCATTTCTTCTTCTCCTGCTGTTTTACTTTTTGCTTCTATGTCTCCTGCTTCATTGCATCTAATAAAGCAGCTATTTGAGGCCAATAAAGCCATTTTCCCCTAAGTGAAACAAAATAACAAAATAGCCATGAGGATACTTCTTGTAGAAGAAACATTAAGTGTTTAGACTGGATTAATTTTTTCTCCCTGATTTAAAAATCACAGAAAAACTTAAGAGAAAAACCTGAAAAATATAATACAAGAACATATAGAAAAGGAAACCAAAATCACCTATCATTTTACTATTCAAAGATTACCACAATAAACATTTGTAGTATATCTTCCTAGTAGGACTGAATTCTAATTAGATGAGGTAGGATTGCTTCCTTTCTAAAAGATCTACTGAAGATCTGATTTAGTTCAGTTTGAAAAATTAAAGACAACATAATTATGAATGCATACTTTATTCAAATATTAGCATTTTAAGTAAAATTTATTTTCTTCACAATTAGAAAACATGAAAAGGTATATACAATGCCTTTGGTGTTTTGAATTTAAGAATCAATGTCTGAGGGACTTTTGTGTGTGAAAATATTCATATACTTTTTTAGTTGTTTAATGTTTGATATATTACACTGCTTTCTATTAAAACTTTAAAGACTGATTTTCTTGTGTATCTAAATCTGGGTTATAAATTTGGTTAGCTTAACTCCCTTAACAAATATAATGTTTATAACTTTGGTTGATTCTTTTGGAAAACTTGGAATACCATAACATTTAGACAAAATATTTATAAATACAATGATTACAAAATATGTTAACCTTATATCACATCCAGTTAAAAAAGTGCTGATAACATGGATTTAATTTCTTAGTCAAGGTCACAAGGGCTGGGTGGTCTCTCATCTGGATGGCTCTTGGTGAGCCCTGGAACATGGCAGGGTGGTCCAAGACAATTTAAACCTGTGCCACAGATTATTCAGCTGAGTCCTTTTTGCAATAGAGTTTTAAGACCCTCTTTCATTTAAATTTAAATTTTTGAAACTTAGTGTCCTTCCTAAAAATAAAATGAAATGAACTTTCCTAAAGCGTTGTATTATTAGTACTACCTAAGTCATCACCTAAGGCCTTATGATATATTGGCCTTCTCTACCGGTGTAACTTTTATTACAAGTATCTCATCATAACTAGTAGGATCATCTCAAAGGGGTTCAACACATTAGTGGGTCATGAAATCAATGTAGTGTTTCAATGTAGTGTTCCTGAACGGTATAGGGGGCGGGGGAAGGAATACACACAGACACGCAGAGGAAGGGGTAAAAGAGAATAAGAAATATCAAGGTGCATAACACATGGATAAGTATTGTTCAGCACAACTCTTGCTTCATTTATACATATGTGTGTGCTGGGCTGCAATGTAAAAATGCATTTCTCAATGGGTTGGGTCAAAATAGTTTTCAAGTCGCTGACAAGATTTTATCTTAGGGGGTGAGGAAATCAGTCTAAGTGATTACGTCTTTCTGGGGGGATGTTTAATCTGTCATCTTAGAAAACACTCTGAGTTCCTATTTTCATTAGTGTATACTACCAAAGCTGCTACTAGGGCTGAGCCTATCTTCTATTTGCTTGTTCTGCGTAGTGCCCATTGGTCCTTACTGTTTTGATATAGTTATCTACTTTTTAAAGACTGTTTAGCACATATTTTTGTTCAATCTTTACTTCTCACACAAACAGAAAAAGGAAATTATATATTCTGTATCAACAAAGATTTAACAAAACATACATATACTACAACTGTCTACTTACTAAAATTAAGAATTAGTATATATCTTTTTTCTTATATTAAAACTATCTTTTTGTACACTATTTTAAGCTTATAAACTGAAAGTCTTTTAGAGATAATTTACTTCAATGAACTATTATTATTTATTTTATGCACAAATTGTCACAACTTGGTCTTAGCAAGCTCCACTGTTCGCTGACAGTCTCGAATGTTTCTGAAAGCATCCATGATGTCTGCTACAAAGAAGATACTTAGGAACTATTCTGTTTTCCTACTCTGAGACCTAAAATTGACTGGTTCTTTAATGGAAATGAGATCCATATCTAGGCACTAAGGGTATACAGAAATAATTGTGGGCAAAAGTACTAATGCTATTTTTGTTGCACTGCATTTTGAGATCTCTTTAAGGCTCTATGTTCTTATTGATTTATTCCAATTTAATGTATTATACTATTGCATCCTACTTTGTAAATATATTATGATTGACTGTTACAGACTTTCTGTTAAACTGACAGGAAGTTTTTATGAACAATAACAGCACTTACATTTTGAAAGACTGGTTCCCATTGTTCTCTTGGTCCAATTGCATCTGAACGCCCAACAACAAGTCCATCTGAATTGATACCAAGATATTTTCCATAGCCAGATTTCAGGGCAATTCTGCACATTAATAAGATAAAGTTAAAAACTGAGAGAAAATTATAGAACATCAAAACAGGACATGTGTATGTGTGTGGGTGTGCACATATCTAAAATTTCAGACTAGACATATTCCAAGCTGCATGTGGCTGAGTGGTGACTCACTCCTGTAATCTCTGTGCTTTGGGAGGCCAATGGGAGAACTGCTTGAGGCAAGAAGTTCAAGATCAGCCTGGACAACACAGTGAGACCCCATCTCTACAAAAAATTTAAAAAATTAGCTGGGCATGGTGGCATGCACATGTAATACCAGCTACTTGGGAGGCTGACGCAGGAGGATTGCTTGAGCCCAGAAATTTGAGGTTATAATGAGATACGGTCGTACCAC
The DNA here is from genome assembly GCF_006542625.1 of Nomascus leucogenys. Taxonomy (NCBI): domain Eukaryota; kingdom Metazoa; phylum Chordata; class Mammalia; order Primates; family Hylobatidae; genus Nomascus; species Nomascus leucogenys. The sequence continues at coordinate 110,061,673 of NC_044387.1, read as the reverse complement.
TGCACTCCAGCCTGGGTGACGGAGTGAGACTCTGTGCCTTTAAAAAAAAAAAAAAAAAAAAAAAAGCTACATGTGACTAGTTGCTGCCATGTTGGACAGTGCAGTTTTAAATTTAGTTTTATATTGTGCTTTTTTAATATAAACATTGTACCTTATATATTACATAATATTTTCAAAATTCATCATTCTTTAATTATACCTCTTTAGTTATAAAGTTCAATACATTACTAAAACTTACTTTTTCTGTTATTATAAATAGTTCTATGTACACCTATTCTATAAATAAAACTGCTTTATCCTTAGAAAAAATTCCTAGAAATAATTGGATCGAAGGGTATAAAGTTCAAATGTCATCAAACTGTTTTCCAGAAAATGCTGCTTCCATTTACATTCTTACCTCAAATTAACAGAGTATGTTTTGTATCACGGATTTTTTTTTTAAACATTATGACTTTAAAAAAATACTTGAAAACCTGATATGGAAAAAACAGTATCCTATAAATTTGCATTTTAGTAGTTAACTAGAATAACGATTGTTTTTCTTTTCCTTTCCTTTTTAGTTTTTAGATTATCTGGTAATGTCCTTTGTCCATTTCTCTATTGAGATCTGATTGTTTGCAATTTTTCTACTAGGGTCTTCAGTGCTATGAATTCTATATAAGATACACATGAAGAGTAAGAACTCACTGCCTATTAAGATTGTTGCAAATATTTTCCTCATTTGTCAGTTAATTTTCTTTATAATCCTTTTTTGTTTATAATTGTAAAGCAGTTTAAAACTATTGAATTTTTTCTTCCTCTGCTTTTATTCTTTGTCTTTCACCATACTTATCAGACTTTCAAAGAAAGTACAGAAATAATTATCTTAATGTGATTTTTTAAAATTATGATTTCTTTTTTTTTTTGAGACGGAGTCTCGCTCTGTCGCCCAGGCTGGAGTGCAGTGGCGCGATCTCGGCTCACTGCAAGCTCCGCCTCCCGGGTTCACGCCATTCTCCTGCCTCAGCCTCTCCGAGTAGCTGGGACTACAGGCGCCCGCCACTACGCCCGGCTAATTTTTTGTATTTTTAGTAGAGACAGGGTTTCACCGTGGTCTCGATCTCCTGACCTCGTGATCCGCCCGCCTCGGCCTCCCAAAGTGCTGGGATTACAAGCGTGAGCCACCGCGCCCGGCCATGATTTCTAATCTTTTACCTTACCGAGAATCTCCTGGGATGCCAGAATTGACTTTTAATCCTTTATACATTAATGACTATATAACAGAAATCATTATCATATTGATGTAACCAATTACTAAAATATGTAAATTCACTTTCAGTATCTTCTACCCAAAGAATCATTCTATACTTTTGCACAAGGTGAGAATAAAAAAGGTTACTTTATAAAATGACTGTAAAAATAGTGAGTAAAAACATTCTTTTGGTCGTTATGATTCTGTAACATTCTCTGCTGGTTTCAACAATATTCCTTTTTTTAGTCTTCCTGTTTGCCTTTGGACTTCCAAACAGTGAGTTTAAATATCATAGCAACAGTGAACCAAGTTTTGTACTATTTATTTTTTAATCTATCTTATTCGGTGTGTGAAATTATTAATCTTCGTTTTGAACTTACATATTTTTTTTCCAGCCTAGCATTATATATTGATAGGAAACCCATTAAAAGTAGATCACAAAATCTACTTTTCAAAAAAGCTATTTTAGGCCGGGCGCGGTGGCTCACGCCTGTAATCCCAGCACTTTGGGAGGCCGAGGCGGGCAGATCACGAGGTCAGGAGATCGAGACCATGGTGAAACCCCGTCTCTACTAAAAATACAAAAAACTAACCTGGCGTGGTGGCGGGCGCCTGTAGTCCCAGCTACTCAGGAGGCTGAGGCAGGAGAATGGCGTGAACCCGGGAGGCAGAGCTTGCAGTGAGCCCAGATTGCGCCACTGCACTCCAGCCTGGGAGACACAGCAAGACTCCGACTCAAAAAAAAAAAAAAAAAAAAAAAAAAAAAAAAAAAAATGCGATGTTGTTTTTTATATCAAAATTACCCTGTGGGCTTAAGACAGATACTAAAATTTTTAATGAATACAATTAAATTTTTAAAATAACTGGTTACTAATTATATGACAACATGAGCTCACCTGGAATCAGACAATTTGACAGCCGTAAACTGCTCTGGAGGACTAGGGCCCTCATCAACTATTGGAGAAAAAACATTTGAAAATAAATTTGACATTTGCTATAAATATAAAGACATTATTTTGCTTTAAAAAATGTGGCTATTTTCTTCTGCAATTAAATGTAAGAATATTCAGATATACTGATGTCACTGTAATACTGTATCTTTGGAATCAAGATCTATTTTACCTTCTTTTAACTACAGTGCTGATTTTATATACTGAGTAAGACAAGGTGATATAATGCTTATTTAATAACTTTTGAGATAGCTTCTCTTTATGTTTTAAAATACAATCATAAACAAGCACTTATTTAAAAAGCTAAGTGCTTTCATCTATTCAAGGGATGGCTTTGCTGACCAAATGATACTGCTTTTTATCTTCTAATTACTTTGTATCTCATTAGTGCTTCCTCTAATGGACTAAAGAAAATGAGGAAACTTCAAATTGTTAAATGCACCCAGGTTAGTTTTGGCAATAGGTCTGAATAAAAAAGAAATTCAAACATTTTGACTCAAATAGGTTTTCTTTTTTCTTTCCACTTACTATTTTAATTATTCATCTTGTTTTGATTTCCAAAGGTACTCTTCTGGAACTATACGGAATGTTTTCAAATGCTTATATTAGAAAGAGGGACTTGCCAATGGCTGGTAAATATTAACGAATTAAAAAGAAATGGAAGAGTCAAATGCAATGGTTCCATTCCTTTGGAAAATGTTTGAGACTAGTTAGAGTTTGGCCTAAGTGAATCAATGTCCTAAAATCTACACTTGTGGCAGCCTCTTCCCTTCCAGACACAAACCTTCTTTGTGTGGAGCTCCCAGGGTAAAAAGACCATTGTCGAGTGCATGTATATAGGTTCCCTTATCCATTTCAATGGCTATGGTTCCCGAAATTTCACCAAAGTTTGTTACTGTCCACCAGATTCCTAAAAAATAAAATCAATATTTCAACTTTATATTTTAGTTTTGACACAGAGTTCTTTTTTTGTTATAACTTAGTTTTAAAACCTTTTTATTTTGCAGTTGTAAGAAATAATACAAAGATCTCACATATCCTTTACTCACTTTGTCTCAATGATGACATCTTGCATAAGTATCATACACTGTCAGAATCAGGAAACTGACATTGATATAATCCATGGACCTTATTCAGATTTCACCAGTTTTACATGTACTTGTTTGCATGTATGTGCAAAGATTCATGCGACAACCAGCACAGTCAGGATTAGGTTTTTAGAACACAAAATAGCAACATACAGCCAGGCATGGGGGTGCATGCCTGTAATCCCAGCTACTCGGGGAGTTGGGGAAAGAGGATCACTTGAGCCCAGGAGTTCAAGGTTATAGTGAGCTATGATCACGCCACTGCACTCTAGCCTGAGTGACACAGCAAGGTCCTGTCTCAAAAAAAGACCAAAACAAAACAAAGGCAACATGTGAAGGTACAAAGTGATATATAGAGAACGGTCTCTCTTATGATAGACCCCAGCCATCTATTCATGCCTGCTTTCCAGAGGCAATGCCGATCATAATGTTTCTTAAAAATGCCTCTACAGGAAGACTTTCTAGCATAGCAATCTTTTTTTTTTTTTTTTTTTGAGATGGATACTCGCTCTGTCGCCCAGGTTGGAGTGCAGTGATGCGATCTCGGCGCACTGCGACCTCCGCCTCCCGGGTTCAAACAATTCTCTGCCTCCGCTTCCCGAGTAGCTGGGGTTACAGGTGCCTGCCACCATGCCTAAATAATTTTTTTTGTATTTTTAGTAGACACAGGGTTTCACCACATTGGCCAGGCTGGTCTCAAACTCCTGACCTCGTGATCCACCCACCTCTGCCTCCCAAAGTGCTGGGATTACAGGTGTGAGCCACTGCGCCTGGCCAGTAATCTTAACTATGATTTTAGATTGAAAGTAAAATTAGCAGAATCTATGTCTATGTATATTAATTTCCAATTTGCCAATAGAAATGTTAGACTCTAGGAACAATTATGTAAGCAGTTGTTATAAGTTTGTATCTTAATGTTAAAAAACATCCTCAAACCTCCTCCTAAATTGTACGTTAGCTAGAGTAGAAATGAGTCAATCAATAACTGGATATGACATATTAAGGAATTCTTGTTAATTTGACAAGGTCTGATAATGACATAGTATAATATATAAAAATAAAGAACAAAACAGGTGATGAGAGAAAGACATACCATGTTAAGAAATATATTTTTATGTACTTATGGGTAAAATGACATAATATCTGTGATTTTACTTAAAATTTTCTAGGAAAAAATGTGTGTGTGGGTGTGTGTGTAAATCAAACGAGATTGGCAAAATATTGATAATTAATGCTGGGGCCTGGGCACATGGGGGACTCATTATATTCTTCTATGTACGGAATAGTTTGGATATTTCCATAATAAAAAGGTTTTAAAGATTCAGTTAATTCCACTGCACAAAATTTTCTATTCAACTGAACATTTCATGCTTTCCATAATAAATTTTAAAATACATAAAATTTTAGCTAAAATGAAGTTGGACCCTTATCTAACACCAAATACAAAAAGTAACTTAAAATAGACCAAAGACCTAAATGTAAGAGCTAAAGTTAGAAAACTTTTAGAAGAAAATGGGAAAAGCTTCATGAAAATGAATTTGGCAATGATTTCTTGTATAGAACATCAAAGGCACAGGCAACAAAAGAAAACATAGACAAACCAGACTTCATCAGAATTAAAAACTTTTGTGCATCAAGAACCACTGTCAACAGAGTAAAAGGCAACCCAGAGAATGGAGAAAATATTTGTAAACTACATATATTATAAGGAATTAATATCCAGACTATATAGAGAACTCCAAAAAGACAAATACTACAATTCAAAACTGGGCAAAGGACGTACACGAACATTGCTCCAAAGATGATATACAAATGGCCAATAAGCACTTTAAAAGACACTCAACATCACTAGTCACTAGGGAAATGTAAGTCAAAACCATAATGCAATACCACTTCACACCCATTGGAATAGCTATTATCGAAACAAACAAACAAAAAACAGAAACCAAGAAAACCAGAAAAACAAATGTTGGGCAGGATGTGTAGAAACTGAAACCCTGTGCAATGCTGGTGGGAAGGTAAAATGGTGCATGTATTTAAATACCACTGAAGTGTACACTTAAAAATAGAAAAACTGGCAAATTCTATATTCTGTATATTTTACCTCCATACACACACAAAACCAACGGAGAAAAAGAAAATCAAAATTAAAATTTCATCTAAAGACAATTAAAAAGCAATAAAACTAATGGCAATTTAGATGCTTGAGTTATAGCTACAATCGTTTTCAGGAAAATAAATAATGCTTTATTCAGAATCATTATCAACAGTGTTATGATCAGCAAGTCTTTCTTATAAATGTAATAGTTAATGATTTTAAATTAGATTTATTTTGTATGTTCTATGCCACATTGACCAAGTACACTTAATATTAAATAAAATCATTTAAATATAATATCTCATTAATGTTTTGCAAAAGAAGAAATTTCTGGCAGACAAGCTCCTCAAAATTTTCACACTCTGTCCAAGTAGGGAAATGATACAATAACATTACTTATAATATTGTCAACTGAAAAAGAAATTACTTTGGGCAGATGCCAGTATTTTTTCTCAATGAGATTTCAAAGAATAAGAAAGCTAAACATAGTATCATCAAGACTTAAATGTGAGCATTCTGCCTATTTTCTGCAAGTGGCCTCCATTCAGCCTTTGGAGGTACGCTTATATGCTTAACGACTAAAGTTACATAACATAATACTTAACGGTGCCACTCTGGGGTTTTAGCTGTGAAAAAACAGTGGATCCTAAGAACAGTGGGCACTGAAGTTGCCTGTCTCTACGTCAGGTTACAGCTCAAGCTGTGTATATGCTGCAGACGCCCAAGCTGAATTTAAGAGAATCCGCTCTAAAACATTACTTGCTATTTAGACACACGCTTAAAGTTATTTCCTTTTGAACCTTAGGCAGATGGTCAAATATTCCTGCTGTGTTGTCTCACAATGCATGACAAAGCTTTTCACACATTTTCACACAGTTTAGAATGTTTACATGTCTGGCATGCTTGTAATCCCAGCACTTTGAGAGGTGGAAGCAGGAGAATCAATTAAACCCAGGAGTTCAAAATCAGCCTAGGCAACAAAAGGAGACCCCTATCTCTACAAAAAAATTAAGAAATTAGCTGGGTATGGTGGTAGGAGCCTGTGGTCCCAGCTACTCGGGAGTCTGAGGTGAGACGATTGCTTGAGCCTAGGAGGTCGAGGTCACATCACTGCACTCCAGCCTGAGCAACAAAGCAAGAGCCTGTCTCAAAAAAAAAAAAAAAAAAAAAAAAAAAAAAAAAAAAAAAAAAAAAAAAGGCCCGATGCACCAGTGTCATGGCTGATAAGATACTACCAGGGCACCCTCATTCTAGCATCAAGGCTGTGTGACAGCTCACCTCACCTTCTGACTAACCCAGTGCTTCTGTGCTAAGGGCCCCCTTAAATCTCTACCTTCATTATGTGTTTGGCACAAAGGAATGATATATCTTAGATTTGGAAATGGAATTTTCTTCCCCAATCTTACTGTAGTCTAAGTACCCTTCACAGACCTTCTATTAACCCATAGCTTACTTAGCTTTAGTTCCTGGGTAAAATATGTGTTTTGCAAACTACGATGTTGTAAGTCCAACTGCTTCTGAATCTAGCAGAGCTCAGTGAAACTCTTTGCTTACAGACATGCTCGTGTTTATTAATGTCACACTTGGTTTTCTCCATGTGAAAGACAGAATTTCTTTCATCCTATTTACCAATCCCTTCAGATCCTTGTGAGGAACCAACAGAACAGCTTTAAAAAATTAAAAGGTTTTTTTCTTTCCCTTCACAAATAGGCACATGCTTACTTATACGGCAAGTTTAGAAAATCCACAATGCAAAAGAAGGTGGAAGGACAAAGAAAAAGACGCAGAAGGACTTCCTCTTCCAGCCAAGATGGACTTCCCCTCCCACCATGACCAACCAGAAAACTGAAACTGGATACGGTATTTGAGAAAACTGTTTCTGGGGATTGGAACACAGGCAGAACAGGACTGTGATATTTGAGAACAGGAAAATACAGATCTCACACACACTTCTGTTTTCTGCCCAATGGCAGTTTCTTGACCACACGGAGAGAGGTAGAGACCTCCAGAAATGAGGCAATGTCACTAAGCTGAGAGTCTTGCAGTGCTAATATGTTGGGAGTTTATAGAATAAGTACTGGAGAAGAGGGAACTACACACAGGTGAGGCCTCAAAAGAGTATGCAAAAGTTCTCTGCAGGTCTGGGGCCAAGGGCTGGGGGGAGTGCATGCAGTAGGCAGGCTCCACAAGGCCTCTGCAGAGTGGCTGGCACTGCTGAGGGCTGACTGGAGATGCCAGAGATCACACAAATTTGGGACACAGCAGAGTGGAGAGAACTCACCAAGTATGCCTAGAACATGTGGCTGAGGCCCATGAGGATGAACCTTTCCTAGAGTAAGAGTCACTATCTAAGTCTACGGGCAAAACCCTAATAAATAAGCACAAACAAACAAAGGCCCAGGCTTGACAGGAGCAAAAGGGTGGTCAAATAATTTAACTAGGCATCAAGACATTTAACAGAAATAAGGTTAAAATATTATGAAAATGAAAGACTGAATTTATAAGGAAGACTTAACAATTCTAAATGTGTACACATCTTATGAGAGCTTCAAAACACTTTAAGCAAAAACTGCTCAAATAGATCTAGAATTACAGCTGGAGATTTTAACATAACTCTCAATACACTGTAGGATTAGTAAAAAATCAGTAAGGACACAGAAGATATGCATAGTCACAAGTTCTACCAGTTGACCTAACAGACATCTAAAGAACACTGAACTGGCTGGGCACCATGGCTCACACCTGGAATCCCACCACTTTGGGAGGCTGAGGCGCATGGATTACCTGAGGTCAGGAGTTTGAGACCAGCTTGGCCAACATGGTGAAACTGTCTCTACTAAAAATATTTAAAAAATTAGCCGGGTGTGGTGGCAGGTGCCTGTAATTCCAGTTACTCCGGAGGCTGAGGCAGGAGATTCACTTGAACCTGGGAGGCAGAGGTTGCAGTGAGCTGAGATCATGCCACTGCACTCCAGCCTGTTGGGCAACAGCGAGACTCCATCTCCAAAAAAAAAAAAAAAAAACCCTGAACCAACATCTGCAGAATACACATGCTTTTCAAGTGTACATGGAAATTCACTAAGAAAGTATATTCTCCAACTATACTATAAATGAATTAGAAATCAGCAACAATAACATACCTATAATATCTCTATGTAGTAGAAATTAAAAACAATACACTTTTAAATAACTCATGTGTCCATGAAAAGAAAAATCACAAGGAAAACTAGATAATATTTTGAATGGAATGAAAATGAAAACAAAATGTGTTGACTATAACTGAAACTAAAGTGGAATGAAGAGATCTAACTCCCTTCTTAAGAAGCTATAAAACAAGAGCAAAGTAAACTGAAAATAAGTTAAAGGGAGGAAAAAAAAAAGACTGAAAATAAATGAAATAGAAAATGAAAAAGAGAGAAAATAAGTAATACTGAAACAGGCTTGTCCAACCTGAGAGCTGCATGTGGCCCAGGCCAGCTGTGAATGCAGCCCAACACAAATTCATAAACTTTCTTGAAACATTATGAGATTTTTTTGCTTTTTTTTTTGGCTCAGCAGCTTATCGTTAGTGTATTTTATGTGTGGCCCAAGACAATTCTTCTCCTTCCATTGTGGCCCAGGGAAGCTAAAAGATTGAATACACCTGTACTAAAAGATCACTAACGATCTAAAATAAATGATCTTATAAAGAATTGAGAAACCTCCAGCTAGACTGACTGATCCAGGAAAAAACAGCAAAAACACAAATTACCAATATGAAGGGATTGCAATACAGATTAGATTCTGGATCTTATAAAGAATTGAGAAACCTCCAGCTAGACTGACCGATCCAGGAAAAAATAGCAAAAACACAAATTGCCAATATGAAGAGACTGCAATACAGATTAGATTCTACGGACATTAAAAGCATATTAAAGAAAGGAATATTCTGAACAATTTTATGCCAATAAATCTAACAACTTAGATGAAATGAAACTTTCTTAAAAGACACAAATTACCAAAACTGACACAACAAAAAAATCTGAAAATATCTCTTAAAAATTTTTAATTTTCCCACAAAAAACTAAAACCAAACCAAACAAAACCCTCTAGGTTCAGTTGACTTCACTGGTGAATTCTATCAAACATGTAAAGAACAAATCATACCCATCTCACACAGCTATTTCCAAAAATAGGAAAGGAGACAGCACTTTCCATCTAATTTTATGACACCCAGTATCACCTTGACACCAAAATCAAAAAAGGACATTACAAGAAAAGGATACAAAAGTCCAATATCTCCCATCAACACCAATATAGAAATCTTAAAAACAAACAAACAAACACACACACAAACACCTAGAAATCAAATCTAGCAATATCCCAAAGGACAACGCACCACAACCAAGTGGGGTTTATCTCAGGGATATAAAGTTACTTTAAAAGTTGAAAATGAAACCAATGTAATCCATTGGCAGAATGAAGAAAGCTGTATAATCATCTCAACAGATACAGAAAGAGGTATCTGACAGCATTAAACACCACTAAAATAAAAACTCCCAAGAAACAAAGTTTAAAAGGAGTGTCCTCATTTTGATAAAGGTTTTCTCTGCAGATCCTACAGACATCATACCATATGGTGGACTACTGAAAGCTTTCTGCCTAAGCTTGGGAACAATGCAATTATGCCCATTCTCACGACTTCTGTTCAACACTATGGAAGTCCTGGACAGTATAATAAACCAATAAAAAGAAAGACAAGACATAAGGATTAGAAAGAAAGAAGTAAAATGATAGTCACAGGAAACACAATTGCAAATTTCTTAGTTTTCTATATAAGCAAACCACTAGAAGTAATAAGTGAAACAGACTTATCAGACTACAAAGTCACTATACAAAAATCAATTGTATATCTACATACTGACAGAAAACAACTGGAAAATCAAATTCAAAGGTTCTATTGACAGTAGTGTAAAATTATAAAATACTTAAGAATAAATGTTTAAACAGGCATGCAAGACTGCTACATTGAAAATTATGAAATATTGAGGCCCAATATTAAGATGTTGATTCTTCCCCAAATGATCTGGACTCAATACAGTTCTCGAGAAAATCAAACAAGCTTCGCTGTAGAAATTAATAAATTAATAGTTAGTAAGTACAAAGTTGGAGGACTCCCACTACCTGATCTCAAGACTTCATGAAATTATAGCAATCAAGAGAAATATACCAACAGAAAAACAGACAAACGTATCGATAGAACAGAGTCCAGACATAGACCAATACATAGAAAGTTAATTGATTTTTTATGAAGATACCAAAGTGGATTAATGGAAAAAGGAAACACCAGTGGTGCTGGCACAATTGGCTATCAAGATGTCAAAAAAAAAAAATTAAATCTTGAAACCGAACTCACAACATCATGCCAAAATTTAATTTGAGATGAATGACAGATTTAATGTAAAAACTAAAACTATGATGCCTCTAAAAGACAATGTAGAATATTTTCCTGACTTTGGGGTAAGCAAAGATCTCTTAGATCAAAGAGATAAGGCAGTAACCATAAAAGAAAAAAAAATACACTGAGCTTTATAAAAATTAAAAGCTTCTGACCATCCTGGCTAACATGGTGAAACCCCATTGCTACCGAAAACACAAAAAATTAGATGGGCGTGGTGGTGGGCACCTGCACTCCCAGCTACTCGGGAGGCTGAGGCAGGAGAATGGGGTGAACCCGGGAGGTGGAGCTTGCGGTGAACCCAGATCACGCCACTGCACTCCAGCCTGGGAGACAGAGTGAGACTCTGCCTAAAAAAAAAAAAAAAAAAAAAAAAGCTGCTCATCCAAAAACCACCATTAAGAAACTGAAAAGGTAAAACTCAGACTGGGAGAAAAGACTGATAACACCATCAACTCTTGACAAGGATGTAACTGGAGCACTAATTCATTCTTGGTGGGAGGGTAAAATGGCACAACCACTTTAGAAAATTTTTGGCAGTTTCTTATATGGTTAAACCTTCACCTATCCTTTGACACAGCAATTCCACATCTACATATCTACCCTAATTTTAGAATTGTTGATTTGCCATTTTGAAAGCAATGATTGTTCCAGAACATTAGCTTTATACCATTCCATATTTTATATATTTTTTTAAGTTACCATAATTTATGAAGATTCAAAATGCAACTTGCCAAGTTTTAAAAGAGAAAAAAAATGTATGGAAAGAACTAAACGGAAAATAGGCTGGTTAAGTGTGTTTAGGTTAGTTTATTTCTAGTATCATTTACAGGCTACCCTGATGTTGTATTTAAGATTTTAATTCATTTCAGAGTTCACAAAATAATGATTTTTCCTGTGAAGATACTTCCTTTAAGAGACAACAGACTTCTACAATTAAAATGCATACATGTGCAAAGAAAATAACTTGTAAAATATATTTGGTTGAATAACATTTACATTAGGCCTTTAAAATTATGTATCACAATCTCTGGCTATTAAGCAGTCTAACGGTGCCTACTAAGTCAAGAGTTATAATTTTTCTCTCCTGATAATGAAGTAAAGGCATCAGTAGCATCTACTGTGCTAAAGAATAAATGGAATTTATGACTGTAGGTAATATTTAAGCACTTTAAGACAAATATGAATACATCATAAATTTCTAACTAGGAAAATATTTTCAATGAGATCTCAAGAAATGTTAACTTTTACAGAATAGAGCACTGAAAACTGACTCACCAACAATATCAAGCTGGGTTTCTTCATCTTCTTCTCTTTTTCTCTTATCTTTGCTCTTTTTCTTCTTACTACAGGACATAATTTATATAGATGAGTTTAGGTATATTGATTTGTATGATAAATATCGTTAAGATTGAAACTTGGAAGTCTTTTAAACTGTTTCATTTATAAATTATTGATTTAGGAAGACTTACATTGCTATGCCCTCTTAAATACAGTGCTGAGAAGTTGCTTCAGGCTTTGTACATACTATGTTAGAGTTCAAAGCAGACTGTAGAGCCACACTGCCAGATTTTAAATCCTGATTCTTTCACTTCTTAGCTCTGTGATTTTTGGAAAAGGTACTGAATCTCTCTGAGTCAGCTTCCCCACTTAAAAAATTAGGATAATAACTTAACCTAACTCTTAAGGCTATTGTGAGGTTTAAGAGGTAATATGTACCTTCACACATTGCTGGTGGAAATGTAAAATGGTGCAGCATCTACAGGAAACAGTTTGGGGTTCCTCAAAAAGTTAAAGAGTTACCACATGACCCAGCAATTTTACTCCTAAGTATGTATACCCAAGGGAAATGAAAACATACACCCACAAAAATACTTACCTAAGAATATTCACACTAGCATTAGTCACAATAGCCAAAAAGGGGAAACAACCCAAATGTTCATCAACTGATGAATGGGTGAACAAAATGTTACATCCATACAATGGAATATTATGCAGACATAAAAGGAACAAGTGCTACAACAATGATGAACCTCGAGAATGTTATAAGAGAAAGAAGCCAGATAAAACAGGCCACGCTGCATGATTTCTTTCTTAGGAAATATTCACAATAGGCGATTTCACATAGACAGCGGATTAGTGGTTGCCAAGGACTAGCAGAGGGGGAGGATGGGATGTGACTGCTTTAATGGGTAGGGGGACGTTTCCTTCTGAGATGATGAAAATGCTGAGCAACTAGACAGTGGTGAACCTCTTGAATGTATACTTAAAACCACTGACTGTACAAAAGGCTGGATTTTACAATGATGAATTACATCTCAATAAAAAAAGAAAAAACCAAGAGCGATTTGAAAAAAGTTAACGTGCAAAGCGCCTACAACAATTTCTTGGCACATTGAAGGTGCTATATAAGCATTAATTATGATTATTACGATAATCTTTTTTTTTTCTGAGACGGAGTCTCGCTCTGTCGCCCAGGCTGGAGTACAGTGGCGCGATCTTTGCTCACTGCAAGCTCTGCCTCGTGGGTTCACGCCATTCTCCTGCCTCAGCCTCCTGAGTAGCTGGGACTACAGGCGCCAGCCACCACGCCCGGCTCATTTTTTATATTTTTAGTAGAGACGGGGTTTCACCGTGTTCGCCAGGATGGTCTCGATCTCCTGACCTCGTGATCCGCCCGCCTCGGCCTCCCAAAGTGCCGGGATTACAGGCGTGAGCCACCGCGCCCGGCCACGATAATCTTAAGACACTCTTGTCTGCGTTTTCATCATAAAGTTTTCAGAAGATAACTCTCCTCTCCTCACAGGAAATTCACATCTCACATTTATTCAGGATAAACCTGTCATTTATTCTGGCATCTTCATGAGGCCAGACTCCTAGACAGGGTTCTCAAGGCCAGTGGCTTCAGCTCACTCCTTGATACTTTCTTTCCATCTCGCCTAAAAATACCAAAACCTGTTTATCACGGAGACCAGGAGGAAATGCTCAACATCTGTATGTACAGTCAACCTTGGGCAAATCTGCCAGTTAAAAAAGCGGGGATATGAGTGCACAGGTATTTTTTTCCTAAAGAGCTAATAAATTACCACTACGACCTCCTCCTCACATTTGGCTCAATTTATTTACTGCATATATGTTCTCTCATTTAATTCTCAGTCTTCTAAAAGTATAAAAAATCGTCTGAAAGTATAAATGTGTAAACGGAGATTCAGATATTTGATCTCTTAATGAGTAAATGGAAGTTCAGACATATTAACCAATTTGCCACAAATTACAAAATCAGTAAATGACAGAGTGCAGGTTCGAGCCCATATCCCTATCAAAGCCCATATACACCTCAACCACTGTGTGATTCATCCTGGTTTCACTCTACATATGAGGTTAGAAAAAAATCAATAATTTTTCAAGGAAGAGACAATGGAGAAAAGAATAATCCCTAATAAAGGAAGTTATTATCATGAACTACGAGATCAGACTAACGCAGACCCACCAGGCAGAGGCCTGGAGAGATGCCTCAGGGGACCCAAACTCGTGGGTACGGGGTCATCGGTCACCCGCCGTCTACCCCGTTTTCAGGGTCGTCCGCGCGGGAGGCTGCCCCTCTCTGCACAGGCGCCAGGAACCGCGGCCCGGCCTCCGTCCAGCCCGGACAGAGGCCAGGGCGAAGCCTGGAAGGCCACGAAGCCGGCTCTCCGCGCCACGGCTTCCACCGGACTCGCGGGGGTGGAGTGCGTCCGAAAAGAACGCAGGAGGCTCCCGCCCGAGCTGCAGGACCCACCTCTTCGCCTTGGTTCCCTTGAGCACGAGCTTGGTAGACTTTACATAGGAGTACTCGGCCATGGCTCCGGGAGACTTCTGCGCGGAGAGGCTGAAGCCGGCTCAGGACGAGTATGTGACCCGGAGCGGCATCAGGGCGGCGAGGAACAGAAGTGGAGGCGAAATAAACACTCCCTGACAGCGTACGTCTCTCCAGAACCCGCCTCCGTCTTCACAGAAACGCTCAATGGCTAAAAGTTCCACTTCCGGGTTTCTGCCGGGGAGCTACGGCGGCCGCAGAGGGCCGAAAGGTGTCCGCGCGCAGCTGCTCTCTGGCGCCCTCTCGAGGAGCCCCTGATGATTCGCGCCTCCCCGAGGGGAGGAAAGCCCGCCTGAGGCGCTGGTGCTGGCGGGGCGGGGCGGGGCTTCCGGGCGCGCTGTGGAACCGCCTCCCGCTAGGGCTGCGGGCTGGCGACGGTCCCCGCGGGGGCGGGAAGCGGCTCCGGCTGCTCTCGCTGGCCTGCGGCGGCGCGGCTGGAAGCGCGGGCCACTCGTGCGCGGGTCACTCGGAGCTGTGCCTCGTGCGACTGTGTGTGCAGGAAGCAAGCAGGAAATACCCTAAAATAGAATGAAGCGCCATGTTGAGGGCCACGGACGTCGCGAGTGCTGTGGGAATGTGGGCTGAGGTGGAGAGTTATGGTGGCACGTGTTACAGGCTCAGGGGTCAGGAGAAACCTAATGGTGGAGGCGGCATCTGAGGAGGGTCTTGAACGCTGGGCAGGCTTTTGCCGGACAGAGATGGAGGAGGCTAGTCCTGTCTGATGAAGGAAACAGGGCGGAGGCATGGAGGGAGCCGTGCAGCGCTGGTGTGAGGAGCACCGAGCAGGCCAGGCCTGTAAAGCAGAGTGAGGGAACCAGGATAGAGAAGGCAAGTCGGGGTCCTGTGGTCGCTGAAGAATTTGAATGAAATCAGTAAACAGGTGAGAGGCATCAATCGCAAGAGCATGGGATGAAACGAGGAGTAGTCCACGGTGATTCCTCTGCAGAGGTGGGTATTATTAATCGCGTATGTGACACCAAAACCACCACACTCAAGCTGTGGCTCTTTCCCTAAAGTAGAAAACAGACCAGTTGGGTTCCAAGCATCCACGAAGATCTTATTAAATTCGTGATCCCTGGTGGCATCATTGGCTTAGGATTGGCCCATCTCAAACCTGACTCAGAAACAAAACCGTCACAATGTGCGGAAATGAGCGTCCTTACCCACTATCATAAAGTATTTTCCGGTGTTTTCACAGTGCTGCGCTTCCTAATCCCCATTCCATGCAATCCACACGCCATGATGCCCGAAGTCATTAACAAAGGAGACACACAGGGGCTTCTCACGTTGGCTTTCCGGGGTTTTGATGAAAATCTGTTTCCTCATCTCTTACAATGTGGTTAGTAATAGTATCATTTAGGGTTGAAGAATTAAATGGTACGAATTATATAGGGTGCTTATTAAAACCTACATGGAAAATGTCTAGGAGATGTTAGCTATGCTCATCACCAACATCGTTACTTGATGGTAATAATCAGATAGGAAGGTCGAGACCAAGAAAATGGATACATGCTCTGAGGGAATGAATGTGGAGAGATCAGAAGGTTAAGAACAAAGCCGTACAACATGTCTACAGTAAAGGGATAGAGAAAAGAAAGAGAGTTTATAAAAGAAGAAATGAAACAGAGTTAGAGTAACGTTATAGAAATCAAAGCTAAGGAGAGTTTCCAGAAAGGATAATATCATTTAATATCGTAGAAGTTTAGGAGCATAAGATGGAAAAAAGGCCTTGTGGTAGCTGACATTGAGGCAGTCTTTGGGGAAGCTCCATTTCCAATAGAGAAGTAGAAAGTCAGCTTGAAGCAGGGACTAGGTGAAGAAGCTGTTGGCTGGTCACATGGGGAAATAAATAAGGGATGGCGTATGCCATATTTCTGGATCTCTTTCTTTCTTGCCCAGCCTCTGGATATGCACAGAGTTTGGCAAAAACTTACAAAAAATAAAAAAGAAACCAATTTTGTTTGTAGACTCAAATACAATGCTTTGTGTTAGAATCAAGATAAATTCATGCCCCCCCCTTCTATTCTCACTGTCAGTTTTGAAATTAAACATCAGCTTTTCTTCTTCATTAAAATCATTTTCAACCCCTCCCAGGTGTTGGTGGTTTTGGGGAGTTACATAAGTAGTCAGGTCTTGATGAATAGAAGAGGAGGGAACAAACACTTTCAGCAAAGGCAGAATTCTGAAATTCTGCTCATATTTTTTTCCAGTAACTTTCCTATGTTTGTGAGGTTATTCATTCAGTCATAAAGATCCTAGTGAAATTTTTTTCAAGTTTTACTAATCATATAATAACTGTGGACGTTTGTTTAAAATGTGTATTCCCGGGCCTCTCACCTGGAGATTCTGATTCAGGAGATCATGTGTGGGACTCAGAATACATGTGTTTGACAAGTATCACAAGTGGTTCTTATGGTCAGGCAAATTTGGGAAACTAACCAGGAATTTATGTTTTTATGACTGGCAGCTAGAAAAGGTTCCTAGAGTCTTTGCTTTTTGAAAATAAAATATTTCTTTTTTAAAAGGAAAATTGTATTACTAGATACAACATTTATACACGTGACACATGTATTATACTGTGTGCTTTTGTCATATTTACAGTTAAAGATGTGTAAGAACACTCAGAAAAATTATATATTAAATGAAAAGAGGGGTAAGTCAGGGTGGGGGAGAAATGGGAGGGGTGTGCTTATTGTTGTTAAAAGGTAGAAAAGCCAGAATGATAGCCGTCTAAGGTTGCAAATAGCACATTGTAAGTTGAGGGAGCTTCATAATCATGTCTGAAAGCTTGTTTGATACACTGAGTTGTAAACAGTGGCTTTGGACAAGATTTGAGGGAGAAACCAACTATGATTTAAAGTGTTCATTTAAAAGGTTTTAATTAAAGGAAAGTCTTTGCATTTATTTGAGCTAATTTAACTTCAGGACTAACAATTTACTAGCCCTTAACCTCTTAAAAATTGTCTTTCGTTTCAAATGAAAGTTTAAGGTGGCCTTTGTGTTCGACTGGTATATTTGTGCAAAGACTTAACAGCAAGGAACTGTACATTTCTAAATGTTTACTTCTTAATTGTGCTGGAAGAAATATACTACTCGACTATTTTTAAAGCAAAGTAAAACAATTTGTTTTGACAAGTAACACTGTATTTTCCCAGTTTTATTGTGGCAAAGATGAGGCTTAACATCACTAATCATCAGAGAAATGCAAATCAAAACCAAAACGAGATACCATCTTACACCAGTCAGAATAGCTACTATTAAAAAATCAAAAAACAACAGATCTTGGGAGGCTGTGGAGAAAAAGGAACATTTACACATAATTGATGCAAATGTAAATTAGTTCAGCCACTGTTGAAAGCAGTTTGGAAATTTCTCAAAGAATTTAAAAATAGAATTACCATTCAAGCCAACAATTCCATTACTGGTATATAACCCAAAGAAAATCAGTTATTCTACCAAAAAGACACATGCACTTGCATGTTCATTGCAGCACTATTCACAATAGCAAAGACATGGAGTCAGCCTAGGTGCCCATCAGCAGTGGATTGGATCAATAAAATGTGGTACATTTACACTGTATTATTAGGCCATTCTTGCATTGCTATGAAGAAATACCTGAGGCTGGGTAACTTATAAGGAAAAGAGATTTAATTGGCTCACAGGTCTGCAGACTGTACAGGAAGCATGGTGATAGCATCTGCATGGCACCTGTGGAGGCTCCAGGGAGTTTTTACTCATGATGGAAGGCAAAGAGGGAGTAGGCACATCACATGGTCAGAGCAGGAGCAAGAGAAAATGGGAGTGGCAGTAAGTACCACACACCCTTAACACAACCGGATCTTGAAAGAATTCACTGTCACAAGGGTGGCATCAGGCCATGAGAGATCCACCCCCATGACCCAAACACCTCCTACCAGGCCCCACCTCCAACACTGAGGATTACATTTCACCATGAGATTTATGGGGGCCATCTTCCAAGCCATTTCATACACCATGGAATACCATGCAGCCATAAAAATAACAAAATCGTGTCCTTTGAAGTAACATGGATGCAGCTGGAGGTCATTATCCTAAGTGAATTAATGCAGGAACATAAAACGAAATGCCACATGATCTGACTTATAAGTGGGAGCTAAATGCTGGGTACTCATGGACATAAAGATGGAAAGAATAGACACTGGGACTACTAGAGGGGAGAAGAAGGAAGGCAAGGTTTGACAAACTATTGGGTACTATGCTCATGTATTAATCTGTTCTCACACTGCTATATAGAACTATCTGAGACTGGGTAATTTATAAAGAAAAGAGGTTTAACTGACTCACAGTTCCACAGGCTGTACAGGAAGCATGGCTGGGAGGCTTCAGGAAACTTACAATCATGGCAGAAGGTGAAGGAGAAAGCAAGGCACATTCTACCATGGTGGCAGGAGAGCAAGTGAGACAAGGGGGATGTGCCATATGTTTAAACCATCAGATCTCATGACAACTCAACATCTAAGAACAGCAAGGTAGAAATCTGCCCTCATGAGCTAATCACCTCCCACCAGGTCATTCCCCCTACATTGGGAATTACAATTCAACATGAGATTTGGGTGGGGACACAGAGTCAAACCATATCAAATCAGCATCTGGATGATGGGATCATTCATACCCCAAAACTCAGCATTGTGAGATATACCCATGTAACAAACTGGCACATGTACCCCTGAATATAAAATACAAGTTAAAATTATTTTCAAAATAAATTAATAAATGAATAAATAAATGTGATTAAATTAAAATTTTGAATTAAAAAAATTTGACAGTGATTTCAGCTTGACAGTTATGTAAGTTATGTAAGTGGAAACAGTGAGTTCTGTAGGGTTCGGATCAATTGCACTATCTGTACTAAGTTGATGTCCGGTTTGGATAAAAAGAAAAGAAGAGAAACATGGATCTAATGGAAAAAAATGGACAAGTTTTATGATAGCAAAAAGAAGAATGGAGGAAATAGGACTGAGGCTAGTGATTGATAGATATTAATAGATGACTAAGTCAAAAGCCACTGCTTGCAGAAAATATTGATTAATATTGTTTTATTCCAGTCATACAACAAAATCCTATGCCCTGCCTTCAGAGAAAAACCTTTTAGCCCTATGATTATCTTTATTCCAAGCACCATTCCATTCATTAAGTAGTGTATAGGGTGATTAATAAGTGAATTATTCACAGAATTAAGACAGAAGTTTTGAGTATTTCAGGGTGATATTAATAGTATAGTCAATAAACTAAAATAAACTTTGACTAGAGGTGTGATCACCATGAACGCCATGTTGGTATCTTGTTAGATTTGGCAACCCAAAGTTGACAAATTTATTAATAAAATAAATGTTCGATGATGATTAATTTACAATTAGTAGACATGCTCTTTTTTCTTCCCTTTCTTTTTCATTCATTCATTCATTCATTCCTACAGAGCAGTGACTTTCATTCTAAGATTCCCAGAATCCTAAAGAATTCTTGAATGTCGTCATAGGGAGCCAGGTGTGGGGATTCCCAAAAGTTGTATTTAATACTTGAAAAATCTTGAAAAGTTATATATTTACACCAGAAAAAGCTATACAGGTTTTAAGTTATATATATAGTTGAATACTTTTTATTTCTATCCAGACCTAAGTCATTAGAGTTAGTAATGTTGATTATTTCATACTGACCTAATGGGTAGCCTTTATATATCATTGATTAATTATTAATAAAATAAGAACCCCCCAAAATTACAAAATAAATATATTTTGTGGCTTTTTCTTAAGGCTTTTGAAACATAAAATCAGAGGAGAGGATTAAAAGTAATCCTTGATGGTTAAAAAGGCAGGGACCTACTAACTTAGAAAATTGTATGAAAACAGCAAGATATATACATGGCCCTCAGACCAGCTGCCTGTTTTAGTAAATAAGGTTTTATTGGAGCACATCCATGGATCTGTGGTGCTTTTCTGCTACAATGGTAGAGTTGAATGGTTGCTATAGAGACCGTATGGTTTGCAAAGCCTAAAATATTTATCATCTGGTCCTTTATAGCAAAAGTGAACCCAGTTTTAGAACATTCACTTTACAAATTAAGATACAGTGGATGCTGCCTTAATGGACCTCCACTTAACTGATTTGCAATCAGCACTTTCTGGTACCCCTGTACAACTTATTGGCTGATGTCCACTGCAAACTGAAAGCCTTTGAGCTACTTTTAATGCCTGTACATTTCTCCTTCCATCACCGAAATTGTATAGTTTCTAAGAGAAAGCTGTGTTCATTCCTAAATATGTTTACACCATTTGTTCTTGCTCTTGTAGTTATGCAATTTAATTAAATATTATATTGGTAGGCCAAGGCAGGTGGATAACTAGGTCAAGAGATTGAGACCATCCTGGCTAATATGGTGAAACCCTGTCTCTACTGAAAATACAAAAAAATTAGCAGGGCATGGTGGCGGGCGCCTGTACTCCCAGCTACTTTGGAGGCTGAGGCAGGAGAATGAGGTGAACCCGGGAGGCGGAGCTTGCAGTGAGCAGAGATTGCACCACTGCACTCCAGCCTGGGCGGCAGAGCGAGATTCCGTCTCAAAAAAAATAAAATAAAATAAAAAATAAATAAATAAATATTATGTAAACTGAGAAAATGAGTATATCAAGAGTAGTATTGTTGTTTCTCTGAGAAATAAACTAAATGTGTTGGGAAAATGAGACACTTAAACAGTTGCTGCCAGCTTAACTGTTGTCAAGACAACTAGAAACAAATGGGAAAAATTGTATAATCTAGGATTTCAGATTGCTTTACCCCAGTTGTCTTCACAGAAAGTGAACAAGAAATGAATGACAACATATCATCGGCATAGTGTCCACAAGAAACTCCACTCAGTGAATCCGTGCAAGGCTTTGACCTTGTCATCAAAATACTGGCAAATTCATTTACACATGTCTTTTAAATTAAAGTTAAGTTTTAAGGACTTACATCTAATACTTCTTATGATTCCTCCATCTAACTTAAATTTGTTATTAATCTATTTATTACTGGTCCCAATCTTACTGAATAAGGGGGTTTCTACCGTTTTTGCTAACCAAAAGTTTACTTTGATGAAGTTGGAATTATAAATACAATAATTCAAGTTTAAAGAATTAGAATGGTAATGGTTAATACAATATAGTATGCCTAAAAATCACTTGAAAAGCTAACTAGCAATGCAAATTCTTGTGCCTTAGGCCTGAGATTTTGATTTAATAGGTCTAGCATGGGGCATAGGAATCTGTATTTTTAGGAATGTTAAAGGAAAATTGCTTCAAGTAGGGTAAATTATGACTTACAAATATAAAACGAACATTTGTCTAAGATTTTTGTTTAACTCATTTATTTACTGAGGGAGTCAGTAAGATGTTATAATGAGTTTTATGGAAAATTAAAAGAGCTACACATATCTAGGCACTAAGGAACACTGAAATAAATTTGCTTGATAGGTTCAAAACTGACTTCTTGATGGAAGGTGGAAAAAGGAAAATTAATTATACTTCCACCAAAGTCAATCATTTGCATGTCTATAGACAAGAATATTTGCATTACTATCAGTAATCTACAACTAACAGGATTGCAAATAACAAAGACAACAAAAGGCAAAGAGACCCCATAGAAACAGATAACCCAGATTATTCTAGACAAGGCTGAGATTTCTTGAAGACACTCAGTGGTAATTTCGTTGATCCAGCTTAAAATCTTTCCATTTTCTCCTGAAACAAGTTGCTCAAGCAATTCAAATACAATGAATGTGGTCAGTGGGTCACACCTGGAGAAATCATTTTCTAACCTATAATCAAGACTGTTGAGTTACTCCCTTCACTAGAAAGAATAAAAGATTACCACATAAATTCATATTATGATAATGGCCCACTATGAATGCTTTGGTGTTCTTAATTTTAAGATTTATTAATATTTCTGAAGTAACTACTAAATGCCAAGCAATATATTTTCAAATTTAATCTTTCATTGACTTTTACTTTCACTTCAACTCAGCTACTCACTTTCATGGCTATAAACTTAACTTTTCAATAACTTAAAAATTGGTTTCTAATGTTATAAACTTTAATGTTCCACTCTGTGACCTGCTCTTTCAGACTCTCTCTTCCTTACTGCCAATTCACCTTCTCTTCTTTCTCTTCGAGTGCCCCAGTATCTTGATTCTTCCATTTTCTTTTTTTTTATTAAGTGGACACGTGATAATTTCACATGTTGATGGGGTACAATGTGGTATTTTGATACATGACACATTGTTAAAACCTCTCCTCCCTATCTTTCCCAGTCTGGTAACCACTCTTCTGCTCCCTATTAGATCAGTGTTTTTAGATTTCACATATGAATGAGATCATGTGATATTTGTCTTTCTGTGGTTAGCTTATTTCACTTACCACAATGTCCTCTATGCTCATTCATGTTGTCACAAATGACATGATTTTATCCTTTTTTTATGGCCAAATGTGCATATGATATAGTTTGGATATTTGACCTGACCCATATCTCATGTTATATTGTAATCCCCACTGTTAGAGATGGGGCCTGGTAGGAGGTGTTTTGGTCATGGAGGTGGATCCCTTATGGCTTGGTGCTATCCTCATGATAGTGAACAAGTTCTCAAGCTTACTGAGGCCCCAAAAGCAGATGTTGGCACTGTGCTTCCTGTACAGACCACAGAACCAGGAGCCAATTAAGTCTCTTTTCTTATAAATT
The DNA here is from genome assembly GCF_006542625.1 of Nomascus leucogenys. Taxonomy (NCBI): domain Eukaryota; kingdom Metazoa; phylum Chordata; class Mammalia; order Primates; family Hylobatidae; genus Nomascus; species Nomascus leucogenys. Next base: position 110,038,268 of record NC_044387.1, on the reverse strand, counting down.
ATCCAATCTCAGATATTTCTTTATAGCAATGCAAGAATGGCCAAATACAGCATATATGCCACATTTTCTTTATACATTCACTCATTGATGGACACTTAGGTTGATTCTAGGCTATTGTGAATAGTGCTGTAATAAACATGAGAGTGCAGAAATCTCTTTGAGATACTGATTAAATTTTCTTTGAATATACACCCAGTAGTGGGATTGCTGGATTATGTGGTAAGTCTATTTTTAATGTTTTTGGAAGTTATATTGTTTTCCATAACAATTGCTCTAATTTACATTTCCACCAACAGTGTATGAACATTCCCCTTTCTTCACATCCTTGCCAGCATTTGTTATTTTTTGACTTTTTCATAAAAGGCATTCTAAGCAGGGTGAGATGATAACTCACTGTGGGTTTTTTCACTTGCATCTGTGTGAAGAGACCACTAAACAGGCTTTGCGTGAGCAATAAAGCTGTTTATTTCACCTGGGTGCAGGCAGGCGGAGTCCAAAAAGAGTCAGTGAAGGGAGATGGAGTGGGGCCATTTTATAGGATTTGGGTAGGTAAAGGAAAAAGGGGGGGTGTTCTCTGGCAGGCAGGAGTGGGGGTCACAAGGTGCTCAGTAGGGGAGCTTTTGAGCCAGGATGAGCCAGGAGAAGGAATTTCACAAGGTAATGTCATCAGTTTAGGTAGGAACAGGCCATTTTCACTTCTTTTATGGTGGAATGTCATCAGTTAAGGCAGGAACCGGCCATCTGGATGTGTACGTGCAGGTCACAGGGGATATGATGGCTTAGCTTGGGCTCAGAGGCCTGACATTCCTGTCTTCTTATATTAATAAGAAAAATAAAACGAATTAGTGGTAAAGTGTTGGGACTGAAAATTTTTGGGGGGTGGTATGGAGAGATAATGGGCAATGTTTCTCAGGGCTGCTTTGAGCAGGATTGGGGTGATGTGGGAACTTAGAGTGACAGAGATTAAGCTGAAGGAAGATTTTGTGGTAAGGGGTGATACTGTGGGATTGTTAGAAGAAACATTTGTCATTTAGAATTATTGGTGATGGCCTGGATACAGTTTTGTAGGAACTGAAAAACTAAATGGAATAAGAGAAGGCGAAAAACAGGTATTAAAGGACTAAGAATTTGGAGGACCTAGGACATTTAATTAGAGAGTGTCTAAGGAGGTTCAGCATAGCTTTGCCAGCAAAGATTATTTATTTACTGTAAGAGTTAAGAGTGGCAGTTTGAGGATAGCACCAGGAGATATCATCTGTGATGGCTTGGAGAAACAGTGTAAACTGGCAGTGTAAACAAGAGCAGGGTATGTATGAGTAGTTGAGAATGGTGAATAGGAGTATGACTAGACAGAAGATAATAGGGATGACAAGTTTTTTGGGGCACAGTCCAAGGTGGTCTGGTGTCTGGAATAAGACTGGGGCCTAATAAAAAGGAGCGTCTATACAGGAGCTCAAATGGGCTGTACCTTGTAGCATTCTGAGGACAGGCCTGAATTCTGAGAAGGGGAAGTGGTAAAAGTATTGTCCAGTCCTTTTTAAGTTGGTGGCTGAGCTTGGTGAGGTGTGTTTTTAAAAGACTATTAGTCTGTTCTACTTTTCCTGAAGACTGAGGACTGTAAGGGATATAAAGGTTTCACTGAATACTAAGAGCCTGAAAAAATGCTTGGCTGATTTGACTAATAAAGGCCGGTCTGCTATCAGACTGTATAGAGGTGGGAAGGCCAAACAGGAATTATGTCTGACAGAAGGGAAGAAATGACCATGGTGGCCTTCTTAGACCCTGTGGGAAAGGCCTCTACCTATCTAGTGAAAGTGTCTACCTAGACCAAGAGGTATTTTAGTTTCCTGACTCGGGGCCTGTTGAGTAAAGCTAATTTGCCAGCCCTGGGTGGGGGCAAATCCTTGAACTTGATGTGTAGGGAAGGGAGGGGGCCTGAATAATCCCTGAGAAGTAGTAAAATAGCAAATTTGCCAGTCCTGGGCAGGAGCAAATCCTTGAGCTTGATGTGTAGGGAAGGGAGGGGGCCTGAATAATCCTTGAGGAGTAGTAGAATAGCAGATGGAACACTGAGAAGTTATTTCCTTGAGGATAGATTTCCACAATGGAAAGGAAATGAGAGATTCTAAGAGGCGGGCTAGTGGCTTGTACTATAGCATAGCCTGCATTTCCTGGTGTGTGGCGATTAGGCCTGGTGGAACTGCCATCAATAAACCAATGTGATCAGGGTGAGAAACAGGGAAGAAGGAAATTGGGGAAATGGGGTGAACGTCAGGTGGATCAGAGAGATGCAGTCATGAGGGTCAGGTGTGGTATCAGGAGTAATGTGGGAGGCCGGATTGAAGTCGGGCCAGGAACAGTGGCAATTGTGGGAGACTCAACAAAGAGTGAGTACAGCTGAAGTAGCCGGGAAGCAGAAAGTATATGCATCAGGTGTGAGGAAGAAAATAGATTTTGGAAATTATGAGAGCTGTAGAGAGTGAGTTGAGCATAGTTTGTGATTTTAAGGGCCTCTAAAAGTATTAGTATGGCCGCAGCCACTGCACGGAGACATGATGGCCAGCCTAAAACAGTAAGGTCAAGTTGTTTGGACAAAAAGGCTACAGGACGCGATCCCGGTCTTTGTGTAAGAATTCTGACTGCACAGCCCTGCACTTCAGCTGTGTGTAATGAAAAGGGTTGGGATGAGTCAGGGAGAGCTAGGGTGGGGGGCAGTCTCTAAAGCTGTCTTCAAGGAATGGAAAGAGGAGTGGGGAAAGGATTTAGGATCTGTGGGGTCAGCTAGGTTTCCTTTTGTGAGTTTATATAATGGTTTTGTTAGGATGGCAAAACCAGGTATCTAAAGGTGAAAGTATCTAACCATGCCCAGGAAGGAAAGGAGTTGTTGTCTTGTAGAAGGGTTTGGGGTTTGAGAGATTGGTCAGACATGATCAGCAGGGAGAGCACGTGTGTTTTTATGAGAATTATGCTGAGATGGGTAATGGATAAGGAAGAAATTTGGGCTTGACTGAAGTAATGGAGGCTGTCTGTGAAGCTTTGTGGCAGTACAGCCTAGGTAATTTGCTGAGCCTGATGGGTGTCAGGGTCAGTCCAAGTGAAAGTGAAGAGAGGCTGGGATGAAGAGTGAAAAGGAATAGTAAAGAAAGCATGTTTGAGATCCAGAACAGAATAATGGATTGTGGAGGGAGGTATTGAGGATAGGAGAGTATATGGGTTTGGCACCATGAGGTGGATAGGCAAAACAATTTGATTGATAAGGCATAGATCCTGAACTTGTAAGGCTTGTCTGGTTTTAGGACAGGTAAAAGGGGGAATTGTAAAGAGAGTTTATAGGCTTTAAAAGGCCATGCTGTAGCAGGCGAGTGATAATAGGCTTTAATCCTTTCAAAGCATGCTGTGGGATGGGATATTGGCATTGAGCGGGGTAAGGGTGATTAGATTTTAATAAGATGATAAGGGGTGCATTATCAGTTGCCAAGGAGGGAGTAGAGGTATCTTATACTTGTGGGTTAAGGTGGGGGGATACAAGAGGAGGACGCAAAGGAGGCTTTGGATTGGGAAGAAGGGCAGCAATGAGATGTAGCTCTAGTCCAGGAATAGTCAGGGAAGCAGATAATTTAGTTAAAGTGTCTCAGCCTAATAAGGGAACTGGGCAGGTGGGGATAACTAAAAAGGAGTCCTTAAAAGAGTATTGCCTAAGTTGGCACCAGAGTTGGGGAGTTTTAAGAGGTTTAGAAGCCTGTCTGTCAATACTTAGCAACAGTTATGGAGGCAAGGGAAACAGGCCCTTGAAAAGAAGGTAATGTGGAGTGGGTAGCCTCCATATTGATTAAGAAGGGGATGGACTTACCTTCCACTGTGAGAGTTACCTAAAGCTCGGCATCTGTGATGGTCTACGGGACTTCTGAGGTGATCGGGCAGCGTCAGTCTTCAGTTGCTAAGCCGAGAAGATCTGGGAAGGAGTCAGAGAGCCCTGAGCCAGAGTTCCAGGGGCTGCGGGAGTGGCTGCCAGGTGAGTTGGACTGTCCAATTTCCAGTGAGGTCCTGCACAGATGGGACATGGCTTAGGAGGAATCCTGGGCTGTGGGCATTCCTTGGTCTGGTGGCCAGATTTCTGGCACTTGTAGCAAGCTCCTAGGGGAGGCAGTTCTGGAGGAATGCATGGCCACTGCAGTTTAGGTGTTTGGAAGATCTTGTGTGCTGGAGATGTGGCTGGGGGTTTGTCTCACAGTGGAGGCAAGGAATTGCAACTCAGAAATATGTTGCTACTTGGCTGCCCCTACTCTATTATTGTACACCTTGAAGGTGAGGTTAATTAAGTCCTGTTGTGGGGTTTCAGGGCCAGAATTTAATTTTAGGAGTTCTATTTAATGTTGGGAGCAGATTGGGTAATAAAATGTATATTGAGAATAAGACGGCCTTTTGACTTTTTAGGGTCTAGGGCTGTAAAGCATCTCAGGGTTGCTGCCAAATAAGCCATGAACTGGGCTGGAGTTTTATATTTGATGAAAAAGAGCCTAAACGCTATCTGATTTGGGATAAAGAAAAAGGAGCATTAACCTTGACTATGCCTTTAGCTCCAGCCACCTTTTTAAGAGTAAATTGCTGGGCAGGTGGGGAGGTCTAGTCACAGAACGAAACTGAAAGCCAGACCAGGTGTGAGGAGGGGAGGTGATAAAAGGATTATAGGGTGGAGGAGCAGAGACTGAGGAAGAATTGGGACCTAGCTCAGCCTGGTGAGGAGAGGAGAGGTCAGATGGGTCTGTAGAAAAGGAAGATTAGAAAGACTCAGCAATGCTTGGGGTTGAGACTGAGGGGACAGGTGGGAGGGAAAGAAGGAAGATTTGGGATGAGTTGCATTGGGAACAGAGACTAGGGAGGGACTGATGTGTAAAAGAATGCCTGGACATCAGGCCCCTCAGACTGTTTGCCTATTTTCCGACAAGAATTCTTTAGATCTTGTAGGATGGAAAAATTGAAAGTGCTGTTTTCCAGCTATTTGGAACTACTGTTGAGTTTGTATTGGAGTCAAGCGGCATTGCAGAAGAAAATAAGATGCAAGATGCTTAGATTTTAGGTCAGGTGAGAGTTGAAGAGTTTTTACATTCTTAAGAACACAGGCTAAGGGAGAAGAAGGAGGAATGGAAGGTGGAAGCTTGCCCATAGTGAAGGAGGCAAGCCTAGAGAAAAGAGAGTAGAGACAGAGAAGGGGTGGGGGCTTCTTGCCCTCCAGAAAAGCAGAGAAGGGGTTGGGTCATGGAAATAAGGGGCTGGGGCACAGAGATAAGAGGTCGGGGTGTGGAAATAAGGGATCAGGGTGCAGAGATAAGAGGTTGGGGTTCCTGCCTCTCCTCCAGAAAAGCAGGACTTGCCACTAAGGGTGAAGAAGAAGGGGTTGAGGGGTTCTTGCCCCTCCCCCAGAAAAGTGGAGAAGGGGTAGAGACACGGAGAGAAGGGGTTGGGGTTCTTGCATCTCCCCCAGAAAAGCAGGACTTGCTGCTAAGGGTGAAGGACCAAGGTAGTAGTCCCTGTGTGGTCTGACACCTCTGAAACCTGGGTGAATAATCAGAGAGGTGTCCCTGCAATGATTAAACACCAAGGGTAGGCTGCCTTCCCTAGTCTGTGACTGGCGCCAGAGTTTTGGGTCCACAGATAAAACGTGTCTCCTTTGTGTCTACCAGAAAATGAAATGAATTGAAATTAAGAGAAGAGAGAACTTGAAGTGCGGCGCCAAGATTGAAAGGAGAAAGAGGTTGAAGGATAGTGAGGGAGGTTGGAGAAGAGAGTAAAAAGAGGCCACTTACTGGATTTGAAATTGGTGAGATGTTTCTTGGGCTGTTTGGTCTGAGGACCTGAGGTTATAGGTGGATCTTTCTCACGAAGCAAAGAGCAAGAGGACAGGGGATTGATCTCCTAAGGGATGTCCCCTGATCTGAGTCATGGCACCAAATTTCACTCGCGTCCATGTGAAGAGACCATCAAACAGGCTTTGTGTGAGCAATAAAGCTGTTTATTTCACTTGGGTGCAGGTGGGCTGAGTCTGAAAAGAGAGTCAGTGAAGGAATATAGGGGTAGGACCATTTTTTAGGATTTGGGTAGGTAAAGGAAAAAGGGGAGTTGTTCTCTGGCAGGCAGGAGTGGGGGTCACAAGGTGCTCAGTAGGGGAGCTTTTGAGCCAGGATGAGCCAGGAGAAGGAATTTCACAAGATAATGTCATCAGTTAAGGTAGGAACAGGCCATTTTCTCTTCTTTTGTGGTAGAATGTCATCAGTTGAGGCAGGAACCGGCCATCTGGATGTGTATGTGCAGGTCACAGGGGATATGATGGCTTAGCTTGGGCCCAGAGGCCTGACAGGTTTGACTTGCATTTCTCTGATTATTAGTGATGGTGAGCATTTTTTTCATATACCTGTTGGTGATTTTTATGTCTTATTTGGGGAAATGTCTATTCAGCTCTCTTGACTATTTTCTAATCCAATTATTTGTACTTTTGCTGTTGAGTTGTTTGAGTTTTCTATAAATTTGGGATATTAACCCCTTATCAAGTGAATAGTTCGCAGATATTTTCTCCCATTTTGTAGGTTGTCTGTTCACTCTCGTGATTGTTTCCTATGCAGTGCAGAAGTTTTTATTTGGTGTAATCCCATTTGTTTATTTTTGCTTTTGTTGTGCATGTCTTTCAGTGTCTTTTCTAAAAAGTCCTTGCCCAGACTAATGACATATAACATTTCACCTATGTTTTCTTCTACTAGTTTCATAGTCTGGGGTCTTACATTTAAATATTTAACTTATTTTAAGTTGATTTTTGTATATGATGAGAGATAGGGGTCTACTTTCATTCTTTTGTATGTGGATATCCACTTTTCCCAGCACCATTTGTTGAAAAGACTGTCTTTTCCCCATTGAATGTTTGCATCTTTGTCAAAAATAAGTTGTAGGTAAATGTGTGGATTTATGCCTGGGCTCTCTATTTTTGTTCCACTGGTCTATGTGCCTGTTTTTATGCCAATACCATGCTGTTTTAGTTAGGATAGCTTTGCAATATATTTTGAAATTAGACAGTGTAATACCTCTAGCATTGCTCTTTTTCCTTAAGATTTATTTGGCTATTTGGGGTGTTTTGTAGTTTCACATGGATTTTAAGATCTTTTTTAATATCTGTGAAGAATGAAATTAGAAATTTGACGGAGATTATATTGGATCTATAGATTGATTTGAGTAGTATGGTCATTTGAACAATATTAATTCTTCTAGTCCATGAATATGGGATATCTTTCTATTTATTTTAATTTTTTTCAATTGCTTTTATCAATGTTTAATAATTTTCATCTTTCCATGGCTTAATTTACTTGTAGATATTTTGTTTTTCTAATAGATATTTTAAATGGGATTACTTTCTTGATTCCTTTTTCAGATAGTCTGCTATTGGTGTATAGAGATGTTACTGATTTTTTATGTTGCTTTTGTATCTTGAAACCTTGTTGTATTCATTTACTATTTCTGATTCTCAGTGGCGTATTTAGGGTTTTTTACATATATGATCATGTCATCTGCAAAGAGGGACAATTAGACGTTTCTTTTTTTTTTCCAATTTGGATGCCTTTTATTTCTTTCTCTTACCTAATTGTTATGACTAGGACTTCCAGTAGTATATTGAAAAAAGTGATTAAAGTGAACATCCTTGTCTTGTTCCAGATCCTAGAGGCAAAGCTTTCAACTTTTCACCATTCAGTATAATGTTGCCTGTGGGTTATCACATATGGTCTTTATTTTATTATGTTCTTTTATAACTAATTTGTCAAAAGATTTGATCGTAAAAGGATGTCTAATTTTGTCAAATGCTTTTCTGCATCTATTGAAATGATTATATGTTTTTTATCCTTCATTGTTTAATGTGATGTATCACATTTATTGATTTACATGTGTTAGACAATCCTTACCTCCCCGGGTAAACACCACTTGATTATGGTGAATAATCTTTTTAATGTGCTTTTGAATTATCATTGCTAGCACTGCTGGTTTGGAATGTTTGCATCTATGTTTATCAATGATATTGACCTGGAGTTTTCTTTTATTTGCTGTTCTTGTCTCATTTTGGAATCAGGTAATGCTGTCTTCATAGAATGAGTTTGCAAGAGTTCCCTCCTTTTCATTTTTTTGAAATAGTTTGTAAATAATCTGTATAGGTTTTTTAAACTTTTGTAGAATTTGTCAGTGAAAACCACCAAGTCGTGAACTTTTCTTTCTTCTATTTTTTTTAGAGACAGTATCTCACTCTATCACTGAGGCTGGCATACAGTGGTGCAGTCATAGCTGACTGCAGCCTCAAACTCCTGGTCTTAAATGATCCTCCTGCCTCAGCCTCCTGAGTACAAGTACACACCACCATACCTGGAGAATTTTTATTTTTATTTTTAGAGATGGAGTCTCATTGTGTTGCCCAGGCTAGTTTTGAACTCCTGGCCTCTTGTGATTCTCCTGCCTTGGGCTCCTAAAATGTGAGATTACAGGTGTGAGCTACTGTGTGAAGTCTTTTGGATTTTCCTTGACTGACAGACTAAATCGCTCCTTCCATCTAATTATTTGTCATTGTGTGTTCACATTTTCTATTTCTTCTTTCTTCAATTTTGATAGGTTATATGTGTCCAGAGCATACGTATTTCTTCTAAGTTTTTCAATTTATTGATGTATAATGGTTTGCAGTACTTACTCATGATTCCTTGTATTTCTGTAGTGTCCATCATAGTATACCCTTTTTCATTTCTGATTTTATGTGAATTTTCTCTTTTTTCTTAGTCTGACAAAACATTTGTCAATTTTACCTTTTCAAAAAACATTATTTCATTTAATTAATCATTTGTATTTTTTGTCTTCATTTTGTACATTTGTGCTCTGATCTTTATGTTCTTTTGCTAATTTGGGTCTTAGTTTGTTCTTGATTTTATAGTTCCTTGAAATACATTGTTAGATGGGTTATTCATTATCTTTCTTCTTTATTGGTGTAGAAATGTATTGCTATAAACTTCCCTCTAAGGACTGTTTTGCTGTATTTCATAAGTTTTCATATGTTCTGATTTCATTTTTATTTGTCTTAAGACATTTTTAAAATTAAATTTTTTTTCATTGACCCATTGGTTGTTTAGGGATATGTTGTTTAATTTGTATGTATTTGCACAATTTCTGAAGTTCCTCTTATTGTTTATTTCTAGCTTTATTCCATATGGTCAGAAAAAACATGTGATATGATTTGATTTTTTGATTAGCTAAGACTTGTTTTGTGGTCTATCATATCTATCATGGACAATATTCCATGTGCAGGTGAAAAGACTGTGAATTATTCAATTGTTGGATGAAATGTTATGTAAATAACTGTTAAATTCTTTTGATCTAGAGTGCAGTTTAAATGTTTCCTTGTTGACATTCTCTCTCAATGATCTGTTCATTACTGAAAATGGGATGTCGAGGTTTCTTACTATTATTGCACAGTTTTTTGTCTCTCCTTTTAGATCTATTAATGTTTGCTTTATATATTTAGGTTCTCCAATGTTGAGTGCATTATATATTTACAGTTATTGTATTCTCTTGTTGTACTGACCCCTTTATTATTGCATAATGGCCTTATTTGTCTGTGTTTATAGTTTTTTACTTGAAGTCTATTTTATTTGATATAAATATACCTACTCCTGCATTCTTTTGATTTCCATTGTCATAAAATACATTTTTCCATCTGATCACTTTCAATTTATGTGTGTATTTACAGGTGACGGGAGTCTCTTGTAGAAAGAGTATAGTTAGGTCTTGTTTTTAATCCATTTACCTATTCTCTGTCTTCTTACTGGATAATTTAATCTATCTACATTCAAGGTAATTATTGATAGATAAGGACTTGTACTGCCATACATGGTTTTCTTGTTGTCTTTTAGAATTTTTGTACCTTTTTGTTCCTTTATTGTCTTCCTTTGTAGTTAAGTGATTTTTTTCTGTGTGTTTTTGTTTTTTGTTCTTTTATTTTCAGAGTACTTATTAAAAATTTTTGCCTTTTGGTTACTATGAGGCATGTGAAGAACATTTTATGGTTTCAATAGGTAATTTTGAATTCATAATAAGAAATGGGGAAAAGCAATCACTCTGCTCTTTAACTCAATCACTCCCGCACATTTTGCATTTTTGATGTCTTAATTTACATCTTTTATATCACTTATTCCTTAACAAATTGTTGTGGTTGTTATTATTTTTGTTTTGTATTTTAACCTTCTTACTAAAAATATGTGAGTGGTTTACATTCAATTATTACTATATTAGAGCATCCTGAATTTGTCTGAATATTTATTTTTACCTGTGGATTTATACCTTCTAATTTTTTGTATTACATATTAGTGCTCTTTTCTTTCAGTTTGAAGACTGTTCTTTAACATTTTATTTTATTTTATTTTATTATACTTTAAGTTTTAGGGTACATGTGCACAATGTGCAGGTTTGTGACATATGTATACATGTGCCATGTTGATGTGCTGCACCCATTAACTTGTCACTTAGCATTAGGTGTATCTCCTAATGCTATCCTTCCCCCCTCCCCCCACCCCACAACAGTCCCCGGAGTGTGATGTTCCCCTTCTTTTGTCCATGTGTTCTCATTGTTCAATTCCCACCTATGAGTGAGAACATGCGGTGTTTGGTTTTTTGTCCTTGAGATAGTTTACTGAGAATGATGATTTCCAGTTTCATCCATGTCCCTACAAAGGACATGAACTCATCATTTTTTATGGCTGCAGAGTATTCCATGGTGTATATGTGCCACATTTTCTTAATCCAGTCTATCGTTGTTGGACATTTGGGTTGGTTCCAAGTCTTTGCTATTGTGAATAGTGCCACAATAAACATATGTGTGCATGTGTCTGTATAGCAGCATGATTTATAGTCCTTTGGGTATATACCCAGTAATGGGATACCTGGGTCAAATGGTATTTCTAGTTCTAGATCCCTGAGGAATCGCCACACTGACTTTCACAATGGTTGAACTAGTTTACAGTCCCACCAACAGTGTAAAAGTGTTTCTATTTCTGCACATCCTCTCCAGCACCTGTTGTTTCCTGACTTTTTAATGATGGCCATTCTAACTGGTGTGAGATGGTATCTCACTGTGGTTTTGATTTGCATTTCTCTGATGGCCAGTGATGATGAGCATTTTTGCATGTGTTTTTTGGCTGCATAAATGTCTTCTTTTGAGAAGTGTCTGTTCATGTCCTTCGCCCACTTTTTGATGGTGTTGTTTGTTTTTTTCTTGTAAATTTGTTTGAGTTCATTGTAGATTCTGGATATTAGCCCTTTGTCAGATGAGTAGGTTGTGAAAATTTTCTCCCATTTTGTAGGTTGCCTGTTCACACTGATGGTAGTTTCTTTTGCTGAAGCTCTTTAGTTTAGTTAGATCCCATTTGTCAATTTTGGCTTTTGTTGCCATTGCTTTTGCTGTTTTAGACATGAAGTCCTTGCCCATGCCTATGTCCTGAATGGTATTGTCTAGGTTTTCTTCTAGGGTTTTTATGGTTTTAGGTCTAACATGTAAGTCTTTAATCCATCTTGAATTAATTTTTGTATAAGGTGTAAGGCAGGGATCCAATTTCAGCTTTCTACATATGGCTAGCCAGTTTTCCCAGCACCATTTATTAAATAGGGAACCCTTTCCCCATTTCTTGTTTTTGTCAGGTTTGTCAAAGATCAGATGATTGTAGATATGTGGCATTATTTCTGAGGGCTCTGTTCTGTTCCATTGGTCTATGTCAATTTGTTTACTGAACTTTCCACCTCCAGGATTTCCATTTGATTTCTTCCCATTATTTTAAATTCTTTGTTGAATTTCTCATAAATTTCCATATTGTTTCTCTGTACTTTGTTGAAGTTCACAGATTTTTTTAAAAAAACAGCTAGTTGATTTTTTTTTGTCTGCCACATCATTCATTTGCATGTCTTTAGGTTCAGTTGCTGACAACTTGTTTTCTCCATTTGGTGAGGCAGTTTTTCCTAGGCTATTCTTATTTTTTTTAGATGTACATCTCTGTCTACACATTGATGAATTAAATATTTACTTCAATCTTCTCAGTCTGGGTTTGTTTTTGACTGTTTCTCAGTGGGCTTGTTTAGAAATTCTGTGTAGATTTCCATTATATTCCATTTTAGCATTAGGAGGTGCCCAAAGCAAAGATTAGACATAAGTCTTGCAATGGGGCTTTACTACTGATGCAATGTAACTGAATGGGCCCATGGGTGATCCACAGAAAGGCTCCTGGCCGTGGGGAAGAACAAGTCAGGCTATCAAATCTGGACAGTCTGTGTATCATGTTTCCCACAGCGTGGTGCCCATAAAAAACCTTCCTCGTGTAATGTTTCCTCTAGTAGGAATGGCTAGCCACTGCTAAGTTTCATGTAATGAGTATTGCTAACCCAACCCCTTCTCTATGTCCCTAGCATGCCTCGGGTGGTTCAGCTCTGTTGACACTCATGGTGCTGCTTGTGGGCTGATGCAGGAGTGAGTCTACTGTGAAGGGACTCAGTATGGTGGAAAAAAATGTTCAACTTCTGCTCACTTTATTCAGCGTAAAAACTGTGAGTTCGGGAGGACTTTCTGCATATAATACCATAATGGCCTGGGGGAGGAGTATCACAGTCACAGAGTACTGGTTCCCTTACTGACCAAGCATGGTTTTACTCATCTTTGTAGTCCAAAGGGGCTTCATAGACTCACTCATGTATTCAGGGTTCATTAGCTCTTGTAAAGGTAATTTCATATGTGGATAGTTGTTCATATAGATGTGTCCGTAGGGGTATGATTACTGGAGAGATCTACTCCACTACCTTGCTCTGCCCAAATCCTTCCCCTTTCCATCAAGAGTTTGCCACCTCCTAGTTTTCTTTTTTCTTAACCAAACTAAGTTTAGTCTTTTAATCCTTCACCCTTCTCCACTTCTAATGCCATTGTTTCTTTGTATGCTTATTATATCTTCCGTGCTATGTGAATTTCAGCTGGTTATTTACAGTATGTAAGTTTTAATATCCTCTAAAAGGGGGATAATAATAGCATCCATTTGATAGGGATGTTAAAGATATTAAATGACACTGTCCATGTTAAATAACTTTTTAAGTTATATTGAGATGTTTCTGTACTTCCTTGTTCTGGCCTTCTTGTTGAACCAGAGGAATCTATTGCCATGAAAAGCAATAAAACTGTGATAGTAGAAATTAAAAGTGAGTAGGAACTTATTTAAAAATCATCATTCTCCTTTTCAATGCAAAAATAAGAACTAGAAACTTTTAATAAGGCAATAGTCTGATGAAATAACTTATGGACGAGAACATGGGTTTTTTAATCCTAAAGATTCTTTTATATATTCAAGGGTCGAGATCAGCTGCCTTGTATCCAATAAAATTCCAATGCAAGTTTCAGAGAGGGAGGGAAGAGTCAAAGAAAAAATTGCACTGGAAAAAATTAAATAAGTAAGGAAGATATTATTCAATAGGGGAGAGAGGCCAGAACCTAGTCTGAACTCAGCTCCCCTGATACAAAGGGTGGTGGAGTTTTTGAAAGCGAGGGTAAGGGGGTGATCATAGGCCACCTGTCTTTGGTAACTGTCTTTTCTCAAAGGAAAAATAAACTTTCTTTTATCTTTATGATATAAGGTAATTTTTACAACTTGGAGCAAGATTAAGCTCTTACTCTCTCATAGAGACTGGGAAATAAGATATTATGTTTCTGGAGGATTACATTTGAAAGGGGTGGCTCGCAGATCCTTGAAAAAGGAAATTTTCTGCTTGCAACTTACACATGCCACTTCTACCTACATTTCACTGGCCAAACAGGTCACATGTCTAAATTTGACCCTTACTTCAATAGGACAGAAATGTACAATCTTCTAGGAGATAGGGACACTGCAGTAGGAAGACCAGATAATGGGAGAATGGTAATATAATCTACCACATTGGCCGCAGTGAAAACATTAGTAATCCCCAGGGTTAAACCCAGTCTTCTTGGACACTTAGGTTGATTCTAGGCTATTGTGAATAGTGGAATAATAAAAAATAAAGAGAATTGGCCCTTTATTTATTGCAGAGAAAGACAATTCACAGTAACTTATGGCCTAGACAATTTTATTTCTTGATCAACACAACTCTTTATAGATGCCTGTGGTCCAAAATGCAGATTCCTGATCATCCCCAAGAAGAAGGGATCCACTGCAAGGCAATCTGGGAGGGAGTTTGGGATTGTTCTGAGGCAGGGAAAGCCATTGAAATTCACATGTATGAGGGTAGAGAAAGGGAATCCACATGTTTTGATCCCACCATGTGCTGGATATAACTTGGTCTTCATTACATTGCACCACCTTTTATCCCACCATGTGCTGGATATAACTTGGTCTTCATTACATTGCACTACCTTTGGTGTCAGAGAGAACTGGATTTGAATCCCAGTTCCATCACTCACTATGATTTGATGGTGAATGTGTTTTTAACTCGTCTGAGCCTCTGTTTGCTCATCTATAAAAGATGAGATTGTTATGAGGCTTGCATAAGTTAAGTGTGTAAAAATCTGGGAATAATGCCTGTAATTTAAAAGACGGGATTTTGATGAGGCTTCAATAAAGTAAGTGTGTAAAAATCTGGACACGATGTTATTAATTTTGTAGGTTTTCAATATAGAGAGAAGGAAGATTATTTTTCTCTCATTTAATTTTTAGAACAAGTTTATAAAATTGGTATTATTCATATTTTTGAGACAATCAAAGGATCAGTAAGTTTAAATAAATCACCATAGTCACAAAGCAGTTCACCATATATTGACTGGATAATTGCTAGTGAAAAGTAGCAATGATGATCACATTGAAAATCTTGTGTTAGGTGGTGGTTTTCTCTTACATAATCCTCTTCATTTGTTGAAACCATAGATTCTAAGTTGCTCTATCAAAGTGATCATTAGAAAAATATAATGTACTTCGTGTATAAGTTTTAGAAAATTTCCTTTGTTAGTCCTGTTAATTTGATTGACTATGTGCATTTTGAATTATGAATATAAATATGAATATGTATGATATATGAAATATGACTTGACATCACAGAGTAACCTTAGGTCGTGGCAATGCTTTTTCTGAAAGCACCTACAGAAATGTGTCTTCTTTCTAGTTTCCAAAAAACTCAGAGGCCACGGGGGAGGAGGGGACTTTGACTGTCAGATAGTGCATGAGGTACATTAGGATACAGTAATTTCATCATAATTCATATTCATAATTCACAGTGAGGAAACCTGAAAGTTGCTACCAGCTACCAATAAATGAAAGGTGGGGCGGGGTCCCTGGGGGGGCGCGGTTTTGTGAGCCAGCGCCTGGACTTCCACATCACAAATGGAAGGGCAGCGCGTGGAGGGAGCTCAAGGCCTGATTGGTTCTTCCTAAGCAGGACATGATCTGGTTGGCAAGGCAACCGGCCTTCCATTGGTGGCCTTCAGTGGGTTCCTTAAGTTGGTGGCATTTGGTTGCCTTTCCTGGGGAGAGGCGGCAGGTGCTCAGCTCTGCAGACGTGGGGGCAAGGGAAGGCCCAAGCTGCCTCGAGAAGAGCAGAGGTGCCCCATGGGGACCACGATGACGGGTCGCATGTGCACCAAAGCCAGCCCCCGGCAGGGCCGGCCCAGGGATTCTGTGGGGCCATCCTGTGGCTCTGACATCTATGAGTGGGCAGCCACAGAGGCACAGGCACCAGCAGAGAGGAGCAGAGACACCCAGAACACACTGTCCCCCAATGCCAGCCCCAAGTGGGGCCAGCTCAGGGTGCGGTGGACAGAGCCATCCTGCAGCTCTGAGATCCATAAGGTGGAGGTGGGAGTAGCGCCAGGCTCCACTGTGTTGGAGCTCGCCCAGTTTGAGCCCACTTTGATTCCAGAGCCATGACCTGCAGCACATTGGCGACCAGAAGACGCCCAAAGCTAGGGAGGCGACAGATACCGCTCGGCCTCAGGAGCTCCTCTGGCCATTGCTGAACCAAGGTTCCCCCAGAGACTTCCACAGCCTGGAGTTCCTCCCTTCTTCACCTAGTTCGCTTTCTTAGGCCCAGGACCCAAGCATGAGGACTGGCTCTGCCTGGCGTCCCCACCCCTTCATCTACTCCTGTTGCATCCAGCCAGTTTCCTTTCCCCTCCCTACCCAAATGCCCAGTTCTGGGCCCTCTTCTTCCCAGAGGCCGGCCAAAAACTAAGTTTTCAAAATACAAAATGGATGCTACAGATTTTGTTGCTGTAGAGGAAATGTCTGGCAGCTCTTGTATTTAAGCTTAAGTAGCTACACTGGGACTCACAATTTCATATCTTCAGTTCTAGACCAGAGCTCTCTACCTAAAGCAACGGCAGGGGGTTAGAGGTACTCTTCTTGATTCTAATAATAAACAATGATGTTTTGTAGGGACAAGGTCTCACTGTGTTGCCCAAGCTGGTCTCAAACCCCTGGCCTCAAGTGATTCACCCACCTTGGCCTCCCACACTGCTGGATGACAGGCAAGAACCACCACACCTGGCCATTAGAGGTGCTCTTGCTTTGTGTGGTTCAGCTGGTCTTCAGGCACTGCTTCAGTACTGCTTGAGGCACTGCTCCTGCAGTATAGTTCTAAGTCTTTCTGCACAAATTCAGTGGACCCTGTGATTTTTTTATATGGAATAGCCCCTTTATTTTTTGCAGAGAAGGTAGACAATTCACAGTAACCTATGGCCTAGAAAATTTTATTTCTTGATCAACACAACTGTTTATGGATGCTTGTGGTCCAAAAATGCAGATTCCTAATCACCCCCACGAATAAGGGGGCCATTGCAAGGCAACCTGGGAGGGAGTTTAGTATTGCTCTGAGGCAGTGAAAGGTATTGAAATTCCCACATGAGGGGGCATAAAAGGGAATCCACATGTTTTGATCCATCCATGTTCTGGGTGTAACTTGGTCCTTGTTAAATTGCACCATTTTTTGGCATCAGAGAGAACTGGATTTGAATCCCAGTTCCATCCCTCATTATGATTTGATGGCGAATGTGTTTTTAACTCGTCTGAGCCTCAGTTTGCTCACTTATAAAAGATGTGATTTTTACGAGGCTTCCATAACATACATGTGTAAAAATCATGACAAAATGCTTGTAATTTAAAAGAGAGGGTTGTTAGGAGACTTCTATCAGGTAAATACGTAAAAACCTGGATACAATGCCTACAATTTTGTAAGTGTTCAATATATGGAGAAGGAGAATTATTTATCTCTCATTTAATCTTTAAAGCAACTTCATAAAATTGGTGATACTCATATGTTTGAGATAATCAAACCAAGGATCAGAAAGACTAAATAAATCACCATAGTCACAAAGCAGTTCACAATACATTTACTGGATAATTTCTAGTTAAAAGTAGCAATGATGATCACATTGAAAATCTTGTATTATATGGTTTTGTCTTACATAAGCTTCTTGGAATTTAGTAAGGTAAGTTGCAGCTCAAAAAGCAGATCCGTAGACTATTTTATTCAAGAGATTGTAGTGGGGGCCAAAGTATTGCATGAGTTTTGTTGGGAACAAAGTGTAGGCTGAGAATCTAAGCAAACTTCAGTTGGTGGTTTTCAGCTGGTGGGCAGTGGTGGAAGGAGGAGGAGCTCTGTCTGTGCTCTCTCTCCTCCCCCAGTCACAGCCCTCAGGCTTGTTGCATCCAGGCCCTTCTGAGTTAAACCTGACAGATTGACAGGTTTATTTAGCATTTAGCAAACAAGTCAGCTCAGGGTAGGCAGGTGACGTGGGGTGTGGGCTGCTAGTACAGTGCCGCCCTGTGGCCCAGGGCTGCCTGTGGCTGTGGGGCTATTCCATATATTATATATTATATATATATGTATATAAGCCTGTTGGTTTGTTGAAACCATGCATTCTAAGTTGCTCTATCAACCTGATCATTAGAAAAATGTAATGTACTTAGTGTGTAAATTTTAGAACATTTCTTGTGTTAGTCTTGTTAATACTCAGTTCTTTTCTAAAACACGTAGCCCAAATCTCCATAGACTTTAATCAAATTATATCATAATTTGGATTTTCTGGTCTGCCTATCTTCCAAATAATAAACTCCTTAAAATTAATTTTCTATTGCTGCCATAACAAATTACCACAACTTTGTGGCTTAAATCAAAGGTTTACGACCCTATAGTTCTGTAGGGCAAACCTCTGACCGTGGTCTTACTGGGCTTAAGTCAAGGTGTTGTCAGGGCTATATTGTTTTCTGGAAGCTCTAGAGAGAATCCATTTCCTTTTCCAACTTTTAGATGCTGTCCTCATTCCTTGGATCATGGGACCATCCCTCCATCTTCAAAGCCAGTAATGTGGGATATCTGTGACCACTGTTCTGTAGTCATGTCACCTTCTGACTGCAGCTAGGAAAGATTCTCTGATTTTATAGACACATGCAATTAGATTGGCCCCAAAGATAATCAATGATAATCCCCCTAACTCAAGGGTTAATCACATCTACAGAATCCCTTTTGCCCCATGTAAAGTAATATGGTCACAGATTCCAGGGACTAGAACATCTTTATGGGGTCATTATTCTGACTGTCACAAAGGCAAAGTCTTGGACTTACTCATATCTGGATTTTCTTTGCTTAATTTCAGAGCCTAGAACACATTAGACTCTAAATAAATGGGAATGAGTGATAAATATTTTAATTTACAGATTGCTGCCACATTGCAATTCTGTCCTCCCACTGGTGGTGGAATCCTATGTATTTTTTTTTTTACCATCTCCATTTTGCATTCAGACTGAACATGGCTATGTTATTCCCTTCACCTGTGTGATGTGAAACCATCTCTCTATTTCTGTTTGTAGAGATCTTATCTAACAAGCCCTTCTCAAATGCTGCTTCATATAGCTTTTTCTAATCCCCAGTTGTCTTAGTCAATTTATGCTCTTACAATGCAATAACACAGACTAGGCAATTTATGAAAACCAGACATTTATCTCTCACAGTTCTGGAGACTAGGAAGTCCAAGATTAAGGCGTTGGCAGGTCTGATGTCTGGTAAGGGCTGTTCTCTCCTTTCAAGATGGTGTCTTGATGCTGCATCCTCCAGAGTCAAGGAACACTGTGTCCTCACATAGTGGAAGGCGGGAGGGCAAGAGGGATGAACTCCCTCCATGAAGCCCTTTTATGAGGGCTCCTAAACCCATTCCTGAGGTAGGAGTCCTGATGGCTTAATCACTTCCTGTAGGCTCCATCTCAACACTATCACATTGTCAATGCTGAATCTCGGAGGAGGCACAGTGAAACCACAGCAGCAATCCAGTATGATCTTTCTCTCCTCAGAAACCCCCTCATATATTTAGACCTCCCATGCACTTTTATACATTTTGTCTCATGGTTTCTTCCTGTACCAATAAGGTGCTATAAATGAATAGCTATTGTTTTGGGTTTCATTTCAACAAAACACCCTTCCTAGTTTTTTGAACCCCAAGCAAAGTATGAGGACAGGCCCCACCTTCCATTACAAAAGCTGAAAGGGAGTGCATGATCCTTTTTCCAGTTTCTTGGCCACTTAAGTGTGGGCACATATCTAGGCCCAGCCAATGGATGTCTCTTTATTAGAACTTGGAACCTGACGAAATGATGCAAAAGACCTGAAAGAATCAGAGATGATTCTGAGAAACTGAGCAGAGATGCAGGTCCAGGAATGTGGCGGCAAGTGCCTAGGTTCAGCAGAGCCCAGCTACATGGTGACGAGTGTCAAATGGCAACATCCTAGTGGTGGCATCCCAAGATCTGCTTCCGTAGGATGAACTTGGCTGTGCCAAGTTTCCCTCAGCTCTTACCTTGGTTCTCCAGCATCTTCAATGATTTTGTGAACTATTCAGTATCCGTTCATTGAATTCCTATTTTGCTTAAGTTGTCTAGAATTTATTTGTTATTGTCAGTGAAAAATATAAACCAATTATCCTCTCACATTAAAACACACTCCACTTAGACATCTCCTGTGATCTCACTGGAGAAAAGTGTGGACGTTATTTTTAATTTGACTCAGAATGATAGGATTCAGTTGACACTAGTAACAATGGAGATAAGGAACTAACTTTTTGTGAAACTTCCTGGGGTGAAACAAAATCTATTGTGGAAACTCTTTACAATCATCTCTGGAAATTTATTAAGTGACCTAGTATATAATGATAATTTACCATGATATTTGATAAAATAGTTTTGTGTATTTAGAGTAATTTCTTTTTTCTTTACCTTTGAAAATAATGCATCGATAGTTAATTCTCTCCTAAATTGTTTTTATTTCCATAAAAGGTATTTATTGAATGTCTCTTTACTTTTAATATAACTAGGCATTGTGTGATCAAAGTAAAATAAATATGTTCTTGTTTCCAGAATTACTACAGCTTTGAAAATGGACTTATCTACCTCAAACCAATGGGACATATTCCCATGTGGCCTGCTCACCTGTTAGGGTTCCCAGGGTAAGTGGTGATTCCTTTTCTATCTTTTTAAAGTTTTTAGAAATGCAGCTTCTGCTGTGGGCGACTAGGCGGAGTACTTCAGAGCAGGGTTTGTGGGAGTACAAAGCTAACTTCCGCTGCTTTTGCTTGATGCTTCTGTAGCTTCCTTGACCACTGTGGATGATAAGTAACCATTTTCTCCCTCTTATTTTTTTTTTCCCCTCACTCTTTGGAGTGAACTTGAAACATCCAGGAAGTTTGTTGATCAACATATACCGTGTTTATGAAAATCCTGCTAAGATAATATGGTAGGACTCCTTTGGTTATAAATAATAGAATTCAAACTCAAACTGGTCTAGGCCAAAAAAAATGTTAATTTGTGGACTCGTGTAATGGAAAAATCCAAGGTGTAGCTTCAGAATGGCTGAACGTAGGGACTCAGGACTTGGCTCCTCTCAGCTTCCTTGCTTTTTTCTTCCCCATTGACTTTATTATCAGACAAGTTTTCCCTTTGTGCTGCAATGTGGCCATCATCACTCCTCCAGTTTACATTTCCTTAGTTCCACACCCCCGGAATAAAGCAAACACAGAAACACTTCTAATAGTTTCAATAAGAGACTAGAGATTGACTTTGGGTGTGAGGCTTGGATTTCATGTCCATCTCTAGTCTGATCTGTGCCAGGATTAGAAGTATATTTATTGGCCAGGCCTGTGTCACGAGCTCATGCAGGGTTTCCACTGTCCACACAGTGCCTTTGCAAGTATCAGGAAATGGCTCCCCTTTCTCCAGTTAGATGCAGCCCTGTATCGGGGCTTGTGGCTTGGAGAAGAGCATGCAGGCTGGATTTCAACCCCCCTTTCTCCCTTAGCTGGGTTTCTTCCTTGAGTGAACAACATACTTGTTAGTAGCTGTCCTGTGCTTATTCCTGAAGCTGGGGGTGAAATCAGCCCCCAAACCAAAACTGGAGGACAGAAGATGGCTTAATCTAGGGTATCAGATAATGGCTAATAACAAAGGGAGGGGACAGTGGGTGCTGTGTGCACAAAAGGAACAAAAAGTAATCCTAACCTGCCTAGACTTCATCTCAGAAACCATATGCAACCTTCTTCAATGGAAATATTTAACACTTCAGGAGTGCCAAGAAGGCTATAAGGAGCATATCTCTTAAGGACCTGAGTTAAGACATTCTAGAATGTATGCTTTATGGACTTACCTTATAAATATATAACACTGACAAATACACACAGAAAATATATTGCAGAGTAACAGATGACAGAACTTGAAATGCATGACATTCTACCACAGTCTATCATTATTTTCTAACTTATCAAAAGACTCAGAGGATCTTTTTTTCATGTTGATAAATTTCTAACCAGAGCCCTATTTACTTGTGTCTTGAAAAACAGAGTATTTGCAAATATATCTGAAGAGGGAAGAGAAAGAAAATGATTCCAAAAAAGCTGATAACATTAAGACAGCTTTTTCTAGAAGAAGTTAATTTGCAACCACAAATTAAAAACTTATAGGAGATCCACAAAATGTGAAGAAAAATAAAAGAAACCAAACCATTACAAGAAATAACCAAACATAAGAAGACAGCAAGAGAGGAAAAAAAAAGAACTACAAAACATATGGAAAACAATTAACAAAATGCAAGTTACTCCTTACCTATCAACAATGACTTTAAATATGAAAGGATTAAACTATCTAATTAAAAGACATAGAGTGGCACAATGCAAAAAAGATACTCATCAGTACTTATTTATAAGGGAGTCACTTTAGATATAAAGATACATAGAGGCTCAAAGTGAAGGAATGAGAACAGATACTCTACACAAATGGTAACCAAAAAAGAGCAAGGGTATCTATACTTAGAAAAAATTGACTTGAAATCAAAAACAGTCACTAGAGACTAAGAAGGTCATTATGTAATGATTAAAGTTCACTTCAGGAAGAGTGTAAATATATATCCACCCAACATTAGAACACCTAAATATATAAAGTTAATATCAACAAAGCTAAGGGGAGAAATCAGTAACAATAAAATAATAGTAGCCAACTTCAGGACCCCAAATGCAATAATGGATAGAACATCTAGGCAGGAAAAAAAAAAAGAAGAAACAGCTGACTTGAACAACACGGTAGATTAAACACTGACATACACAGAACTTTCCATCCAACAGCATCAGAATATACATTCTTCTCAAGTGCACACAGAACATTCTCTGAGATAGATCAAATCTTAGGTCACAAGGCATCCTACTATATTAAGAAGTTTGATATAATGCCAGGTATCTTCTCAGACCACAATGGAATAAAATTAGAAATCAATAACAAAGAAAACAGAAACATTTACAAAAATGCAGAAACTAAACAACACACTCTTGAACAACCATTGGGTAAAAGAAGAAATCAAAAGGGAATTTTAAAAATATCTTGAGACAAACAAAAATGAACATACAACTCAACAAAACTTACAGGATGCAGCAAAAGAAGTGCTAAGAGGGAAATGTTATAGTGATAAACACCTACATTAAAAAATAAGAAAGATCTCAATCGAACAACCTAACTTTACAAATAAACAATTAGAAAAAGAACTAACTAAACCCAAAGTTAGCATAATGAAGTAAATAATAAAGATTAGAATATAAATAAAATAACTATAAAATAAAAAAATATAAAAATCAACAAAGCTAGAGTTGAATTTTTGGAAATACAAACAAAAATAACAAACCCTAAGAAAAAAAGAGAGACTCAAGTAAATATAATCAGAAATGAAAATGGAGACATTATAACAAATGTACCAGAATACAAATGATTATAAAGGACAATTAAGCAATTATATGTCAATAAATTGGATAACCTAGAAGAAATGGATAAATTCTTAGAAAGATGCAATCTACCAAGATGGAACAAAAAAGAAATAGTACAGACCAAAAACAAGCAAAGAGATTTAATCAGTAATTTAAAATTTCCCAACAAAGAAAAGCCCAGGTACAGATGCTTTCACAGGCAACTTCTACCAAACAGTCAAAGAACTAACACCAAAACTTCTTAAGCTCTTTAGAAAAAATAGAAGAGAGAATACTCCCAAACTCATTTCATGAGGCCAATGTTACCATGACGTAAAAGCTAGAGGAAAACAACACAAGAAAAAGTAATTATAGACCAGTATCCTTAATGAATATAGATGCAAAAATTCTCAATAAACTACTAACTAGCAAACTGAATTCAAAAGCACGTTGAAAAGGTCATACACCATGACCAATTGGAATTTATCTATGAGATACAAGGATGGTTCAATGTGTAAAAATTAACAGAATGAAAGACAAAAATAACTTCCCAATAGATGCAGAAAACACATTTGACAAAATTCAACATACTGTCATGATAAAACTCTCAACAAAATAGGTATAGAAGAAGCTTACCTCAACACTATAAAGGCTGTATATGAAAAACCTGTATCTAATATTATAATCAATGGGGAAAAACTGAAAGTTTTTCTTTAATATCTGGAACAAGACAAGGATGCCTACTCTCACTGCTCCTATTCAACATAGTACTGGAAGTCCTAGCCAGAGCAATCAGGCAAGAGAAATAAAAGGCATCAAAATTGAAAGGAAAGATGTAGTTACCTCTGTTAACAGAAGACACGATTATTATACATTGAAAACTCTAAAGACTCCACAGAAAATGGTTAGAAATAATACAGTCAGTCTTTCATATCTGCTGGGGATTTGTTTCAGGACCCCCTCAGATAACAAAATCTGTGATGATCAACTCCCTCACATAAAATCGTGTACAGTTGGCCCTGTGTATCCATGGGTCCACATCTGTGGATTCAAACCACCACAGATGGAAAATATGTACAAGTTTGGTTCATGGTTGGTTGAGTTCATGGTTGCAGAACCCATGAATATGAAGGACTGACTATATGATAAATTTACTAAAGTTGTAGGATACACAATCGACATACAAAAATCATTGCTATTTCTAAACACTAACAATAAATTGTCTGAAAGGGAAATTTAAAAAACAATATCAAATAAGCTACTTTGGAATTAAATAACCAAAGAAGTGAAAGACTTAAACACTACAAATTACAAAAGATTGATGATGGAAATTTAAACCGAAGTAAATTGAAAGACAACCCATGGATTGAAAGAGTGAGTACTGTATTATTAAAGTGTCCATATTACCCAAAGCAATCTACACATTTATTGTAATCCATATCAAAATTCCAATGGTGTCTCTCACAGAAATAGAAAAAATAATCCTAAAATTCATATAGAATCACAAAAAACCCTGAGTAGCCAAAGCAATTTTGAGCAAGAACAAAGCTACAGATATCACATTTCCTGAGTTCAAATTAAATTACAAAGCTGTAGAAAGGAAAACACTGTGGTACTGGCATAAAAACAGACACATAAACCAGTGGAACAAAATAGAGAACCTAGGCATAACCCACACATTTGCAGCAATTGATCACCCTGGAGGGTGACAAGGAGACACAATAGGGAGAGGATATGCTCTTGAACAAATGGTGTTAGGAAAGCTGCATGTCCACATGCAAAAGAATGAAATCTGATCCCTAGCTCACACCATACATAAAAATTAACTCAAAATGGATTAAACGTTTAAATGTAATACCTGAAACCATAAAACTCCTAGAAGAAGAGAGGAGAAAACATTCTTGACATTGGTCTTGGCAATAATTTGTTTAGATATGATGCCAAAAGCACAGGCAACAAAGGCAAAATAGGTAAATGAATTACATCAAACTAAAAAGCTTCTGCACAGCAAAGAAAACAACTAATGAAATGATAAGGCAACCTATGAAATGGGGAAAAAGTTTGTAAACCGTATCTCTTATAAGGAGTTCAAAAAATAAGAAGGACACATACACATCAATTCCAAAATTACAAATAACCTAATTTTATTTTAAGGCAAAGAATCTAAATAAATATATCTCAAAAGAAGAAATTCAAATGGCTAACAGGTATATGAAAATGTGCTCAACATCTCTAAACTTCAGAGAAATGCAAATCAAAACCACAACGAGATATCAGGTCACACCTGTTAAAATGGCTATTATCAAAAAGACAAAAGATAAGTGTTGGTGAGAATGTGGAGAAAAGGAAACCCTCATACACTATTGATGGGAATGCAAATTAGTAAAAAAGAAAACAGTATTGAGGTTCCTCCAAAGAAAATTGAAAATAGCACTGGCCTGGTGTGGTGGCTCACACCTGTAATCCCAGGATTTGGGGAAGCTAAGGCAGGAGTCCAGGAGCTCCAGAGCAGCCTGGGTAACATAGCAAGACCCCATCTCTGAAAAAAAAAATTAAAATTAGCCAGACATGGTGTTGTACACCTGTAGTCCCAGCTACTCGGGAGGCTGAGGTAGGAGGATCGCTTGAACCCAGGAGTTCAATCTGCAGTGAGCTGTGATCTTGCCACTGGACTTTACCCTGGATGACAGAGTGAGACCCCATTTCAAAAATAAAAAAAAGAACTAGCACATAATCCAATAATTTCACTTCTGGATATATGTCCAGTGAAATTGACATAAGAGTCTTAGAGAGGTGTCTGTACTCCCCTGTTCATTGCAGCATGACACACAATGACCAAAATATGAAAATAACCTAAATATTCTTTGGCAGAGGAACAGAGGAATGGGTAAAGAAAATGTGGCATGTATATATAAAATGAAATTTTATTCAACCTTAAAAAAAAGGAAATCCTTCTATTTGTGAAAACATGGATGGAGCTGGAAGGTATTGTGCCAAGCAAAAATGCAAGACACAGAGACAAATACTTCATGATCTCACTTACATGTGGAATCTACAACAGTCAAATTCATAAAAACAGAGAATAGGACAGTGCTTGCCAGGGGCTTAGGGAGGGGAAATGGGGTGATGTTGGTTAAATTGTACAAAGGTCAAGTTATAATAATTTCTGGAGATATAATGTACAACATGGAACACACTGTATCATATTCCTGTGTTCTGCTAAAGGACCAGACCATAAATTAATTACTGTCAACACACACAATGGTAAATATGTACAGATAATAAATATGCTAATTTGCTTGATTGTGGTGATCATTTCAAAAAGAATAGAAATATCATAACATTAAGTTACCTTAAATTTATACAATTTTTATATGTCATGTTATCATCATAAAGCTGTTAAGAAAGTTTTAGTAAATCGTGTCTACAACCTGGAACTTTCTCATGACAGGGAGGGCTGGAGTGTAGGAAAATGGAATTTTACAACAAGGACAGGGTGAGGGACATGGGAAATGATTGATCAAGTATTTAAGAAATGACCAAGGTGGAAGCTACATCAAAGAGTAGGAGCTTTAGAGCATCAGTCCTCAAACTTTTTGGTTTCAGGACCACTTTACATTTTTAAAAGTTATTGAGGACCCCAAAGAGATTTTATTTATTTGGATTATATCATCTATATTTATCATATTAAACATTAAAACTGAGAAATTAAAAAATATATGTTTACATAAATCACATTTTTATTTAAAGTTATCATTTTTAAGCAGTAAAGTTGGTGAGAACAGTGACATTGTTTTATATTTTTAGGTATGTCTTTAATGTCTAGTTTAATAGAAGAAAACTTAGTTCTCCTTTCTGCTTCTACGTTTAATTTCTTGTGACATCCCATGTCAAGTAGCCTCTGGGAAACTCCAATTATGCTTGTGACAGAATGAAAGTGGAAAAGGTAAACAAAACCTGTGTATTTTTATGAAAAGACTTTTGACCTCGCAGAGCCCCTGGAAGGGACCCAGGGAATTCTCAGTGTTCTCTGGCTCATGTGTTCACAGAGTAGAGGGTAAGTCCGCAAGAGAAAGCAGTGATTGGCTGTGGGAGGTCTTGCTGAGAGCTGGTAGAGAAGAGGTTGGAAGTGTAGAAAGGATGGTCGTTGTTGTCATTTGTTTTCCCTTTCCTTTGGCTTCTTGTAGCTGGGATTTCCTCTTTAGATGATCGTATCATAAATTAGAAATGGCATTAGTGAACATTCTTTATGCTGCCTAATGAAAGTGTTTGTTTTGTCTTTCTGAGTCTTGATACATTTCAAGAAGTCTTCTATCTCATTTATTTTTCCCACCCAAATTTGGAATTTAGGAAGAGTCCATATTGCTATATTTAGATGATTTATCTCCCTGAAGACATTTTGGGATCATTTATAAATATAAGCAATGCTCTGATGTCCCTTTATTTTGTTTAGAGACTGCGGCATCTTGCCGTGTTATCTGGAGTGGAGTGGCTCGATCGTAGCTCACCATACACAATACAATCAAACTCCTGGGCTTAAAGCGATCCTACCACTCAGCCTCCACAGTAGCTAGGTCTGCAGGTGTGGGCCAGTATGCCTAGCTTTTTATTACTATTATTATTTTTGTAGAAATGGGGGTTTCATTATGCTGCCCAGGCTGGTCTTCCAACTCCTAGTCTCAAGTGATCCTCCTGCCTTCTACCTTCTGAAGAGCTGAGATTACAGCTGTAAGCCACCATGCTGTTCCCAATGTCATTTAAATACAAACATGATACCATATTCCTTGTAGAAAGTACTACATAAACATAATTTTTTTGAGATAGGGTC
This sequence comes from Nomascus leucogenys, assembly GCF_006542625.1. Taxonomy (NCBI): domain Eukaryota; kingdom Metazoa; phylum Chordata; class Mammalia; order Primates; family Hylobatidae; genus Nomascus; species Nomascus leucogenys. The sequence goes on along the minus strand of NC_044387.1, from coordinate 110,010,174 downwards.
TTGCTGTGTCACCCAGGCTGGAATGCAGTGATATGATCACACTCACTGCAGCCTTGACCTCCTGGGCTTAAGCAATCCTCCCACCTCAGCCTTCCAAGTAGCTGGGACCTGAGGTATGAGCCATCAAGGCCAGATAATTTTTCAAATTTTTTATAAAGATGGGCGTGTCACTGTGTTGCCCAGGCTGGTCTTGAACTCTTGGGCTCAAGTTACCCTCCGCCCAGGTCTCCCAAAGTGCTGGGATTGCAGGCCTGAGCCACTGCACCAGGCCCTAAAAATTCATTCACTTTCTTTCTTTGTCCACAAGGTGCTGCTGTTTCCCTTCTAATAACATGAGACAGCTCACTCAAGAACATCAAAAACACAACATTCTCTAAAAAGTATCACAATAGTTCCTTTTCCATAACTATTAAGTTTTCAAGGTGTTATCAGGTTTATCTCATAGAAAGAATGTGTAAAACTTTACATGTAGAAACATAATCTTTTAGCAATGAGTTAGTTAAAAAGTTTGGCATTATCAGAACGAAGATTTCCTTTTCCCTATAATTTTATTTATTATAATTATATTTTTAGTGATATCAATTGCTTTATAAAAACTCATTACATTATATACCCAATGACTGTGAAATCGTCTGCTTTGAAGTGCAGTGAAATCATCAGTCAGCATACTGGGTCTAACACGGTTCCTTCCATTTTAAGAAAGCTATTTACACTCCAATTTGCAAGTTGGGCTTTAAAAAAATTAAAATATTTATAAAATATACTAACTATGATTGTTTAACAAAGTAATTTTTTATGGTAAGGAAATAAATTGAAGCTCTGTGCTGGAAAGTGCAGAAAACAAATCAGCATTCTTTATAAATAGATTTTACTGCTGGTTTAGAAATTACCTTATGTGCTTTATAGATGATAGAAAAATGAAATCAGCTGCAGTTAGCACTGTGCATGCATCATATTTACTGTGTCACTTTCAGAAAGATTATGGAATATTGGCAGGTCAGGATTCTCAAAATGGTAAGTTCTAAGAAGAGGCTAAATGAAAAAGAATTTTAAAAGCAAGCCTAGTTGTTTAATACATACATGGTCGAGTTACGGGGAAATCCTGGACTGGGAGCTAGCAGATCTATGTTCTGACTTTTACTACGTCATTGGCTGCTACAGCAGGCCAAGCAGACACAACTGCCAAGGCTGCCTGGGAGCTGGGTTGACTGGCAATTGGCACAGGGAGGGGGGACAATGGCCAGAGTAATGGCCAAATATTCAGGGTTTCATGTTCAGTGAAGCAGGGTGTGCATTTGTATCCTAAGGGCAAAGCTGATGCTAGAATCTGGGCCTCCTGGCTGAATCTGAGTCCACAGTCTGAGGGGCAGGATGAAGCCAGCCAGAACCCATGAGGTGTGCTCTGCAGATATTGGCTGATGAGCTGCATTAAGATGTTTCATTCCATTGAGAAAACATTCTTTGATTGGTTAGGTTAGCATTCCACAGGAGCAGAGACAAATTCTTCAGAATTTGTCCATGAAGCTATAGTCCCGGAACTTATATTTCAAGGGAGGAGGGAGGAAACAGCATTTCAGGATGGTAGGTGATTACAGCTAAACCGAATTCTGAAAATAAAAGGAACCCTATGTCTTTGTCTGCTCAGGCTGCTGTTACAAACAACTGTAGACTGAGTGGCTTAAACAGCACATACCGGTTTCTCACAGTTCTGGGAAGTCAAAGATTAAAATCTGGGCCAGCAGAGCCAGTGTCTGGTGAAGGCCTTCTTACTGGTTTGCAGGTGTTCTTGTTGTATCTTCACATGGCTGAGAGAAGAGGGCTCTAGTCTCCTTCTCTTCTTAGGATGCTAACCCCATCGTGAGAACTCCATCCTCATCGAAACAAAATTACTTCCAAAAGGTCCTCCTTCTAATTCCATTCTATTGTTAGAGTTTCAACATGTGCATTTGTTGATGCAAACATGCAGTCCACAGCATCTTATCTAATCAAATCAGTTGCCCCTTGAATAAAATTCTAGCTCCTATAACAAGACTTAAAATTATGACTTGGTTCTTGCCAAAACTGTCTATCTGGATTTGCTAGTAACCAAGCATACTTGAATATTTCCTCTAAAGATTTTCTCATTCCTACCCTATTATGTATGTTTACAGAATTCTTAAATAATTACATACACAAGGCTTCTATTAGCTTTGACTATTGCAAGCAGCTTTATAGCACTGTAGGTAAAACATGTGCTTTGAAATAATACAATAAAATTTATTAAATGCTGAGCACTTTATATTCATTATTTAATTTTATCATCTTAATCACCTTCATTATTAGCTCCATTAAACCCTATTTGTTGGCTACTTATATTATTCTGATTTTGCAAAACTAAATTTGAGAGGCTTTCCCAATGTCACATAAGTTAATAACTGGCATAGCTGGGGTTTGAATTAAAGTCTACCTGATTCCAAGATCTATTTACCATTGTTCTACAATATGTACTTTTTAGGTCCCTGAGGATGGTAACAGCCTTTCTTTTGAAATCTGCCTTCTTTCTGGATAGCAGCTTTATTAATATGTGATTAGGGCACCATATTTCAGGCAACAAATTCTTTGAAATCTTTCATTTCCATAGTGAGATAAGGATCAGTTCTGTGGCATTATCAGCCAGAAAACATCATTTGGAGACTATCTTGTACAAAAAGTAGAAGACACAGCTGGGGGTCTGTGGAGGACAGAAAGCTCACAGCTTCTGTCCATACCCCTTTCACTTCCCCCTCAAGCAGATGGACCTCTGTGGTTGGTCAAGCTTAAGGATCTTTCATGGGCCACAGCTAATGGTGAAATCTTCCTAACTCTAGGTGAAGATTTATGGGAAAGTTGGAGAGTTAAGGTAGCTTGTGGCTGCTCCTTTTAGAAGAAAGTCTGATCATTGCTCTCTTATTTGTGGAACCCCTCTCTTCCCCCAAATGGTTGAAGAGACATGCCTGAAGACCAATCCTGTGTCGGTAGACTTCATATCTACTCTCTTCTACCAATCACACAACTACAGACAAGAAAAATAAAACAAAGCTCAGACACAGTCCCCTGGCACAGAGGCCACTCTCTGGCTGGCTGCTTTTCTCTACCCTGGTACCTCCTGGGCGTTTGGCTCTTTCTTAGATCAAATTGAGACATGGGTTTGGGATTAAAGAGAAGTAAGTGAAAGGAGTCTCTGTCCTGTTTTGACATTAGACCGAGTAAATAACAGAGTTCTTCTGCCTTAAGCTTAGCTCTGTAGAGCTTTCTCTGTGTTTGGGGAAAATCTCCAGATAGTAATGAAGTGGTATTTTACTGTGCTTCATTTTCTGTATATATATCTCTTTCTTAGGTATGTTGTGGGGAGATTCGTTCCCTGGACAATACTGTCTTAATCACTTTCATTATTACCAACTTTATTTTATTTGCAGAATTAAAATTTAAATGGACATTCAGGAAACAAGTCTGGTGAGAGAATTGTGTTATGAGGTAAATCTTTCAGCATCTGCCTTAGGGACATTGATTATTTTCCCCCTTGTTTTTCACCAAGCTCCAGGCTTGCAAAAGAATCGTGATGTGGTCTGAGGCAAACTTACTGATTGTCTAGTGGTAAGTTAAACCATGGCCTGTAGGACTGCTGGGAACCATTGCCTGTCACCGGCCAGAAATCCACTGTTTGGAGGTGTGCGCTGGGAAGGCTATTCATACTTATTGATACATGCTTTGTTCTTGGCACTGTGTTAAGTACTGGACACATGCAACAATTTGGAATATCGTTACATTCAACCTTCACAATATTCTGATGTATATGTTATTAGTCCCACATTAGAGACGAGTAAACAAGATTAGAGGCAGAGAAGCACACAGTTGGAACCACACAGGCAGCACTGGGATTGGAAGCCGTTCTGTCTCACCCTGGACCACCATTTCTATGCTGTGTCTCCACTAGAGGATCCTTTCTTTGGTTCTTCTAAGTCATTAGTCATCAATAATTTATCTCCAAACACATCACAGGAGGAGATGCCACTTGAAGCTTCATGGCTTAAAATGGAGATGGAATGCAGAACATGGTGGAAGCACGGAGGGTTTATGATAATTTCAAGTACTTTTGGGCTCTGAAAGCTGTCTTCAATTCTTTGTCCTACTACTCTTTCATATTAGTTCAATGTCATATGGATATATCTTTTCGGTTAAATTAAGGAAAATCTCCATGATAAGTAAAAAAAAAAAAACCCCAAAAGAATAGAAAGAGATACTATGAAAAATCAACTCAGATTTCTCAGAGTTTTGTCAACTCAAAGAAGCCTTGGTCCAGTTGGAAGAAGATAGAATTGATTTTGACAATCTCTAGCAAACCCTTTAGTGTTCAATGCACTCTAGGCCATGAGTATAAAGAAATTCACTTAATAGGTTCACCAAATTAGTTAGTTTGTGTAGTTCAAAGGGAAACAGACACAGGACTGTGAGGTTTTGACAGGGGCGAAAGGCAAGTCTGGGTCCAGTAAGCCCAGGCAGGCCATGAAGGGGCAGGGCAGGAGGAGGACGGTTCTGTGAGGCTAGGGAACTGACACCCTGTGCTGGCTGAAGATCACAAAAATCAACACAGCTTTCTCCAAACGCTGCCCGTGCCTGATGGAATTAAACAGAGCTCTGAGAAAGACAGCACCAGGGCCAAGGATGGGTCCTGAGCTGCCTACACTCATCAATATCTTGGCCAGTGTCTATGCACTCAGGGGCAATTTGCCTAGCTTTCTTGATCCACACCAGAAAACTCGCTTTTGAAGTGGTTTGGAAAGCTCCAAAAGGGACGCGCTTCGTGCTATTGGTATTGCTGCCAAAAAGAAAAGATTCTGCTTTTCATCAGCTGTTGATTTCTGCTCTGTGTATTTCTCTAGCATCTATTGCTGGTGGCCCTAGTTGTGCTAACAAGTAGGTAGTGTAGCTGCAGCAGCAGAACAGAAAGGACTCTCCTGGATTCTCAGTTCCAAGCTGGCCTGGGAACAGGCTTAGGGATGTTTCGATGCTTGAATGCAGGCGAGCTGGACATCTGTGGCAATTCTTTTGACATGAGGCTGGACATTTTTTATAGCTTCCCCAGACACAGGAATTGGCAGGGCTTGAAAAAGAATCACTGGCAGGAAGTTCATTCTCTTTATTGCTACCTCCCCAGCCATAAAACTAAAAGCTTTTTACCTAAATCACGTTAGCCATCTCGTGGGAGTAGGAGATCATTTCCTTCAGTCTTTCCCAATTGGAGTCTAGTCCTAGGATGGTTTGAATGGTCCATTTGAATTTGAAGAGCTTTCTAACTGATGCTTCTCATCCCCTCTCCAGCCAGTCTTATTTGGTGTCATCTGCCTTTCCCCTTCCTCCCTACCAAAGCTCAGAGTCTTGAAACAAAAATCTTTGTATTGTAAACTTCATCATGCTAATTTCATCACTTCAAACGAAACTTCCCTTGTTTGAGTTTCCTCCAACTGTGTGACTTAGGGCTGTTGAACTCTTTCAAATACACAGGAAAATGGAAACCTCTTTTGGTGTCTAGTCATCATATAATAAAACATTTTCAAATGCTAATCACATGATTTGTGCTTTGTTAATGAATGAAAATCTAAGGATATTCTTATTTGAAAGGTTTAAAAATATAATAACTGTCATTATATCTAATTCTGCCTACATTTCTGGTGTTAAATGAGAAGTCAGGAGCCCTGACATCTACACAGTGTACGGTTCTACCAGCCGTTTCTTTGTCACTTCAAGCAAATCACTTCTTTTCTGCCTTTTCTTTCTTTTTATGTAAAATGTGGATAACTGTTTGTCTCACTGAATTCACAGAGTGACTGTATCATGTGAAACAAAATTTATTGAAAAGCGTAAAGCTCTATAATTAGGTAGAATGTTACCTGTCATTTATAAGCTTTTTAAATCCTGGGGCAGTGGAGGAAGTATTCCTCTTACTGTAAAAGGACATCCCTCTAATAATCTCCATTCTTTTCCTGACTTTTCAGGGATTCTGCTCATTGCTTTTCCATTTGTCATCTGCATCTTCAGTCTCTCTCCTTCTTGACGCCTTCTGTCAACATTTAAATATAAATTTTTCATTTAAAAAATATTCTATCTTGGAGAAACCTTACCTTTGACTCTGTGTGTCTTTCTAGCTATCAAGCCATCTCCTCCTTTCTTGGCAAATTTTCCTTAAGGATTTTCCACACTTACTGTCTCCTTTTGCTCCTTTTCCTTTCACTCTTTATTCAGGTCAGTTTGGCTTTCACTTTCATCAAGCCTATGAAACTGCTTGTGCTAAGGTCACCATATAAGAGTGCTAGGGGCTTCCATCACAAGCTGCTACAGATTGAATGGTTTATCTTCTCACAGCTCTGAAGACTGGAAATCCAGGATGGAATGTCAGCAGGTTTGACTTCTTCCAAGAACTGCTGCCTTGCAGATGGCTCCTTTCCTACTGTGTCCTCAGGCTGTGTTGCCTGTGTCTCAATCTCTTTTTAGATGGACACCTGCCATATTGGTTTAGGGTCCACCCATATGGCTTCATTTGACCTCACTTACCTCTTTGAAAGCCTTCTGTAAATCAGTCCCCTCTGAGGCAGTGGGGATCAGCTCTTCAACATAGGAATCTTGGGGGACACAATTCAGCACCCCCAGAATTGGTGATTCATAAACATCACGAACACTATTCCTCTTTCTCTCTCTCTCTTTCTCTCTTTCTTTCTTTCTTTCTTTCTTTCTTTCTTTCTCTCTTTCTTTCTTTCTTTCCCCTTCCTTCCTTCCCTCCCTCCCTTTCCTTTCCTTTCTTTCTTTTCCTCACTCTCCCTTCCTCCTTCCCTTCCCTTCCCTTCCCTTCCCTTTCCTTTCCTCATCCTTCCTTCCTTCCTACCTTCCTTCCTTCCTTCCTTCCTTCCTTCCCTCTCTTTCTCTCTTCCTGCCTATTTATTTACTTTTGTTTATATAAAATTTATGGGATACAGGTGCAATTTTGTTCTATGCATAGTGGTCAGTTCAAAGCTATTAGGGTATCCATCACTGAATTAACATATATTGTACATATTATGTAATATATAAGTCCAATGTGGTCTCAGGAACATTCAGTAGGGTAGACCCCTGATCTCTTCCTCTAGCTTGAACTATTATCAGCTCCTCCCTCTTTGCCCAAACTTTAAATGTTGAAGTTCCTAAATCCTGGGTCCTCCTTCTGTACTTATTCCATACTAAGCTTGTCCAATCTGTGGCCTGTGGGCAACGTGTGGCCCAGGACAGCTTTGAATGCAGCCCAACACAAATTTTTAAACATTCTTCAAGCATTATAAGATTTTTTATGACTTTTTTTTAGTTCATCAGCTATTGTTAATGTCAGTATATTTTATGTGTGGCCCAAGACAATTCTTCTTCCAATGCAGCCCAGGGAAGCCAAAAGATTGGACACCCCTGCCTACACAGACTCTAGACAAGGTTTTAATAATTCCTATGGCTTTAGATACCATTTATATGTGTATGGCTCCTACAGAGCTCTCCTTCCAAGCTCCAAAACATTATGTGCACCTGCCATCTTGAAATCTCCACTGGGAATTTCACAGGCATTCCTAAAATCAGAATTCAAAACTCTTGAGTTCTGCCCCCAAATCTATGGCACTTTCTCAGTCATTTCCCTTCTGTTAGTTTATTTCTTCTTCAGCCTTACCATTCTTCATAAAAATTATCTCCATTTACCCATTTGCTTCTTTTTTTTTTTTTTTTTACTTTTGACAGGGCAATTTTTATGTATATACGACACTAAGAACGTAATTTGTAAGAGAAAATCTTGATAGATTGCACTTCATAATTAATTGAGAGTACTTTACCCTTTAAAAGACACCATTAAATATAAAAAAAACTACAGGCTGAGATAAAATGTTTATAAATCATCTGACTTTTACATTACTTATATCTAAAGTATACAAAGCCCTTATAACTTGACAATAAGAATCTCATGATTGAATTTAAAAGTGGGCAACAGACATAAATAGAAAGTTCACCAAAGAAGATACACAAATGGCTACTGAGCACATAAATAGATTCTCTAGATTATTAGTCATTAGGGAAATGAAAATTAAAACCACACGAGATAGCATTACACATCCAACTAGAATGACTAAAATTAAGAAGAGTAAAAATACCCAAGGTTGGCAAAAATTTGGAAGAACAGAAAGCCTTACATGGTGCTGATGCACATGAAAAATGATAGTGCCATTTTGGATAAAGATTTGTCACTTTCTTAAATAATTTAGCATACACATATTATTTGACTTAGAAATTCCATTCTCAGATATCTACACAGGATAAATTAAAACATGTCCACACAGACTTGTATATAAACGTTCATATCAGCATTATTCATAATTGCCTAAAATTGGACACAATTCAAATATCTATCAAATGATGAATGAGTAACAAAATGTGATACTTCTTTTTTTTATTTTATTTTATTATTATTATACTTTAAGCTTTAGGGTACATGTGCACAATGTGCAGGTTTGTTACATATGTATCCATGTGCCATGCTGGTGTGCTGCACCCATTAACTCGTCATTTAGCATTAGGTATATCTGCTAATGCTATCCCTCCCCCCTCCCCCCACCCCACAACAGTCCCCAGAGTTTGATGTTCCCCTTCCTGTGTCCATGTGTTCTCATTGTTCAATTCCCACCTATGAGTGAGAACATGCTGTGTTAGGTTTTTTGTCCCTGCGATAGTTTACTGAGAATGATGATTTCCAGTTTCATCCATGTCCCTACAAAGGACAAGAACGCATCATTTTTTATGGCTGCATAGTATTCCATGGTGTATATGTGCCACATTTTCTTAATCCAGTCTATCGTTGTTGGACATTTGGGTTGGTTCCAAGTCTTTGCTATTGTGAATAGTGCTGCAATAAACATACGTGTGCATGTGTCTTTATAGCAGCATGATTTATAGTATATACCCAGTAATGGGATGACTGGGTCAAATGGTATTTCTAGTTCTAGATCCCTGAGGAATCACCACACTGACTTCCGCAATGGTTGAACTAGTTTACAGTCCCACCAACAGTGTAAAAGTGTTTCTATTTCTCCACATCCTCTCCAGCACCTATTGTTTCCTGACTTTTTAATGATGGCCATTCTAACTGGTGTGAGATGGTATCTCATTGTGGTTTTGATTTGCATTTCTCTGATGGCCAGTGATGATGAGCATTTTTGCATGTGTTTTTTGGCTGCATAAATGTCTTTTTCTTTTTGAGAAGTGTCTGTTCATGTCCTTCACCCACATTTTGATGGGGTTGTTTGTTTTTTTCTTGTAAATTTGTTTGAGTTCATTGTAGATTCTGGATATTAGCCCTTTGTCAGATGAGTAGGTTGTGAAAATTTTCTCCCATTTTGTAGGTTGCCTGTTCACTCTGATGGTAGTTTCTTTTGCTGTGCAGAAGCTCTTTAGTTTAACTAGATCCCATTTGTCAATTTTGGCTTTTGTTGCCATTGCTTTTGGTGTTTTAAACATGAAGTCCTTGCCCATGCCTATGTCCTGAATGACAATGCCTAGGTTTACTTCTAGGATTTTTATGGTTTTAGGTCTAACATGTAAGTCTTTAATCCATCTTGAATTAATTTTTGTATAAGGTGTAAGGCAGGGATCCAGTTTCAGCTTTCTACATATGGCTAGCCAGTTTTCCCAGAACCATTTATTAAATAGGGAATCCTTTCCCCATTGCTTGTTTTTGTCAGATTTGTCAAAGATCAGATAGTTTTAGATATGTGGCATTATTTCTGAGGGCTCTGTTCTGTTCCATTGATCTATATCTCTGTTTTGGTACTAGTACCATGCTGTTTTGGTTACTGTAGTCTTGTAGCATAGTTTGAAGTCAGGTAGCATGATGCCTCCAGCTTTGTTCTTTTGGCTTGGGATTGACTTGGCAATGCAGGCTCCTTTTTGGTTCCATATGAACTTTAAAGTAGTTTTTTCCAAATCTGTGAAGAAAGTCATTGGTAGCTTGATGGGGATGGCATTGAATCTATAAATTACCTTGGGCAGTATGGCCATTTTCATGATATTGATTCTTCCTACCCATGAACATGGAATTTCTTCCATTTGTTTGTATCCTCTTTTATTTCATTGAGCAGTGGTTTGTAGTTCTCCTTGAAGAGGTCCTTCACATCCCTTCTAAGTTGGATTCCTAGGTATTTTATTCTCTTTGCGGCAATTGTGAATGGGAGTTCACTCATGATTTGGCTCTCTGTCTGTTATTGGTGTATAAGAATGCTTCTGATTTTTGTACAATGATTTCGTATCCTGAGAGTTTGCTGAAGTTGCTTATCAGCTTAAGGAGATTTTGGGCTGAGACAATGGGATTTTCTAGATATACAATCATGTCATCTGCAAACAGGGACAATTTGACTTCCTCTTTTCTTAATTGAGTACCCTTTATTTCCTTCTCCTACCTAATTGCCCTGGCCAGAAATTCCAGGACTATGTTGAATAGGAGTGGTGAGAGAGGGCATCCCTGTCTTGTGCCAGTTTTCAAAGGGAATGCTTCCAGTTTTTGCCCATTCAGTATGATATTGGCTGTGGGTTTGTCGTAGATAGCTCTTATTATTTTGAGATACGTCCCATCAATACCTAATTTATTGAGAGTTTTTAGCATGAAGGTTGTTGAATTCTGTCAAAGGCCTTTTCTGCATCTATTGAGATAATCATGTGGTTTTTGTCTTTGGTTCTGTTTATATGCTGGATTACATTTATTGATTTGCGTATGTTGAACCAGCCTTGCATCTCAGGGATGAAGCCCACTTGATCATGGTGGATAAGCTTTTTGATGTGCTGCTGGATTCGGTTTGCCAGTATTTTATTGAGGATTTTTGCAGTAATGTTCATCAGGGATATTGTCTAAAATTCTCTTTTTTGGTTGTGTCTCTGCCAGGCTTTGGTATCAGGATGATGCTGGCCTCATAAAATGAGTTAGGGAGGATTCCCTCTTTTACTATTAATTGGAATAGTTTCAGAAGGAATGGTACCAGTTCCTCCTTGTACCTCTGGTAGAATTTGGCTGTGAATCCTTCTGGTCCTGGACTCTTTTTGATTGGTAAGCTATTGATTATTGCCACAATTTCAGAGCCTGTTATTGGTCTATTCGGAGATTCAACTTCTTCCTGGTTTAGTCTCGGGAGGGTGTACGTGTCGAGGAATTTATCCATTTTTTCTAGATTTTCTAGTTTATTTGCATAGAGGTGTTTGTAATATTCTCTGATGGTAGTTTGTATTTCTGTGGGATCGGTGGTGATATCCCCTTTATCATTTTTTATTGTGTCTATTTGATTCTTCTCTCTTTTCTTCTTTATTATTCTTGCTAGCGGTCTATCAATTTTGTTGATCTTTTCAAAAAACCAGCTCCTGGATTCATTAATTTTTTGAAGGTTTTTTTGTGTCTCTATTTCCTTCAGTTCTGCTCTGATTTTAGTTATTTCTTGCCTTCTGCTAGCTGTTGAATGTGTTTGCTCTTGCTTTTCTAGCTCTTTTAATTGTGATGTTAGGGTGTCAATTTTAGATCTTTCCTGCTTTCTCTTGTGGGCATTTAGTGCTATCAATTTCCCTCTACACACTGCTTTGAATGTGTCCCAGAGATTCTGGTATGTTGTGTGTTTGTTCTCGTTGGTTTCAAAGAAAATCTTTAATTCTGCCTTCATTTCGTTATGTACCCAGTAGTCATTCAGGAGCAGGTTGTTCAGTTTCCATGTAGTTGAGCAATTTTGAGTGAGTTTCTTAATCCTGAGTTCTAGTTTGATTGCCTGTGGTCTGAGAGACAGTTTGTTATAATTTCTGTTCTTTTACATTTGCTGAGGAGAGCTTTACTTCCAACTGTGTGGTCAATTTTGGAATAGGTGTGGTGTGGTACTGAAAAAAATGTATATTCTGTTGGTATGGGGTGGAGAGTTCTGTAAATGTCTATTAGGTCTGCTTGGTGCAGAGCTGAGTTCAATTCCTGGATATCCTTCTTAACTTTCTGTCTCGTTGATCTGTCTAATGTTGACAGTGGGGTGTTAAAGTCTCCCATTATTATTGTGCGGGAGTTGAAGTCTCTTTGTAGGTCACTCAGGACTTGCTTTATGAATCTGGGTGCTCCTGTATTGGGTGCATATATATTTAGGATAGTTAGCTCTTCTTGTTGAATTGATCCCTTTGCCATTATGTGATGGCCTTCTTTGTCTCTTTTGATCTTTGTTGGTTTAAAGTCTGTTTTATCAGAGACTAGGATTGCAACCCCTGCCTTTTTTTGTTTTCCATTTGCTTGGTAGATCTTCCTCCATCCTTTTATTTTGAGCCTATGTGTGTCTCTGCATGTGAGAAGAGTTTCCTGAATACAGCACACTGATGGGTCTTGACTCTGTCCAATTTGCCAGTCTATGTCTTTTAATTGGAGCATTTAGTCCATTTACATTTAAAGTTAATATTGTTATGTGTGAATTTGATTCTGTCATGATGATGTTAGCTGGTTATTTTGCTCATTAGTTGATGCAGTTTCTTCCTAGCCTTGATGGTCTTTACAATTTGACATGTTTTTGCAGTAGCTGGTATGGGTCGTTCCTTTCCATGTTTAGTGCTTCCTTCAGGAGCTCTTTTAGGGCAGGCCTGGTGGTGACAAAATCTCTCAGCATTTGCTTGTCTGTAAAGTATTTTATTTCTCCTTCACTTGTGAAGCTTAGTTTGGCTGGATATGAAATTCTTCGTTGAAAATTCTTTTCTTTAGGAATGTTGAATATTGGCCCCCACTCTCTTCTGGCTTGTAGAGATTTTGCCAAAAGATCAGCTGTTAGTCTGATGGGCTTCCCTTTGTAGGTAACTCAACCTTTCTCTCTGGCTGCTCTTAACATTTTTTCCTTCATTTCAACTTTGGTGAATCTGACAATTATGTCTTGGAGTTGCTCTTCTCAAGGAGTATCTTTGTGGCATTCTCTGTATTTCCTGAATCTGAATGTTGGCCTGCCTTGCTAGATTGGGGAAGTTCTCCTGGATAATATCCTGCAGAGTGTTTTCTAAGTTGGTTCCATTCTCCCCATCACTTTCAGGTACACCAATCAGATGTAGATTTGGTCTTTTCACATAGTCCCATTTTCTTGGAGGCTTTGTTCATTTCTTTTTATTCTTTTTTCTCTAAACCTCTCTTCTCACTTCATTTCATTCATTTGATCTTCCATCACTGATACCCTTTCTTCCAGTTGATGGCATAAGCTCCTGAGGCTTCTGTATTCTTCACATAGTTCTTGAGCCTTGGCTTTTAGCTCCATCAGCTCCTTTAAGCACTTCTCTGTATTGGTTATTCTAGTTATACATTTGTCTAATTTTTTTTCAAAGTTTTTAACTTCTTTGCCATTGGTTTGAATTTCCTCCTGTAGCTCAGAGTACTTTGATCGTCTGAAGCCTTCTTCTTTCAACTCGTCAAAATCATTCTCCATCCAGCTTTGTTCCATTGCTGGTGAGGAACTGCATTCCTTTGGAGGAGGAGAGGCGCTCTGCTTTTTAGAGTTTCCAGTTTTTCTGCTCTGTTTTTTACCCATCTTTGTGGTTTTATCTTTTGGTCTTTGATGATGGTGATGTACAGATGGGTTTTCGGTGTGGATGTCCTTTCTGTTTGTTAGTTTTCTTTCTAACAGAGAGGACCGTCAGCTGCAGGTCTGTTGGAGTTTGCTAGAGGTCCACTCCAGACCCTGTTTGCCTGGGTATCAGCAGCGGTGGCTGCAGAACAGAGGATTTTCGTGAACCGCGAATGCTGCTGCCTGATCGTTCCTTTGGAAGTTTTGTCTCAGAGGGGTACCCAGCCATGTGAGGTGTCAGTCTGCCCCTACTGGGGGGTGCCTCCCAGTTAGGCTGCTCAGGGGTCAGGGACCCACTTGAGGAGGCTGTCTGCCCATTCTCAGATCTCCAGCTGCGGGTTGGGAGAACTACTACTCTCTTCAAAGCTGTCAGACAGGGACATTTAAGTCTGCAGAAGTTACTGCTGTCTTTTTGTTTGCCTGTGCACTGCCCCCAGAGGTGGAGCCTACAGAGGCAGGCAGGCCTCCTTGAGCTGCGGTGGGCTCCACCCAGTTTGAGCTTCCTGGCTGCTTTGTTTACCTAAGCAAGCCCGGGCAATGGTGGGTGCCCCTCCCCCAGCCTCGTTGCTGCCTTGCAGTTTGATCTCAGACTGCTGTGTTAGCCATCAGTGAGACTCCATGTGCGTAGGACCCTCCAAGCCAGGTGCAGGATATAATCTCCTGGTGTGCCATTTTTAAAGCCCATCAGAAAAGCGCAGTATTAGGGTGGGAGTGACCCGATTTTCCAGGTGCCATCTGTCACCCATTTCTTTGACTAGGAAAGGGAACTCCCCGACCCCTTGCACTTCCCAAGTGAGGCAATGCCTCACTCTGCTTCGGCTTGCACATAGTGTGCTGCACCCACTTTCCTGCGCCCACTGCCTGGCACTCCCTATTGGATGAACCCGGTACCTCAGATGGAAATGCAGAAATCACCCGTGTCTTCTGCGTCACTCAGGCTGGGAGCTGTAGACCGGAGCTGTTTCTATTCGGCCATCTTGGCTCCACCTCACCCATTTACTTCTTCCAGAAAGCATAATCATCCTTGATGCTTTCTCCTTCCTGCCACCCCCCCACCATCACAACTTGCAACCAAGTCCTGTTATTTCACCTTCAAAATATGTGCTAAAATTATCCGCTTCTGTCATCTGCATCTTTCACCTGGTCTGCAAACGTACACTCCTCTTTCCAACTTTTTGCCTCTCCAATACCTTCTCTATGGCACACCCAGAGAGGTTCATCAAAAATTTCAATTAGATCATGTCTCTCCTTCATTTAAAAATCTTTAATGATTTTCTACCCACGAAATAATTCTGCTAGACCACAAGCTGTAAAGGTGCAAGGACTAGGTTTACCTTATTTATTTCTGTTTATGCAGAGCCTAGCCTTGCATTTAGTAGGAACTTCACACGTTGACCTAGATCTTGTCCACCTTCTCAGCCTCACCTCTCATGGCAGCACTCATAGACCTCAGTCCAGTTACTCTTTACTCAGATCCCGGAGCTGGCCTGGTCCAGGGCTGCCTGGGCCATGATGCCTTTACTCCTGCTTTGTTGTCTGGTATCTGCTTATAGTCTTGCTGCTATAAGTGATGTCCAAGGCAGTCACATAGGCATCCCTGGGAGCTTCCTAGAGCTCAGGCACCACCCTAGATCCAATGAATCAGAATCTGCATGTTGACAATTTCCCCAGGTAGTTCCTATGCACATTCAAGTTTATGGTGCTTTTCTCTAGATCCCAGCCTGACTGTTAGTTCTTTAAAGAGACCTTTCCCAACTGGCCAAATCATATTAGGTCATGTGATGTATTCACCCACAAGGTCTGTGATACAGAAGGGAAAAGGAGTTGAGGCCTATTGATCAGAAGCTGCTCACTTTAGAGTTTTACCTAAGGGTGATCCTATCAAAAGTTGTGGATTTTGTAGAGAAGCATACAAAGTATGTGAATAGTTTGATTTGAGCAAATTGAAAATTGCCAGTTTTGTTTGCTTTAACCAATATGTTTGCTTTCCCTCTGAAAATCCCTTGTTACAGGTGCTTAGTTTTAGTTTGCCACATTATGACACGATGGGAATAATGCACAGCAGTGATCCTCAGTTGGTTTGGGTTTTCAATACATCATTGATCCATGGTTGTGGCATGCATTGTAGAATGTCCAGCTAGAATACCTATTCTTTCAATTACTTTCATTACTTTCAATGGCAAAACCACAATTACTTTTGCACTAACCTGATAGCTTTGCTACGAGTCAATTTTTCAGGTGTTTTGTTGTTGTTGTTTGTTTTTATTTTTGCAAACACTTTAGATACTGCATAGTGGATGGATTAGTTTGTGGTTCTTGGGATCTTCTGTGTATTCTGTTGAAGCTCAATAATCACATTACTGCGGACCTCCAAAATTTTACAAACGACTGCATACTGAGTATTCAGCCGATAAACTAAACCACAGCTTATTACTGTGAGATGAAAGAAAGCACACCAATTAAAAGTAAACACTGTTTAAACTTATCTCAATGCATTTCTAAAGTGTCATACATTTATTATATTCTCTACTTCTAAAATATTTTGTTGTGTGTATTGCCAAGTATGTCAGGATTTTATGGGTATAATGTATTCTATTAATTTAACTGGAAAACTTGCAGTTATTCAACAAGCAAACTAAAAGTGTTGGCAGAGGTGTAATTTTAAAGCACAATCCCACTCACTCCTTTAGTATTACAGCTGCTCCCTGTTTGTTTAATAATAGAACTGATGAGTAGTTAATTTGAGAGGAAAGCTGGTGCAGGTGTAGTGCTATTTAGATGTCATGGAGGACACATGTAACATCTGCAGCTAGCTATATGGTAAAAGCAAAACAGAAGTTAAAATCAGCCCTGTGTCAAATCTGCACACTTTTAGGCTTCAGGGAGTTTCTCTGTATGTTGAGGCAGGAAGTTTAGTAGAATTCCAAGGGAATAAGAGAGGAACCAACATTTGTAGATTTTGCCTTCTATGGGGGAACTCATTCAATCATCAGGAGGACTCTTCAATAGGTTTTATTTGCTCCGGTTTTCCTAGATGAAAAATTGAGACCCGGAATCCATGCTTTTCTTTGCTGGTTACACATTAGAATCACCAATGTGACATTAAACACACACACACACACACACAGCACACCCATTAGGATGGCTGCTATCAAAAAAGAAAAAAACAAAACAATCAGGGGCCAGGCATGCTGGTTCACATCTGTAATCCCAGCTGAGATCAGGTGGGAGGCCGAGGCAGGTGGATCACCTGAGGTCGGGAGTTTGACAGTAACCGGGCCAACATGGTGAAACCTCATCTGTACCAAAAAACAACAACAACAACAACACACACACACACACACACACACAATTAGTCGGGCATGGTGGCAAACGTGTGTAATCCCAGCTAATTTAGAGGCTGAGGCATGAGAATCGCTTGAACCTGGGAGGCGGAGGTTACAGTAAGCCAAGATCATACCACTGCACTCCAGCCTGGAGACAGAAGAAGACTCGGACTCAAAACAAAGCAAAAACACCCAGAAAATAACAAGTGCTGATAAGGACGTGGAAAAATTGTAACTCTTGTGCATTGAGGGTGGGTATGAAAAATAGCACGTCAGCTGTGGAAAGCATATGGTTCCTCAAAAATTTAGACATAGAATTACCATATGATTCAGTAATCCCCCTCATATCTATAAATCTCTATATCTGTGTCTATATCTACCTATACCTATCTTCAAAAGAGTGGAAAGCAGTTACTCAAATAGATACTTGTACACCTGTTTTCTCTCCCTACCCTTTTTTCTTTTAATAGATGGGGTCTCACTATGTTTCCTAAGCCGGAGTGCAGGGGCTGTTTATAGGCATGATCCCCTGCTGCGGGGCTGTCCACGGGCATGACCCCCTGCTGCGGGGCTGTCCACGGGCATGATCTCCCTGCTGCGGGGCTGTCCACGGGCATGACCCCCTGCTGCGGGGCCGTCCATGGGCATGATCTCCCTGCTGCGGGGCCATCCACGGGCATGACCCCCTGCTGCGGGGCTGTCCACGGGCATGATCTCCCTGCTGCGGGGCTGTCCACGGGAATGACCCCCTGCTGCGGGGCTGTCCACGGGCATGACCCCCTGCTGCAGGGCTGTCCACGGGCATGATCTCCCTGCTGCGGGGCTGTCCACAGGCATGACCCCCTGCTGCGGGGCTGTCCACGGGCATGATCTCCCTGCTGTGGGGCTGTCCACGGGCATGACCCCTGCTGCGGGGCTGTCCACGGGCATGACCCCTGCTGCGGGGCTGTCCACGGGCATGACCCCCTGCTGCGGGGCTGTCCACGGGCATGATCTCCCTCCTGCGGTGCTGTCCACGGGCATGATCTCCCTGCTGCGGGGCTGTCCATGGGCATGACCCCTGCTGCGGGGCTGTCCACGGGCATGATCTCCCTGCTGCGGGGCTGTCCACGGGCATGATCTCCCTGCTGCGGGGCTGTCCACGGGCATGATCTCCCTGCTGCGGGGCTGTCCACGGGCATGATCTCCCTGCTGCGGGGCTGTCCACGGGCATGATCTCCCTGCTGCGGGGCTGTCCACGGGCATGATCTCCCTGCTGCGGGGCTGTCCATGGGCATGACCCCTGCTGCGGGGCTGTCCACGAGCATAAACCCCTGTTGCGGGGCTGTCCACGGGCGTGATCCCCCTGCTACGGGGCTGTCTGCGGGCGCGATCCCCATGTTGGTCAAACTGGGAGTTGTGCCCTGCTTTGTCTCCAACCCAGGCCAGTTCACAGCTCCTTAGTCAACATGGTAGTCCCCTATCCCGGGAGGTCACTGTACTAATGTCTAATTTCGTGCAGACATCTGATCAACACAGCACACTGCAGCCCAGGACTCCTGGGCTCAAGCGATCTTCCTGCCTCAGATGCCTGAGTAGCAGGAACTACAGGCACATGCCACCTGGCTGCTACACCTGTGTTCATTGCAGCATCACAGCAGCCTTATTTACAGCAACCACAAGGTGGAAACAACCTAAAAGTCTATTGAGGGATAGACGGATAAACAAAATGTGTTATAGACATAAAATGGAATATTAGTGATCTTTGAAAAGGGAGGGAATTCTAATACTTGCTACCACATAGATAAAACTTAAAAACATTATGCTAAGTGAGACGTCAGACACAGACTACGTGATTCCATCTATATGAAGAACCTGGAACAGGCAAATTAACAGAGACAGAAAGTAGAATAGAGGTTTTCAGGGCTGGCAGGAGGTGGAAATGGGCGGGGGTTAGTGTCTAATGGGCACAGAGTTCCTGTCTGGGATGATAGAATGTTCTGGAAATGGATAGTGGTGATGATTGCACAGCATTGTGAATGTAGCTAATGACATTGAATTCTTTACTAGAAAAAAAAAAACAAAAACAGAAACACATTGCTTAAGCTTCCCAGTTGGACAGGTGACGTGCTTGGTGCGAGCTGGGGCCTGAACCCAGGCTGCCCTCGCCGGAGCTGCTTCAAGACCCCTCTTGGTTGTACTTAGGCCTGATTGCTCTGGAGAGCCCCATACATGAAAGCCAGCTCTGGTTCTATCTCTTCTCACTCCAGTCCTCTCTGCCCCCACCATCCCCCAGCTAGGCATTATGAGAAAAGCAAGATGACTACAAGTATTCTGATTATTTATATGACCAAATAATCTCAAGAACCATTGCTAACTAATCCATGGGACTCCCACTACTTTCATGTGGTTCAGACGAGGTGAAGAGTCCCTAAAATCCTGCCACCTAGTCAGGAACTCAGTTGTCAATAATTTCTTTATTTGTGATACAAGCAGGGGTGGGGAAAGAGAAATGAACAGACTTGGTAGCTTCTCTGAGGCCCTAGAGAAGACCTCTGGGCTCCAAACACCAGACGCCGGGAGCAAGGAGGGTAGTTGATGACTCCCCACTCTTTCTCCAGCCCCTGCTCCTCTGTTTCTCTTCTTCACCCCTTCACCCACTGCAGCTTCCTTAGGTCCAGGGTCCCACACCATTATCTCTTCAAATCACCTCCCTTCTATTCCCATTAAAAAAGGAGCATCAGCTAAGTGAACATGGTGATTTGCATTCACTTACATTGATTCAGAAATTGTGTTTAGTTCCACACAAGAAAAAGAATGTGGACCTTTTTCACTGGGAAAAATAAAAGTCGCTACATACCATCTTAATCATGTTTTCCTGGGATATAATCTATACATGACGCCTATTTAAGCCTTCATTGCATCCGTGCACATGGTTTGCTTTCCTCTCATATGAAATAGCATTGGATCACATGGGTTTGGGCCACAACCCAGGAAGACACAATCCTGAACGTCATAATCTCAAATGTTGAAGTCCCAAAAGATCTAAATCTGTACAGCCTAAAATCCTGAAAATTGCAATCCTCAAAAAACAAAATTCTGAAAATACAATTCTGGAAAAAAATTATTAACACATTCTTTAAAAAGCATTTATTGGGCAGGGCGCGGTGGCTCACGCCTTTAATCCCAGCACTTTTGGAGGCCGAGGCGGGTAGATCACAAAGTCAGGAGATTGAGACCATCCTGGCTAACACGGTGAAACCCCATCTTTACTAAAAATACAAAAAATTAGCCAGGCATTGTGATGGGCACCTGTAGTCCCAGCTACTTGGGAGGCTGAGGCAGGAGAATCACTTGAACCCAGGAGATGGAGGTTACAGTGAGCCGAGATCACACCACTGCACTCCAGCCTGGGTGACAGAGTGAGACTCTGTCTAAAAACAACAACAAAAAGCATTTATTTATATTTTTAAGATGGAATTTATTTGAGAAATGTATAAAAACACAACAGAATGCTTCCTAGGCCACTTTACACAATCAATAGGAAATAATAACATACATATATTTGCAAGCATAAAACTCAGGTATGCTAATAAGAGTCTTAAGGGTATAATGGTAATGAGCAGATGAGTTGTACTCGTAAAGAAATGGGTCAAAAAGCAAAATGTATAAAAGCATGGTTGGTAACTGGGTGCATTCAGCTTTATAACTTAGGTCATCTGGAATACTGTAACAGACAACCTAAGTCTTTTGACCAGATTCATCAAAAGCTGGGATGGGTCACCATCTAATATGCAGTCAAAAAGCTGACATCTTGAGAAATTTTCTCTTTCCCAAATGCAAATGTGCAAAAAGGATATCTTCTCATTTATTGAGGAAGCTTTAATGTTTTTATGTACATGTACAATGCTTACACACAAAGTCAGTGTTGTGATAATGCACTCTTGTGGAGTCAAATTTGCAAAAAAATGCATAAAACAAATTAGAACTCTCTAAAAGTCTTTGCAAAATTTATACCTCCAGTATTGGAAATGATACTAAGATGAAATACATATCATAGCAAGTTGTAAAAAATAATGCTGACAATTTAAGATGGTGGAAAAAATGGAAAAAGAAACAACTAAAAAGAAAATTGACATATAAAAAGTATATTACATGGATAGATTATGGGCAATTGCAGAGTTCATCATAGCTGGCTGGCTTTCATGATCATTAACTATATTTTGAAGTCTTGCATCACGATGAATAGTTGCCTTTTTTGTTTTTAGGATTTGACTCTCAAAATATGTTCACATTCATTTTCTACGTGGCACTTCTCTTTTGGAAACTCTTCTATAATTTGATACACACTGACATGAGCATTTCCTATTACATTTTCCAATCTTCTATGCCATTCTTGTCTATTGTTTTGAGTATGTGGAAATCCATTTTGCAGGCCCTCATATAGAGAGGCCACTCATTTGGCAGAAACAATACTCTTGATTGAACAGCAGCACCATTGCCTAAATGACTTCTTATCCTACCTTGCACATCATTATTTTCAAACCAGCATGTAATTTTTCTGGCTTCTTCAGGCAATTGTGGTTTTAATTTATCAAAAGCTCCTGGAATTTTATCAGGTGGAAGGAATGCCAATACAGACAAATGACACATTTTTAAACTAAAATTTTCATCATTGCCGTATGGCCTGGCCAATCCACTCACCTTAATTTTCTGGCAAATAAACTGGGCTGAATGGAAGGTACAGACTTTACTGGTAACAACTTGCAATTCACTTTTAGAAGCTTTGATCACACCTGATTAAAAACTTGTCATTATAATTTGGGGATCTGATTGAAATCTATTTTCTTCTGCAAAGCCCTCCAAATCTTCAAATAAGCTTTTATAAAGTACTTCACTTTTTCCAGTTATTAAACCATAAACCTTCAGATGAAATTACAGAATTTTGTAATCCAATGGGGGCATAAACTGTATAAAGTTGATTATAAAAATCCACTGGGGACAGTTTTGAAAGTGCCATTCATCAGCCAAAGTGAAACATGCACCAGTTTTGTTATGTTAGACTTAGTGGTAAATAAATATGTTTATTTTTTGACAGTCAAATCCCTAATCAAGAATAGTTTATGATTTAATATGTCTTGTAGCACTGGAGGAAGCTCTGTGCCAGGAGGTGTCTGGTTCAGAAGGCCACTGAATTTGTTGGACTCTTTTTATTATCTGACAAAAGGCATTTTGTGAAGGCAAACATGGTGCTACGTGTAGAGGTGCTTGGTACATGATTACATAATTTGGCAGACAAGATTTTGTGCATTTTTTACTTTCATTTTCACTTCTTCTGTGATATTCAAGAAATTCAAAACATTGACAGCAGATCTTCCCCACCTAGTCCACTCAGACCCACACACTGATCTCTTCTGAGAAAACCATCCAAACATACCCAAAATAATGCTTTCTGAGCTTTCCAGGGATTCCTTAATCCAGTCAAGTTGACACCTGAAATTAAGTCTGCAAGTCCACCCCTTGTAGATTTGGCACCCATATGGACCCCCTTAAACCATACATAATTTCCAAATAAAAAGAAAACAAAGCAACAGTTTTACCTAACATGATGCAACTAATGTGGTACAAGTCTCCTGTGATTGTGATTTTCTGGATTTTAGATGTTAAGAATTTAGACTTTAGGACTAGGCATGGTGGCTCATGCCTGTATTCCCAGCACTTTGGGAGGCCAGGACAGGAGGATCACTTGAGCCCAGGAGTTTGAAATCAGCTGGGGCAATAAAGTGGGACCCCATGATATGGTTTGGCTGTGTCCCCAACCAAATCTCATCTTGAATTGTAGTTCCCATAATCCTCACGTATCATGATGGGGACCCAGTGGGAGGTAATTGAATCATGGAGGCAGTTACCCCCATGCTGTTCTCATGATAATGAGTGAGTTCTCACAACATCTGATGGTTTTATAGGGAGCTTTCTCCCCTTTCCTTGCACTTCTCCTTCCTGCCACCTCGTGAAGAAGGTGACTTGCTTACCC
Organism: Nomascus leucogenys; assembly: GCF_006542625.1. Taxonomy (NCBI): domain Eukaryota; kingdom Metazoa; phylum Chordata; class Mammalia; order Primates; family Hylobatidae; genus Nomascus; species Nomascus leucogenys. Next base: position 109,987,219 of record NC_044387.1, on the reverse strand, counting down.
TTCGCATTCTGCCACACTTGTAAGTTTCCTGAGGCCTCCCCAGCCATGATGAACTGTGAGTCAATTAAACCTCTTTTCTTTATAAATTACCCAAGCTTGGGTATGTCTTTATTAGCAGCATGATAATGGACTGATACAGTAAATTGGTACTGAGGTAGTGGGGTGTTGCTATAAGGATACCTAAAAATGTGGAAGTGACTTTGGAACTGGGTAACAGGCAGAGGTTGAACAGTTTGGAGGGTTCAGAAGAAGACAGAAAAATGTGAGGAAGTTTGGAACTTCCTAGAGACTTGTAGAATGGTTTTGAGGAACATGCTGACAGTGACATGGAGAATAAAGTCCAGGCTGAGGTGGTCTCATATGGAGATGAAGAACTTGTTGGGAACTGGAGTAAAGGTGACTCTTGCTATGCAAAGAGACTGATGGCATTTTGCCCCTGCCCTAGAAGTCTGTGGAACTTTGAACTTGAGATAGATGATTTAGGGTATCTGGCAGAAGAAATTCCTAAGTAGCAAAGTGTTCAAGAGGAAGCAGAGCATAAAAGTTTTAAAAATTTTGCAGCTTGATGATGAGATAGAAAAGGAAAACCAATTTTCTGGAGAGAAATTCAAGCCGGCTGCAGAAATTTGCATAAGTAACAAGGAGCTGAATGTTAATCACCAAGACAATGGGAAAATGTCTTCAGGGCATGTCAGAGACCTTCATGGCAGCCCAAACCATCACAGGCCAGGAGGCCTAGGAGGAAAAAATGGTTTATGGGCCTGGTGCAGGGCCTTGCTGCTCTGTGCAGTCTCAGGACTTGGTGCCCTGTGTCCTAATCATGGCTAAAAGGGCCAATGTACAGCTCAGGCCATGGCTTCAGAGGGTACAAGCCCCAAGCCTTGGCAGCTTACACAAGGTGCTGGGCCTGTGGGTACACACAAGTCAAGAATTGAGGTTTGGGAATCTATGCCTAAATTTCAGAGGATGCATGGAAATGCCTGGGCGTTCAGGCACAAATTTGTGACAGGACAGAGCCCCCATGGGGAACCACTGCTAGGGCAGTGAGTGCAGAAGGGAAATGTGGGGTCAGAGCCCCCACACATTCCCCACTGGGGCACTGCCTAGTGGAGCTGAGAGAAGAGGGCCACCATCCTCCAGACTCCAGAATGGTAGATCCACTGACAGCTTCCACCATATGCCTGGAAAAGCCACAGACACTCAGCACCAGCCTGTGAAAGCAGCCATGAGGAGGGCTGTACCCTGCAAATCAACAGGGATGGAGCTGCCCAAGGCCATAAGAGCCCACCTCTTGCTTCAGCATGACCTGAATGTGAGACATGAAGTCAAAGGAAATTATTTCAGAGCTTCAATATTTGACTAACCCATTGAGATTTGACTGACCCATTGAATTGCGGACTTGCATGGGGCCTGCAGTCCCTTCATTTTGGCCAATTTCTCCCATTTGGAACATGTGTATTTACCCAATGCCTATACCCTCATTGTATCTATGAAGTAACTAACTTGATTTTGATTTTACAGGCTCATAGGCAGAAGGGCCTTGCCTTGTCTAAGATAAGACTTTGGACTTGGACATTTTGGTTAATGCTGGAATGAGCTAAGACTTTGGGGGACTGTTAGAAAGGCACAATCATGTTTTAAAATGTAAGGACATGAGATTTGGAAGGGGCAGGGGGCAGAATGATATGGTTTGGATGTGTCCCCACCCAAATCTCACATTGAATTGTAGTTTCCATAATCCCTACATGTTGTGGGAGGAACCCAGTTGGAGGTAATTGAATCATGGGGGCGGTTACCCCCATGCTGTTCTCATGACAGTGAGCGAGAACTGATGGTTTTATAAGGGGCTTTTCCCCCTTTGCTCAGCACCTCCTGATGCCTTGTGAAGAAGGTGCCTTGCTTCTTCTTTGCATTCACCATGATTGTAAGTTTTCTTAAGCCTTCCCAGCCATGCTGAACTGTGAGTCAATTAAACCTCTTTCTTTTATAAATTACCCAGGCTCATGTATGTCTTTATTGGGAGCATGAGAATGAACTAATTCACTCCATCTCTATTAAAAAAAAAGAATTTAGACTTTAGGAATTTTAATCTTTCAGGATTTCAACATTCAGGGTTATGGTGTTTGTGACTGGGTCTTCTGGGTTATGATCCTCACCTGGAATAAACAGCCTTGCAGCTCTCTTCAAACTATGATCATATTCTCCCACTGCCTCCTGAGTTCAGCCTCTTTCCTCAACTTGGCTAAGCCTGCCTCTCCTTTCCTGTCTGTCTACTTTCTTCCCTCTGATTAATCCAAAGAAAAAATTGACTTTTTTTTTCATTCCAACAACTCTAGCTTCTATCACATATCTCCTTTCATGAAGCTGGCCCCTGATAATGTTTCTGTTGACAACAGTATAATATAGACAAGATTGCATATAGTTAAAGTACATATTTTATTTATTTGGTGGCAGCATTCTGATAAGGAATTAAAACTGTTTAAAATCATAATTTAATCACCAGGCAGAGCAAGTAAAGAGAAATAAGTACTAGAATCTCACATCTGTCAAAAGTAAATGCTGATTTTTATTGAGGACTTCCTTATTTCTGCCACTAGTTGACTCTCATACAGCTTGTCCCCAATAGAATCCAGTGTGGAATTGGCAAGTGGGGTGTCATACATGCAGCGCTCTACTGGAGCTGATAATTAAGTACCCAGGAATTTTATGAAGTGTTTGTCAAACCATCAGTAGAAATATTTACACAATGGAAATCAGCAAATGCTACAAATCTGGGCTTCTGCCCCCCCAACCAATAGGTTTACTAGCATACCACTTTTATTCATCTTGTAAACATTCAGAATTTCTATAAATACTCATAGACTCTCCTATACTCAGTGTCTTAGAATAACTTGAAGTCCTTACAATAGCCAGTGAGGCTGAGTGTGAGTTGACCCACCCAAATCCCTCTCTCTGACTTGTCTTCTGTTAGCCTTCTGACTCCCAGTGTTCTCTACTTCATGCACCTGGGCTAGACATGCACCCTGCTGTTTGCCTGCCTTTTCTTCCTGGAGTGCTCTTCCCCAGATATCTGCATAGCTGGTGCCCTCACCTCCTTGGAATCTTTGTTCAAATGTTATCTTCTCAGTGAGACCTTCTATATAAGTTTTCTATGACTGCTGGAATAAATTAGCACACCTCTAGCAGGCTAAGAGAACACACACTCTCTCTAGGGGATAGAGAACACTTTCTTACCTTCTCCAGCTCTGAGAGGAAGCCTGCATCCCTTGGCCCCTAGCCCCCTTCCAGGCAGCAATCACATCATTCTGACCCTAGCTGTCACGCCTCTTGCCTCGGACTCTCCTGCCTCCCTCTTTTGCTTTCAAGTACTCTTGTGATGACATTGGGCCAACCTGGGTAATCCAGAATAATCTCCTCATCTCATGATCCATAACTTCATCACATCCACAAGTCCTTTTTGCCATATAGGGATATGGACATGTAGAAAGGCCATTCTTCTGCCTATTACTCCCTCCTTGAGCATTCTAACTACCTTCACATCTACCCACTCCCAGCATTCCTGAGCTCCCTTCCACGCTTAATTTTTCTCTGTGCCACTTATTACCTTCTGGCATATTATATATTTTACATATTCATTTTATTAATGATCTGTCTTTTCTCACTGGAATGTAATTTGCATGAGGGTAAATATTTTTGTTTTATATCATAGCCATATTTTTATTATGTAGAACAGTGCCTTGCTCTTAGTAAGGATTCAAGAAATATATATGTTTTGGCTGAATAAATTAGGTTGAGAAGTTTGGGGAAAAATCCTGGCATGATACAGAAGACGATTCCCAGTGACGGGAAAGGGCCATGTGGTGGGGCGTCTACAGGAAGCCGGGATGCTCCAGAGGCCCCCCAGGGTGGAGCTGCTTTGCTCACATTGAACTCTTTGCCCAAGCTCTGATTTCTAATGTTTTCTTTCATATTTGTTTTTGCTCTGCCTTTTTTAAATTAACTTTTTTTTTATAGAGATGAGGTTTTACTATATTTCTCAGGCTGGTATCAAACTCATGAGCTCAAGCAATCTTCCCACCTCGGCCTCCCAAAGCATTATTACTACAGGTGCAAGCCACCACTCCCGGCCTGCTTTTGCTCTTTCTTTGAAATATACTCAAAATGTTTATATTGGTTTCTAACTATAGATCATGAACTCCTGAAGCAAAGTAACCACTTTGTTCTTCGTTATTTCTTTCACTCTTCTACTCTGCACAGTGCCAGATATTGGATATGCAGGTGCCAAACATTTGTTTTTCTGATTTCTTACATTTTATTTCTTAAAGATCAGCCTAACCACGTTGTAGAGAGGGATGATTTCCTTCCTTTGTTTTGAAAATTTGTGCATGCCCAATGCTTACATTGAGTGGTTCAATGTCGCTACAGCTTTTTTTTTTTTTTTTCTATTTTTGCCAGACTTTCGAAACTCTTAAAACTCCTTTGTGGTCAGCACAGCAAGGAACACACTTTAGTTTTGAAAAAAACTTTAACGTGAAAAAAATGCACTGACATTGTTTTTAATGTAATATAGGCTAGAATTTACCTATGTTTGCAAATGCTGAGAATTGTCCCACCCGGCTGTTGTGTTCACCTCTTTAGCTTGGATCCTGTTGTGGATTTATTTACAAACATCAATTGCCTTCAAGCCATCCTCTCTGTGGTATGTTTTGCAGCCTTCTATAGTAGATATGCAACAGACAATGTGGAGAAAAAAGACATAAGAGGAGGAAGGTAATGAGAGACTTTGTCAGTGTTGTAACCTTCTTGGTTTCTTTGAAGAATTTGTTGCCTTTCTACTATGACAGCAAAGCAGCAATTTGTTACCGAACACCTAAAATCACTTAATCTCAGGTGAATGCATCACTTGCTGTTGGAATGCTATTTGTGTTTTGTTGCACTATTTTTTAGTTGCTTATTTGGTTGGCTTTTTGGAAGGCAAATTTGGAAAGGGGACCTACACAGAAGTGCTGACCCACCCACATTCCCTTATTATCATTACAGACAAGAAGAAACTAGCAGAGCTAAGAATGGAGTGAAGAAAGGCAGTGTGATAAGCACCAGCAAAGAGTTGAGGGCTGTTGCTCTCTAAAATTATTATTTGATTATTTTAAAAGTATGGAAGTTTTCTAGTCACTGAAGAAAGGAGGGGAAAGCGCACTTAATTTTATGTAGAGGCTTCCTTCCTTCCTTCCTCCCTCCCTCCCTCCCTTCCTTCCTTCCTTCCTTCCTTTCTTTCTTTTCTTTCCCTCTGTGGCCCAGGCTGCAATCTACTCAGCTCGCTGCTGCCCACGCCGCGGACTGCCTGGGACTGCCGCCGCGCGCCACCGCTGCCTGCTTTTTCTCCTTTGGCTGCAGGCGCGCGGTCGCCATGTTGGCCACGCTGCTCACCAGCTCCTGACGCCGAGTGCTCTGCCCGCCTCAGCCTCCCGAGCCCCTGCCCGGCCACCGCCCCGTCTGGGAGGTGGGGAGCGCCTCTGCCCGGCCGCCCCATCCGGGAAGAAGTGAGGAGCGCCTCTGCCCGGCCGCCCCGTCCGGGAAGAAGTGAGGAGTGCCTCTGCCCGGCCGCCCCGTCTGGGAAGTGAGGAGCGCCTCTGCCCGGCTGCCCCATCCGGGAAGAAGTGAGGAGCGCCTCTGCCCGGCCGCCCCGTCTGGGAAGTGAGGAGCGCCTCTGCCCGGCCACCCCGTCTGGGAAGTGAGGAGCACCTCTGCCCGGCCACCCATCGTCTGGGAAGTGAGGAGCGCCTCTGCCCGGCCGTCCCGTCTGGGAAGTGAGGAGCGCCTCTGCCCGGCCACCTATCATCTGGGAAGTGAGGAGCGCCTCTGCCCGGCCACCCACCATCTGGGAAGTGAGGAGCGCCTCTGCCCGGCCGCCCCGTCTGGGAAGTGAGGAGCGCCTCTGCCCGGCCGCCCCGTCTGGGAAGTGAGGAGCGCCTCTGCCCGGCCGCCCCGCCTGGGAAGTGAGGAGCGCCTCTGCCCGGCCACCCATCGTCTGGGAAGTGAGGAGCGCCTCTGCCCGGCCGCCCCGTCTGGGAAGTGAGGAGCGCCTCTGCCTGGCCACCTATCTTCTGGGAGGTGAGGAGCGCCTCTGCCCGGCCGCCCCGTCCGGGAGGAAGTGAGGAACGCCTCTGCCCGGCCGCCCCGTCCGGGAGGAAGTGAGGAGCGCCTCTGCCCGGCCGCCCCGTCCGGGAGGAAGTGAGGAGCGCCTCTGCCCGGCCGCCCCGTCCGGGAAGAAGTGAGGAGCGCCTCTGCCCGGCCGCCCCGTCCGGGAAGAAGTGAGGAGTGCCTCTGCCCGGCCGCCCCGTCTGGGAAGTGAGGAGCGCCTCTGCCCAGCCGCCCCATCTGGGAAGTGAGGAGCGCCTCTGCCCGGCCGCCCCGTCCGGGAAGAAGTGAGGAGCGCCTCTGCCCGGCCGCCCCGTCCGGGAAGAAGTGAGGAGTGCCTCTGCCCGGCCACCCACCGTCTGGGAAGTGAGGAGCGCCTCTGCCCGGCCGCCCCGTCTGGGAAGTGAGGAGAGCCTCTGCCCGGCCACCCATCGTCTGGGAAGTGAGGAGCGCCTCTGCCGGCCACCCATCGTCTGGGAAGTGAGGAGCACCTCTGCCCGGCTGCCCCGTCTGGGAAGTGAGGAGCGCCTCTGCCCGGCCACCCACCGTCTGGGAAGTGAGGAGCACCTCTGCCCGGCCACCCACCGTCTGGGAAGTGAGGAGCGCCTCTGCCCGGCCGCCCCGTCAGGGAAGTGAGGAGCGCCTCTGCCCGGCCACCCACCATCTGGGAAGTGAGAAGCGCCTCTGCCCGGCCACCCCGTCTGGGAAGTGAGGAGCGCCTCTGCCCGGCCACCTATCGTCTGGGAGGTGAGGAGCGCCTCTGCCCGGCCGCCCCGTCCGGGAAGAAGTGAGGAGCGCCTCTGCCCGGCCGCCCCATCCGGGAAGAAGTGAGGAGCGCCTCTGCCCGGCCGCCCCGTCCGGGAAAGTGAGGAGCGCCTCTGCCCGGCCACCCACCATCTGGGAAGTGAGGAGCGCCTCTGCCCGGCCGCCCCGTCTGGGAAGAAGTGAGGAGCACCTCTGCCTGGCCGCCCCATCCGGGAAGAAGTGAGGAGCGCCTCTGCCCGGCCGCCCCGTCTGGGAAGTGAGGAGCGCCTCTGCCCGGCCGCCCCATCTGGGAAGTGAGGAGCGCCTCTGCCCGGCCACCCACCGTCTGGGAAGTGAGGAGCGCCTCTGCACGGCCGTCCCGTCTGGGAAGTGAGGAGCGCCTCTGCCCGGCCACCCACCGTCTGGGAAGTGAGGAGCGCCTCTGCCCGGCCACCCACCGTCTGGGAAGTGAGGAGCGCCTCTGCCCGGCCACCCACCATCTGGGAAGTGAGGAGCGCCTCTGCCCGGCCACCCACCGTCTGGGAAGTGAGGAGCGCCTCTGCCCGGCCACCCACCGTCTGGGAAGTGAGGAGCGCCTCTGCCGGCCACCTATCGTCTGGGAGGTGAGGAGCGCCTCTGCCCGGCCGCCGTGTCCGGGAAGAAGTGAGGAGCGCCTCTGCCCGGCCGCCCCTTCTGGGAAGTGAGGAGCGCCTCTGCCTGGCCGCCCTGTCCGGGAAGAAGTGAGGAGTGCCTCTGCCCGGCCGCCCCGTCCGGGAAGAAGTGAGGAGCGCCTCTGCCCAGCCGCCCCGTCTGGGAAGTGAGGAGCGCCTCGGCCCGGCCGCCCCATCTGGGAAGTGAGGAGCGCCTCGGCCCGGCCGCCCCATCTGGGAAGTGAGGAGCGCCTCTGCCCGGCCGCCCCGTCTGGGAAGTGAGGAACGCCTCTGCCCGGCCACCCATCGTCTGGGAAGTGAGGAGCGCCTCTGCCCGGCCACCCATTGTCTGGGAAGTGAGGGGCGCCTCTGCCCGGCCACCTATTGTCTGGGAAGAAGTGAGGAGCGTCTCTGCCTGGCCGCCCCGTCTGGGAAGTGAGGAGCGCCTCTGCCCGGCCGCCCCGTGTCTGGGAAGAAGTGAGGAGCGCCTCTGCCCGGCCGCTCCGTCTGGGAGGTCTACCATGGAGGCCAGAAGCAATGTGGGGGCTGGACGTGGTGGCTCACACCTGTGGTCCCGGCACTCTGGGGGCGAGGCGGGTTGATCACTTCGGGCTAGGAGTTCAAGACCAGTCTGGCCAACTTGGCGAAACATGAAAAATACAACAGACAAACCAACCAACCAACTCAGTGACAACAAAACAGGTCTACCCTGGAGTCATACTCTAATTTTTTCTATTTTCCTCCCTTTCTGATCCTTTATCCCACTTTCTTTTTCTTCCTCTTCCTTCTCCCTCTTCTTTGTCAAACAGAGGATTGAGTTATTATCACTGATCCACATAAAGTCCCTCTCTACCTTATTTTAACTCCCACCCCCCATTTCTATTCCCCGACTTCCCATGTGTAACCTTCCTAATATGTTTGATACGCATCTTTTTGTTTGTATGTATTTTTAGAAAATGTTTATTGTTTTTGTGTGCAAAAAAAAATTAATAAAAAAAAAAATTTTATGTAGAGTTACTTAACTACCTCCTAAACACATACATGAAAATTGTTTTTGCTAGTGCAAAGTATTTTAATCAGCAAGAATTCATATATTGAGATTATAATTAGAGAGCTCAATTTATATATTTGCTATCCTGCTCAAGCCTGACACGGCAAAAAAAAAAAACAAACAAAAAAAAAAACCAACTTTACTCCAAAATATATAGCTTCAAAAAAAAAATACTGGAAAGTTTGCTCTGATAATTATTTTGTACTTTTGTACAAAAAACCTAAAGAACAAATTACCTGAAGAACAATTTGCTAAACATGAGAAATCGCTCCCTTTGAGTATATACAGGTAAGATAGGAAGAGCTATCAGACCAGTAAATTATAGTTTATATTGAAGATAATATTCAATTGACTCATAACAACGAGCATTCATGATAACATTTCAGCATTTCCAAGGTGCCAAGTGTACTGATTTTTAAAAATATATTTTAGAAGGAATTTAGATCTGGTGTTTTTAATGAAAACCAGCATCTCTGATGTTGCAACATGTATGTGAAATGGGTGTTACAGCTATCCCGCCCTTTAAACCCACCGTTAACAAAGTGGCTGAAAATAACAGTAAGAAAAAATCAGTCTAAGGGAGAAAAGGACTAATGCTCTCAATTCTCTCTCTCTCTCTCTCTCTCTCTCTCTCTCTCTCTTCTCTGTGTGTGTGTGTGTGTGTGTTAAGGAGGATGGCGGGAGGCAGTCTTAACTCTTGAAAGAAACCTTCTTTGTATAGGAAGCATATTTCAGTTTAGGTACAATGATAAGAAAGTTTAATTTTATAATCCATAAGACCAGATACCTTCAGATTTTTCCCTGTGGGATTTCTATGACTGGTATTCTGACTAGTGTGAAATGATAGGTTTGGATGTCTATATCTACACCCATCAAAGCCTCAGAGTTTCATGCACTGCTATAACTTCTCTGTTAACTCTGGGTAAATTAGGAGGCTGGTACAAGGAATAATTTTAACTTCAGATTTTACAGTTTGTTTATGTTAACGGCAGAAAGATCTACTTTTAAATGATCTGTATTTTAAGATGTTGACTTTTCCTGGTGCTATTTTATTATTATGGAGAAAATAGAATTCTTATTAGGAATCTCAACTCCGAATTGAGAATAGATGTTTTGATATTTGTCCTGCTGTGGCCTGAGACTTAGAATCTCAGAGAATTAAAAGAATTAAAAGAGACTTTGCTGTTTATCTACAGATTAGAACACACAAATAAACAGTATAACATCCTCATTAGCATTCTGGTAGTTATATTTACTTATTCCAGAGCAAAATTAATATATGATAAGAAGTGGAATATTTTCTGTTGGTATCTAGGGTATTTTGACAAGAACCTTCCTTAGAAAAGAAACAGTGTGTTATGAGGACAGTGGATGCTACAACATTATTTGCCTTCAAGGCATTGCAAACAACTGGAATCAATCGAATAACCTTCTCAAGCACAAGCCAACAGTGAAATGAAAGTCATTTATCTGAAACAGCAGGCGAGAGCTTCATTGGTACACTAGGAAGGTGGCTCACTAACCCTGCCGAAGCTTTGCTCCATCTGATCAGGGCATAAATGTTTCATTGGCCCAATAACCAAAGTCTTAGAGTTTCACACTGTTTTCTGTCCAATAGTGAATACGGGGAGCATTGCTGACATTCTGCCCATGGTTGCCAAGGCTGAAATCAAACGTGATTTGAATAATACTATAAACACTTTGAAATGAATCTTTGCCATAGGAACCAATGTTCAACTGTGGGCTCTATACAAAGCCGCTTAAGGTGGGAGGGAGCAAACTTTTCAAAGTTAGTTTTAGGTAACAGAAACAGACATCTTTATTGGATTTGTCTGGAAAAAAAGTAAGGAAAATCCCAACATTATCTGTTCTGGTCAAGAAGTACAAGTCTCAGTCCCGTTTTATTTCTCTCCTTCTCCTTTAGATCCTTTTTCCTTATTCTTGACTCTATACATGGAGAAAAAGTTCAAGTGCATCTAAAGCAGTAATGCTGGGAACTTGTCAACTTATTCCCGTGATGCTACTGTTGCTTATAAAGCATCTTGAGGATTCTGGTATTCAGAGCTAGTGATAAACCGCAAGAGGAAGTCAGTCTTGCTGGTGTACAGCTGCGTTTTGGGCTCACGTATAGAAGAGCTAACATGGATTTCAGAGTCTCCCAGGTGTTTGAAATCCAGGCTCTGCTCTCAGGGCCTGTGAGGTCTTAGATAAGTTGCTCAATCTCTTTGAGCCTCAGTTTTCTGAGTACAATGGCACATACCTTACAGGACTGTGGTGTGGATGAATTGTGATGATGTGTATGAATCCAGCTCAGGGTCTTCTTTCCTTCTTTCTTTCTTCCCTGCCTATGAATTTCCACCAAGCTGTACTTCTGAGGTCTGACTCCTGAGAGGCTAGACACACAGTGAAGCTTGATGCTTCCTAGAAACTGAGGGGCTAGACTTGAGTGTTAGGGAACCAGGAAATGACATCTGTCATCCATCTGGGAAGGCAGAGGAGGAAAGTGGGGCAGGGCAGCAGAGCGGGAAGTGGTGCCCATGGAGGCCACTTTTGGGCTGGAGCCTGCTCAAGGCACTTTAGTGCTGAGTCATTTGGGGCCCAAGGTAGGGGCAGATAGAAGAGAAGGAGGGCAGTTATTGCCTAGTCACAGGGGCAGACAGAAGGATGGCAGTTATCACCTAGTCACAGGGGCAGATATTAGAGAAGGACGGCAGTTATCACCTAGTCACAGGGGCAGATATTAGAGAAGGATGGCAGTTATCGCCTAGTTACAGGGACAGATATTAGAGAAGGATGACAGTTATCGCCTAGCCAGGTGTTTAACAATCTCTATTTCCTTTCAAACCTCATTTCATCCCTTCCGTCCCAGTCAAATTCACAGGCAATTAAACTTCCTCCTGCATCTTGGAGCAGGCCTCTGCATCATCATTTCTCCTCTGCAAGTGTATCTTCTTCAGGCACGTGGGAAGGTCTTAGTGCACCTGCGGTATTTAGAGACTTGATCCTCTTTCCTCTTTATTGTCAAAGTTGTGGCTTGCCGAGGTCAGGACAGAGTCTGGTTATGACATGTTAGCAATCGTCACCTCTCATTTTTGAGTAAATATACTTTTATGCAGTTTGAGCTCCCATTCATGTTATTTATTAATTTCTTCATTCGTTAACACATTCGTTTGTGGAGCATTTGGCCTAGAAAAGAGAAGAAACCTTTCCTTAGCATTAAGGGAGGAGAGAAAACAAAATGCACAGAGATACATACTTACTTTTGTATAACTTTTGACAGTTTCTAAAATAAAATAAGGTCTAACTTGGAAAACCGAAACCTATCACTGAGATATTTTCATAATCTAAAAAGTCAGTTTCAAAAGAACTTCCAAAATGTTTTAAAAAATGACTATCCTTTAGAACAATGATGTAGCATTCCAGGGTTTTAGTGTTCAACCAGCGTTTATTACCGCCTGCTGGGTGCCTGAGGCAGGACAATTGGAATGAGAGCCACAAACATGAATTGAAAAACCGCTTCCCATAGGTCCACAGTTCCTGTCAAAGCATAGAGCCCCCTGTAGATAGAGCCCCTTGTATAAGGTGCCCTGTGTTCTGGGCGAGAGGATACACTCGGTCCGCAGGTATATCTGGTGTCAAAGCATAGAGCCCCCTGTATAAGGTGCCCTGTGTTCTCAGCAAGAGGATACACTCGGTCTGCAGGTATATCTGGTGGGCAGAACAGGAAAGGTGTCACTGAGTAGGTGCTATTTGAGTTAGTTGTGAAAAGTGAGTACGGGTTTATGAGGCAGATATGAGAGGCACTTTGTTGAAGTTAGAACTCCTACCAGGCACTCGTTTGAATTTTCTGTTTCATTTGCTCTTTGGAGGTTGCTTGTTAGTACACTTACGTATTCTATGCCAGGCTAAAAAGAGAGGGGTGAGTGAGTGTGTGTATGTGTGTGTGTGTGTGTGTGTGTGTTTTAGTATTTTTCACAGAGTTTCTTTGTGTTTCCCCGCTTACTTTAGAGCTGAAGCTTGTCAGAGTTCTCATAACCAATGCGTGATTGAACTAAATTTCAACCCGCCGCCTCTGGCGTTGGAGCCTTACGGCACCTCAGTGCATTGAAGGGGTGTGCTCTACCCTCTACCTTCGTGATTTATTTAAAGACCAAATCATAATGAATAGCAATTCTTAGACTTAAACCTATAGCAGGGGTAGTAAATAGTTCAAAACTTCTGACTTACATGAACAAATGCAATCTTCAAAAACTACTGTTTTCTAATCTGCATGAATGTACTGAACTTGTTGCCGCCTTCATTTAAATGTGATGTATCAAAAGTGCTTTGTAAACTGTTAAATTCCAATGTTGATATTGTTACAGATATGCTTTATTAAATACTGGATAATGATTTTATAAAGTATAGGGTTTTAAACTGTGAAATTATTCTAAAATATGTAGAAAAAATTTGGAATAATCTTCCCATTTTGAACACAATGACTGTTTTTAAAATTCCCTTGATTTATATGTTTGTATACTGTGGATTCTCAATTGAGTGACTTAGTGTCTTTGCAATATAGTAAGATTTTGGTATAGTTTGTAATCTATCAAGGAAAAGGCTGGATAAGTAGGATCTCATTTGTCTCATAGCCCATTATTTGAAGGATGATTTAAGACCGTAGGAAATACTGACTCTCCTTTTCTTTTCTTTTGTTTTTTTTCAGGATACATTATAGTCATTTATTTGCCCTTGCCTCAGTGGATTTTGAGTTTAAGGAGAGGCCCCAAGCCTTACACATCTTTAGACCCCTGATGTGGAGTAATCACTTAGTATTTTTTTTAATGAGGAAATAAATTAATAAATAAAAGAATAAATGGGTGAATGTATGTGGATATACCTCCAAATATCCACATGTATGTCATGTATGTAAATTATATACTAAGAAAATCACAAAATTGAATTATATAAATGCTAATGAACAGTTTGACTTTAGTCTTATTATTTTCTTTTATTATTATTATTATACTTTAAGTTTTAGGGTACATGTGCACAACATGCAGGTTTGTTACATTTGTATACATGTGCCATGTTGGTGTGCTGCACCCATTAACTCATCATTTAGCATTAGGTATATCTCCTAATGCTGTCCCTCCTCCCTCCCACCACCCCACAACAGTCCCCGGAGTGTGATGTTCCCCTTCCTGTGTCCATGAGTTCTCATTGTTCGATTTCCACCTATGAGTGAGAACATGCGGTGTTTGGTTTTTTGTCCTTGTGATAGTTTGCTGAGAATGATAGTTTGCTGAGAATGATAGTTTCCAGATTCATCCATGTCCCTACAAAGGACATGAACTCATTATTTTTTATGGCTGCATAGTATTCCATGGTGTACATGTGCCACATTTTCTTAATCCAGTCTATCATTGTTGGACATTTGGGTTGGTTCCAAGTCTTTGCTATTGTGAATAGTACCGCAATAAACATACGAGTGCATGTGTCTTTATAGCAGCATGATTTATATTCCTTTGGGTATATACCCAGTAATGGAATGGCTGGGTCAAATGGTATTTCTAGTTCTAGATCCCTGAGGAATAGCCACACCGACTTCCACAATGGTTGAACTAGTTTACAGTCCCATCAACAGTGTAAAAGTGTTCCTATTTCTCCACATCCTCTCCAGCATCTGTTGTTTCTTGGCTTTTTAATGATGGCCATTCTAACTGGTATGAGATGGTATCTCATTGTGGTTTTGATTTGCATTTCTCTGATGGCTGTGATGATGAGCATTTTTTCATATGTTTTTTGGCTGCATAAATGTCTTCTTTTGAGAAGTGCCTGTTCATATCCTTTGCCCACTTTTTGATGGGGTTGTTTATTTTTTTCTTGTAAATTTGTTTGAGTTCATTGTAGATTGTGGATATTAGCCCTTTGTCAGATGAGTAGGTTGCAAAAATTTTCTCCCATTCTGTAGTTTGCCTTTTCACTCTGCTGGTGGTTTATTTTGCTGTGCAGAAGCTCTTTAGTTTAATTAGATCCCATTTGTCAATTCTGGCTTTTGTTGCCATTTCTTTTGGTGTTTTAGACATGAAGTCCTTGCCCATGCCTATGTCCTGATTGGTATTGCCTAGGTTTTCTTCTAGGGTTTTTATGGTTTTAGGTCTAACATGTAAGTCTTTAATCTATCTTGAATTAATTTTTATATAAGGTGTAAGGAAGGGATCCAGTTTCAGCTTTCTACATATGGTTAGCCAGTTTTCCCAGCACCGTTTATTAAATAGGGAATCCTTTCCCCATTGCTTGTTTTTGTCAGGTTCGTCAAAGATCAGATGGTTGTAGATATGTGGCATCATTTCTGAGGGCTCTGTTCTGTTCCATTGGTCTATGTCTCTGTTGTGGTACCAGTACCATGCTGTTTTGGTTACTGTAGCCTTGTAGTATAGTTTGAAGTCAGGTAGCATGATGCCTCCAGCTTTGTTCTTTTGGCTTAGGATTGACTTGGCAATGCGGGCTCTTTTTTGGTTCCATATGAACTTTAAAGTAGTTTTTTCCAATTCTGTGAAGAAAGTCATTGGTAGCTTGATGGGGATGGCATTGAATCTATAAATTACCTTGGACAGTATGGCCATTTTCACAATGTTGATTCTTCCTACCCATGCTGACTCACCTTTTCTAAAAAGACAACTGATTTTCTTATGCTTTTAAGTTCAAATTTATCTTGTCTCCTTTTGATTAATTAAAACAACAGGTCATCAAAAACCTTAACAGAAAATATTCTTATTATTTATTGAATCAGAAGAGAAACAGGAAACACTGTGCTTTCTTGGGCCTGTTTCCTATACCGCAACATCTTAAGAATTGTTGCTTCTATAATGTTCAGCTTCAAATTATTTTGCTTGGTCAATCAAAATGAATTACCTGAATTTTCTCCTCCTGTTCAAAATGGAACTGCGTTCATCCACCTACCCCCAGCGTTAGGACTGTTTCTTTTATTCTGATAGTTTGTGATATCCTTGACTTCACAGCAGAAAGCTGTGAGTCTCCCAAACCCCTTCACTCAGGTCCCATGGAGCCTGCCTTCTAAAGTCTCTTCAGTCTTCTTTCTTTAAATGTTCATGGCCACCTTGTCGTTTAGACTCTTATCCCTGACTGTAAGAGATCCCTCAGGTCTTCCTGCCTGTGGCCATGCCTGATTTATACCCTTCCTAAAATGTGATGTGATCATGTCACTGCCTTGCTTAGAAGCCCTGCACTGGCCTCCAACACGTAGAGAATCAAGTGCTTGCTGTTTAACATGGTCTACCCAGTCCTCCAGATTCTGGCTTCCAGTTATTTTCTCAGCCTCAAAAAAGCACCTCACTCTCCAAACATATCAAATAGCTTGTGCCCTCCTGCCTCCTGTTCACACCTCTATCCCTTCCCCTCTATCTGGATGCTCCTTTCTTCAGCTGCCCCTCCCGCTGTAAGCTCCCATGGATTGACTGGTGCTTGAGTGTGTTTTGCACTTTGGACCTTCTGCCTCTCACTCCTGGCTTCTGTCTGTCTTGACCTGCCACTTGTGCAGCCTCTGGCTTATCTGGCTAATTTTGGTTGACAGTGTTATTTGTTAGCTTCATATCTACTGGTTCTCTCAATTATTTCTCAGCCTCCCCACACCAGGCTCCCTGCCCCATATTTATAAGCTGCTATTGGCTTGAGGGTGACTGTGCCTTTCTAATAAAACTATTTTATAGACTGATAGTTTAGGAAAGAAATGAATCTAGCTTTGAGTGTATTTCAACATACCTAGTGACCCATAGATATTTTCTTCTCATTATTATCATTACTCTTATTTTTAAATAGATGATGAGGGAAGGCAGAGTCTAGGCCACCAATCTGAACTTAGGCTTTCATCTTTATTAAGATATTTGGGGTCTCTGCAAGTATTCTGAATTTTAAATGGCATTCAGTGATACGATCAAATAGGAATTTTGCTTTACTCTGAACTGAGTAGAGTTTCAGCAACTGGCTACTGTGTCATTACTTCTATAAATTCAAAATGTAAAAGGAACATTTACCTTTTCACAAGGGAGTATCCCGGGTCTCAGTTCTCAACCGTTTTTCTAGGTGCACTCATGCCTCTGTGATCTCATGAAGCCGAATGGCATTAAATTCCATGTATGTGTGCACAGTCCATGAATGCACATTTCCAGCTCCTACTTCTCCTCTAAAATTTAGACTCACATCTAATTATCTGCCAATTATCACCACTTGGAAGACTAATAGACAACTCAACTATCACACATCCATAAGGGAATTCTTGATCCTCCACCTTCAACCCCTGGGCCCAAAACTTCTCAGTCTTCTCTGTCTCAGTAAATAGCACCTCTGGTGTACCAGCCATTAGGCCAGAAAACTTGCCCTGACCCCTCTTTGTTTCTTACACCTCATATCAGCATACACTGTTGAACTGTATTCAGAATCTGAGCTTCCCTTGCCACACCCACTGTGTACACCCTGCTTCACTTTACGTCATTGCTTTCATGGATTATCAAAATAGCCTCCTAACTCCTCTCCCACTTTCTCTTTCTCCCTGCACTTTGTTCTTCACTGAGCAACCAGAGTAAGTCTTCATTTTTTTTTTTTTGAGACAGAGTCTCCTCTGTTGCCCAGGCTGGAGTGCAGTGGTGCAATCTCGGCTCACTACAACATCTATCTCCTGGATTCAAGCAATTCTCCTGCCTCAGCCTCCCAAGTAGCTGGGACTACAGGCTTGCATCACAAAGCCTGGCTAATTTTTGTATTTTCAATAGAGATGGGTTTTGCCATGTTGGCCAGGCTGGTCTCGAACTCCTGATCTCAGGTGATCCAGAGTAAGTCTTTTTAAAGTGTAAGGCAAATAATGTTTTAATCTGCTTAAAACCTTCCATGGCTAGGAATGTCTTAAACCATCTTGTCCCCTGACACTTCTCTATCTCTAGTCCAATCAGTCTCCCCTCTATTATTGCAGTCTTCAAAGACACCAGGCAGATGTGCTTCTGCCTCAGGGCCTTTGCATGTGTGGTCCCCTTTGTCTGGAGTGCTTTCTCATCAGGAATCAGCATGGCTTACTTCCTCTCTTATCCAGGCCTTTGCTTAATTATTAATTATTACTCCGTCATAAGAAGAGTCTTTTCTGACCATTTCACTTAAAATGGCATCTTCTCACTATTCTCTTATTTTACTTTATTCTTCTTTAAAGCACTTCTTACCATCTGACCTATATTGTGTACACACTCTCAAATTTCTTCACTGGTTGCTCCCACTCTGCCCTATGCAAGCTCCATGAGAGCAGAGACTGTTTTGTTCATTGCTGCATCTCTATCTCTTAAAATAGTTCTTGGCATAAGTAGGCATGCAGGTTAGTATTGCATGCATGAATGAGGACAATAACGGGCCCAAATTCTTCTGGAAAGTTTTTCCTCAGTCTTGAGGCTAGTTTACTATCATCAGATTTCTTGGTTTCTTGACCATTAATAACTCACTGTATCTCTCTCCTATTTACAGGCACACCTTGGAAATATTGTGAGTTCAGTTCCAGACCACTGAAATAAAGCAAACATTGCAATAAAGTCAGTCACACAAATTTTTTGGTTTTGCAATGCATGAAAGTCATGTTAACACTATATTGTAGTCTATTAAGAGTACAATTTCAATATGTCTAAAAATACCAATGTACATGCCTTAATTTAAAATAATTTATCAATAAAAATGCTAATGATCATCTGAGCCTTCAGCAAGTTGTAATCTTTTTGATGATGCAGATTCCGCCTCTACGTTGATTGCTGCCAACAGATCAGGGTAGTGGGTATTGAAGGTTGGAGTGCCTGTGGCAATTTCTTTTTTCTTTTTTTTTTTGAGATGGAGTCTCAGTCTGTTTCCCAGGCTGGAGTGCAGTGGCAGGATCTCAGCTCACTGAAACATCTGTCTCTCAGGTTCAAGTGATTTCTCTTGCCTCAGCCTCCCAAGTAGCTGGGATTATAGGCACCCAACACCATGCCTGGCTAATTTTTGTATTTTTAGTACAGATGGGGTTTCACCATGTCGGCCAGGTTGGTCTCAAACTGCTGACCTCAGGTGATCCACCGGCCTCAGCCTCCTAAAGTTGTGGAATTACAGGCATGAGACACAGCGCCTGGCCAGCAGCTTCTTAAAATAAGATGACAGTGAAGTTTGCCATATCCATTGACCCTTCCTTTCATGAAAAATTTCTCTGTGGCATGTGATGCTGTTTGATAGCATTTTACCCACAGTAAAACTTCTTTCAAAATTAGAGTCCATCCTCTCAAAGCCTGCTGCTTCTTTATCAACTAAGTTTATTGAGTATTCCAAATCCTTGATTGTTGTTTCAATAACGTTCATAGTATCTTCACCAGGAGGAGATTTCATCCCCCCAAAAAAACACCAAAAACAATAAAACAATTTTGTTTGCTCATCCATAAAAAGCAAGTCCTCATTTCATCAAGTTTGATCATGAGAGGCAGCAATTCAGTCACATCTCCAGGCTCCACTTCTAATTCTAGTTCTTTTGCTCTTGCTCTTTCTACACATCTTCAGTTATTTCTTCCACTGAAGTCTTGAATTCCTTAAAGTTATCCATGACAATTTTAATCAACTTCTTACAAACTCCTGTTAATGTTGATATTTTGCCCCCTCCCATGAATCATGAATGTTCTCAACGGCATCTAGAATGGTGAATCCCTTCCATAAGGTTTTTAGTTTACTTTGCCCAAATCCATCAGAGGAATTATATGACAGTGATAACACTATGAAATGTATTTCTTAAGGAATAAGACTTGGAAGTTGAAATTACTCCTTCATCCCTGAGCTTCAGAATGATCTTGTATTAGTAGGCATGGAAACAAAGTTGATTTCCTTGTATATCTCCATCAGAGCTCTTAGGTGTCATGGAGTACTACTATTTTGAAAGAAAACTTTTTCTCTCAGCAGTAGGTATCAACAGTGAGCTTAAAATATTGAGTAAACCATAGTGTAAATAGACGTGCTGTCATTCAGGCTTTGTTGTTCCATTTGTAGAGCATAGGCAGAGTAGGTTTAGCATAAGTTTTAAGGGCCCTGGAATTTTCAGAATGGTAAGGGCACACTGGCTTTAACTTAAAGTCACCAGATGCATTAACCCATCATGAGACTCAGCCTGTCCTTTGAAATTTTGAAGCCAGGCATTGACTTCTTCTCTCTAACCCTGAAACTCCTAGATGACATGTACCTCCAGTAGAGAAGGCTGTTTCATCTACACTGAAAATCTATTGTGTAGTGTGGCTACCTTCATCAGTGATCTGAGCTAGATCTTCTGGGTAACTTGCTGCAGCTTCTCCATCACACTTCCTGCTTCACCGTGCACTGTTATGCTATGAAGAGGGCTTCTTTCCTTAAACCTCATGAACCAACCTCTGCTAGCTTCAAACTTTTCTTCCGCAGAGTCCACACTTCTCTCAGCCTTTGTGGAACTGAAGAGAGTCACGGCCTTCCTCTGAATGAGGATTTGGCATAAAGGAATGTTCTGGCTGGTTGGGCCTTCTATCCAGACCATTAAACTCTCCATACCAACAATAATGCTGTTTCACTTTCTCAGCATGGTGTGCTCACTGGATTAACGTCCTTCAAGAACTTTGCCTTTGCATTCACAATTTGGCTGTTTTATCCAAGAGGCCTAGCTTTCATCCCGTCTCATCTTTTGACATACCTTCCTCACTAAGCTTCATCATTTCTAGCGTTAGATTTTAAGTGAGGAATGCATGAGACTCTTCCTTTTACATGAACAGTTATAGGCCATTGTAGGATTATTATTTGGCTTGTAGGATTATTAATTGGCCTAATTTTCATATTGTTGAGTCTCAGAAAATAGGGAGGCCCAAGGAGAGGAAGAGAGATGGGACAACAGCCGGTTGGTGAGGCAGTCAGAGTCCATACATTATGTATCAATTAAGTATGACATCGTACATGGATGCAGCTCATGGTGCCCCAGAACATAGCAGTAATGTCAAAGGTCACTGATCATGGAGCACCATAACAAGTATAATAATACATTTTGAAATATTGCTAGAATTACCAGAATGTGACACAGATACAAAGTGAGCCCATGGCCTTTGAAAATGGCACCAAAGCTTCCGGTTAGCTGAACACGTGGAGGTTCATAGAGGAGGGTAATGTCCAGGGAGGTGAGGAAGTGCCATGCCACATCCCCCATACCTTGCCTTATGTGTCTCTTCACCTGTATCTGTTGTAGCATCTTTTAGGAGAAGCTGGCAAACATAAGTGTTTCTCTGAGTTCTATGAGCTGCTGCAGCAAATTAATCAAGCTCAATGAGGGGATCATGGGAACTTCACCTTGAAGCCAGTCAGTCAGACATTCTGGAGGCCCAGACTTGCAACTCGTGTCTGGGAGTCTACGGAGAATCTTGGGTACTGAGCCCCCAGCCTATGGGACCTGATGCTATCTCAGGGTAGACTGTGTCAGAACTGAATTCGAGGACAGCCAACTCGTGTCTGCTGCTTGATGCATGGGGAAAAGACCCCCATACATTTGGTCAAAGAAGTCTTCTTCTGTGCTGATGATTTTTGTGGTGTGAGAGTAGAGGAAAAATAACGAGGTTTGAGAGAGTTTTTCCCTACATAATTGTCAGTGAAGTGGGATTTGCTTGAATGGCCCTGACTGATGGAAGCATGTGCTTTGAAAAGAGAAAGGATTAAAGGGTGGGAGGATGAAGAATCTTCGATTCCCAGGTGGCCAGGCAGTCACCCATGGTACGAAGCTGCAGCTATGCTGAGATCAGTTACTAAAGGTAAAAGTTATCAGCTGAATTTAGAGATGGATCCAACCTCCCAGGAATTAGTTCACTGGATGCATAAGGAAATGCAAACTAACAAGAAAAAAGCAAAAGATTCAGTCCCTTGGTTGTTGTTATCTATAATGGCTAAAATGAAAGTTAAAGAGGGTGCTGTGTCAGGCCTTGAGGCTGGACTAAACTCAGATGTGGGTCTGTCTCAACTCAGGCCACTAGCCTCAAAGCCACACAGAAAGGGGAACATTAAGCCTGGGCACCAGAAAAAACCTTCAGAACTGTGTTCACCAAGAAGGCAGTGAATGTGGGAGAAGGGAAAAACCAACTACTATTGAAACCAGAGGGTGTCCTGTGAAGGAACTGCTCCATTTTGAACATTGATATCATCAACTTCTCAAGGAACCTTTACTAAAACAGATTGAGAGTGACTAATTTAGGAGCAGCGTCTCTGGTTTTAAATGCTGCAGAGTGGAAGAGTTGTTTGGGCTGGTGCAGGACCCACACTCACTGTTGAACAACCACAGATGGGTATATGTGATCCAGACACACAGGAGGTTATTCCTGCAGGAACAGCCAGCAGAGTGGACTAGAGAAAAGCCATGGGAAGGTCTGTTTTCCATGATAAGTGGACTGTCCAACTCCACCTATAAATGCCAAGCAGAGTACCCCAGATGACCCAGCTGATATGCTCTGTATGTCGGAGCACCCCAGATGACCCAGCTGATATGCTTTGTATGTCAGAGCACCCCAGATGACCCAGCCGATATGCTTTGTATGTGAGCCATGAGGGGCTGACTTTATGACGACTGGGATATTCCCCAGCTGAATAGGCCTGTTACCCAGGTCATGATAAATGCTGTGAGTAAAGGGGCTCCTTCTATGTGGGCACCCCTTATGACATTACTCCTGCAGAATCCAACATCAGCTCCAAAAGCCTTATCAAATTTGCTATCTCAGCTTCCCCTGTAATCTCAGCGCTTTGGGAGGCTGAGACAGGTGGATCACTTGAGGCCAGGAGTTTGAGACCAGCCTGGCCAAGATGGTGACACACTGTCTCTACTGAAAATACAAAAATCAGCCGGGTGTGGTGGTGCATACCTGTAGTCCCAGCTACTCAGGAGGCTGAGGCAGGAAAATCCCTTGAACCCAGGAGGCGGAGGCTACAGTGAGCTGAGATCGTGCCACTGCACTCCAGCCTAGGCGACAGAGTTAGACTGTCTCAAAAAAAGAAAAAAAATATATGCAATTTACTCCTCTTCAAAGTCAGTAATAAAGACGGGGAAAATAAGTTCAAAAGTAATCCGTCTGTTATAGCATTGGAAACTCTCCCTCCTTCCCAAATGTAATATGCTATTACTTAACCTTACCTTTTGTTTTCTTTTATTTAGTCAGTTGAATCCCTTTCACCATGCTCACGGTAAAAGAAACGTGGCTCAATTTTGCGAGTTGAATTAGACAAGTCCCTGATCTTTCCTGTTTGTTAAAGTCAGAAGTTACGGTAATTTCTTTTATGAATTAGCATTACCTTAATCAAAAGAGCTTAATGAGATTCACCTGGCGTGACTGGTAAGGTAATTATGTTTCAGAATTCACTGAAAAAGGAAAGTTCTTTTAGTTGTTATGCTTTCAAGGAGTAGAAAACAGCAGTTGAAAATCGATACTGAAAAGGGTCAAAGTGTGTTGGGGCGTGGTTGAGCTCCTTTGAAACAGACTGGTGGGAAAGAAGTTTGTGTCGAATTTCAGCCTGTGTCAGCAGCTAAGCCTCTGAATGAGACACACACTACAGAAAGAACACACGGGCCGTGGCCATTCAGCAACTGAGCACCTATCCCAGGCACTGCGACTGCAAGGATGAGTAAGATACACACTCCCTACACTGCAGACGTGTTATGCTGGGGTCCCAGTGACTGCGACTGCAAGGATGAGTAAGATACACACTCCCTACTCTGCAGATGTGTTATGCTGGGGTTAGCAGACAAGTGGAAATGCAGGAGTTTCTCATTTCTATACAGGATCATCAAAGCTCGTACACAGGAAGTTCGGGGTGCTGTAGGAGCACATTGGGGGAGCACCTAAACTCTTTAGAACTAACTGATGATAAATACAGTTTATATTTGGAACTGTTAGTAGGAATGGTATTAAAAAGTTGGGTAAATGAGAATAGTGTACTAATTTATTTATGTTAGTTAGCACAGAGTAATAATGTAGATGATTAAGTTAGCATAAAAAATAATTTTTAAGGCCAAAGAAGAAAGAGACATGAGCAGTTTTTAGTCTCACTGTTGAAAATACACATTGCACACTATATAATTCTCATGAAAAACATAAGAACATGGGTAAATGCAACGCATATGAAGCTGTAGAAAGAATAATATTGCATATTATTCCCTTGCTACTGTTTTTCTTTTTCTTTTTTTTTTTTTCTTTAATGAGACAGAGTCTCACTCTGTCACCCAGGCTGGAGTGCAATAGTGTGATCTTGGCTCACTGCAACCTCTGCCTCCTGGATTCAAGTGATTCTCCTACCTCAGCCTCCTGAGTAGCTGGGACTGCAGGCATGCACCGCCATGCCTGGCTAATTTTTGTAATTTTAGGAGAGACTGGGTTTTGCCATGTTGGTCAGGATGGTCTGAAACTCCTGACCTCAAGTGACCCACCCGCCTTGGCCTCCCAGAGTGCCGGGATTACGGTGTGAGCCACCGTGCTAGGCCTCAGTTTTTACTCTTGAAAGCACAATTATAGGTACTTAGTAGACATTTAGTTATTGAATAGAATTCAAGGAGATTCTGAGGGGTATAATTAGTTGAAATTGCAATTAAGCAATGACTGTATCAGAAGACCATTTTCATTTAACTTACTTCTAATGACTGAGACAGAGGAGCTGTACCAGGGTTGCATCCCAGGTGAGGTCCACATCAGAGAATCTGGGGCGAGACCATCCAGCCACTTCCCTTACAGGGAAATAGGTTTCTCTTTCTGGTGAACTTCCTGACAGGCCCTTTAGACTGGTGCTTTTGGTAAATCCAAGGAACGGAGTCTATTTTGGAATCTTGAAATACTCAAAGATGGCTTTGCCTCCCAGGAAGGGCATCAGCTGAGATAACTCAAGCGGCATTTGAGAAGAAGCAGAAGCAGGCAGGTCACTCTCTGTCCCCCCAGGAGCAGATCATAAGACCTCATTTGAGAGGAACAGTCCTTATACCCGGAAGAAAGAAACATCCTTATCTCCGAAGACAGAGGGACACAGAGAAGAATTTGAACACACAGGCCTTGCTAAGTTCCCCCAGTTTATCTCCATGAGAGCATACTCACTCTGCCCAATTGTACCAGTCCCTGGTGTCCACGGTTCATCCAACCTAACTAAGCACTATGATACACAAGGTTTCCTGTTTCTTTGGGTCATTTTCTTATGAAGACTCCTGTGCCACATAAAGCTTTTTAAATAAATGTGTATGCTTTTCTCTCGTTAATCTGTGCTTTGTTACAGGGGCATGGGCCATAATCCTAGTGATGGGTAAGGAAAAGAAACCTTTCTTCCCCTACAAAGGAATAAAAAAAGAATTATTGGGTATATATATTCTCAACCCAATGAGAGAATTCCGTTCCATGTGTCTTATTTCCTCCCTATGTTTTATTATTCAGGGACAGACCCTCTACTCTTGATCCATTTGATCAAATAATCTGTGAAGACTGCATCCTGGAGTGTGGCCCTAGAATGGAGGGTCTTGCAGCTGTGTGTGAAACTGGACACTTGTGGACTAGAGCTCCCAAGTGAGGAGAAGGATTGATGACCCCCCACAGAAGCCATCCAGTGAGCTCTTAGGATGAGCTGATAAAGAATTTGGGAGGACTCTTGCTCTGGACTTTTGGGATGATTTCCTTCTTCACAGCAGAGTCCAGGTCTTCTTGAGCCATTTGCCATGGGAAAGCTGTGCCCTCCTATTCTCCTCTGAGGCTGTGTCCTCCTCATGGGAAAGCTGCGCTCTCCTATGTCTCCTCTGAGGCTGTGTCTTCCTCATGGGAAAGCTGCGCTCTCCTATTTCTCCTCTGAGGCTGTGTCTTCCTCATGGGAAAGCTGTGCCCTCCTATATCTGCTCTGAGGCTGTGTCCTCCTCATGGGAAAGCTGTGCCCTCCTATTTCTCTATGTTCTCCTCTGGAGCTGTGCCTCCTATTCTCTCTGAGGCTGTGTCTTCCTCATGGGTAAGCTGTGCCCTCCTATTTCTCCTCTGAGGCTGTCCCTCATGGGAAAGCTGTGCTCTCCTATTTCTCCTCTGAGGCTGTCTTCCTCATGGCTCAATTGCAGTTCTGCAGCACAGCCAAAAATCAGGGTATTTCCCAGCATTTTATATGTTGTGCCTGAGAATGAATCTGTACACTCTGGGTAAGCAGGAATTAACTGTTAGGCACACAGGGCCTTGTGAATTGCTAAAAGTCTCTCCTCCGGACAACACTCATTATAGGTTGTGATCAAGTTATAGAATGTTCACGTTGCTTTCTTAATCAGCCTTGTTTGTGACTATTGATATTGTTGATCAAGATTGCAAATTGATTTTAATTTTTGTGCTTATATATTAAGGAATGGTCTCTTTGTTATTTCAAGTGAGCCGTTTATAAAATTAATTTAATCACCCATTCAGATCTACAGACTACAAAAATGAATATTATATAAATATAGACACTGCATTCATATAAAAAATTTCCTAATAGATATATCTGGGCTACAATTGTCACAAAAGGAAGGCTCACTTTTAGTGAGCTCACTTTTAGAACAAGCAAAATCATATATATTATAGGTTAAGATAAAATAACGAAAGAAAAAGAGAATGGAAATAAACTGCAATTCTTACTTTCTTGTTTCTTTATCACTAGGTTTTGCAGGATTCAGCTCTATGAGAAAGCTTTCCTCATTATTAGTCTCCTAGTAGAGTTTGTAATTAGGAAAAAAACTCAAAACTTCCCCTGCCCCTTGCTATGTTTTGGTTGTATAACCTTATTCTTGGATTTAGTCAACATAAATTTAAGGCTTATATTCAAATCAAGCTTGTAAAATAAAATATTTCTTCTTTCAAATTTGCCTCTGTAGTCTCCATCCCTTATCAGATGCCAAGAATAATTCAGATGGTGGATACAGGATTTGTTCTTTAAGAAAGCAAGCCTTGTTTTCTTACAAATGAGTAGAAACTGCTGAAAGATAGGGCCCCTGCCTCCCACGTCTATCTTGTCTTCCTGGGAGAGTCATGGTGCTGTATTATCTATCCTTCTCCCTGATTTCTCTAAAGATCCCTAGGCCTCCCATGTGCTGGAGAGTGAGAGAGGATTTAAAGTCTTTCTGAGAGTGACTCCTCACGTTACTGCGGTTTTCTGTTACTAATACCAGTACTTACTTTCCCAGCATCTGTGACAGTTTCCTTTTTCTGTCTGTCTTTCTTTTCTCTAAGGTAATGAACACAAGGTAACTCCTCTTAAGAAACAGACAGTGAAGCATAAGCCGAATATCAGATGGCTTACACTTCGGGCACTCCAAGGGTTCCGATTAATCATCCTCTGATTTCCCCTTGGCTTTTCTAAGAAAAGTACAGCTTTATGTTTACTACGACTAGAGAAATTCAGCTTTGCAGAAGGAACAGAACATCTCAGTTGCTGTAGTCTTTGTTGTTATCATTTGTAACCAGGACCTCAAATTTTCTTTCCTGGACCCGTCCATTGTAGAGTGCAGCAGGGTCTTCTCTGGTGCTGCAGAAGGGATGGAGCCCTTCTCTCTGGGTTCTTTTGGCCCAAGAAGCCTTCCAAAATGTGAAATGTAGGCTCCGAGCGAAGGTGTTTTTGCCTCTTTTGTTGGCTATTCTGTCCTGATGTGAGGAATAGTGCTTGGCACAAAGTAGACCCTCAGGAAATATTTATGGAATGAGTGAACGAATCCTCCATGAAATAGGTTTATTGGATGGGTTTACTGGAGCTTGACCTCCAATGACTTTCACATGGGGAGACAGTGTTGCCAGTGAGTTTCATGGTTGCCTTTCTATTCCAGCTATTTGTCCTGGGAAGAGTTTGCTGCATCTTCCAGTTTCAGTAACCAAAGACGCGAAGTTCCCTGCAGTTCTTCAAGGAAACTTGAGAATTCAGAAGGTCTTGGGGTGGCTGCATCAATCCTGCAGACAAATGCCAGTCAGCAGAGGGGCCATTCCCAGGGACACAGGGCTGGCTGCCTTGGGCCTTGGCCAGGTAAGACACACAGCATGCATACCTACATGATTTAATTCTGAATGCCATAGACCTGGCAAGTCATAAAATAGCAACCAATAATTATGTGTTAGAGTGCTCACTTCCCCACAGAAATCTCAGTGTATGTGAAGATAGGTTGGAATGTGTAAAGAAAAGCTAAGAAAGCAGATTTCTGATAAGAACAGTGTGTGACTTGTACAGCATCCCTGAATTACAGCCTGAAGGATGGAATACTGACAGTTCCTTCTTTCTTACCTGTGATTGCTAGAATTTTATTTAGCAGATTGTTTTTGAGCCAATCTCAAAATGAGAAAATTTTTGAGGAATTATGCATAGTGTGAAGTATATTCTTTCCCTTGTTGCCAGTGGAGATTCCTCTGGTGACAGGGCAGATTTCCCACTGCAGGGTCGATGGAGATGCTGCTGCTGTCTTTGGACATAATCGTTTATGACAAAGAGACCAAAATAATTCCTGTTTAGCCATGCGGTTGTCTGTAAATCTGCTTAGTTGGTCATCCAAAGCGATGACATTTAAGATATAGTTGATACACTGTTTATCTTAAAGAAACATTTTAAAATTAATTCTTCAGACCTATGTAATATTTTATCTTTTCTGTTTAATAATATCCAAATGTGCTTTTGTGAAGCACAAAACACATGTGTGTTTCTTCATAAATCAGTCAGATAGCTTTGAAAATATATTTCAAGTATGTAGCAAAGACCCTCAAAACACAATTATTGAAGCAGTATAAAAAGGTGAATTTGCTTCAGTTTTGGATTTTTAATAGACTTCACTGTTATGTCACTGTTACGTAGTGAAGACAGAAATATGCCTTAGAAGTCTCTGGTTAAGAGCCAAGACTTTTTCTCCTGTATCATTTCAGATCCCGTCATCTCTATCTGATCTTTAGGATAGACTATGCACATTCAGAGTGTTGAGTAAAATTATTAGAAAATATAATACCCATAACATGATTCTTCATACCCTTTAAGTAAGTATGCTGGCACATGAATTCACAATTTAAAACTCTGACTTTGTAAGAAATTTGCATGTATCTCCATTGAAGATATTGTTGCCCTTGCGTTCTTTGTGCGTGATTTATGATAAAATTATGAGACCTTTACATATGTGGAAACAAAACACGTAAAGTTATTTCAAAATACATATCAGGTCCATCACTGTGTTCTGTCAATCTTATCTCTAAATATTTCTCACGTTTCTTCATTTACTTTCATTTCTGCTCCCACAACCAGAGTCCAGATCACCATCATTCCTCACTCTCTGGACTCCTGGAATATAGTTCCATTCTCCATGTCTCCAAATAATTAATGACACAGAAAAAGCACATTATGTAAAAAAAGTAGGAGTCCAAATTGAAAATTCAAGTTGATTGTAATGAAAGCTCACTAAAATGTTAACAGTGATAAAATTAGCAATGATACTTATTTTGCTCTTTTATACTTTTTAATATTTTATAAGTGTTCTACAATAAGCATGAATTATTTTTAAAAATTTTATTAAGGTGCATTCTCATTTGGGTGCAGTGGCTCACGCCTGTAATTCCAACACTTTGGGAGGCCGAGGCAGGTGGATCATGAGGTCAGGAGATCGAGATCATCCCTGCTAACATGGTGAAACCCCGTCTGTACTAAAAATACAAAAAATTAGCCGGGCGTGGTGGCGGGCGCCTGTAGTCCCAGCTACTCGGGAGGCTGAGGCGGGAGAATGGTGTGAACCCGGGAGGCAGAGTTTGCAGTGAGCCGAGATCGCACCACTGCACTCCAGGCTGGGCGACAGAGCGAGACTCCATCTCAAAATAAAAAAACAAAGTGAAAGTGAAAACAGATACCATCTAAAATCTACTACTTAGAAATTCTCATTATGAAATTAGGTGAACGTCATGTCAAACATCTTATTGTTTCTCTCCGTGTATCTACTCACAGACAGGTGCGTGGACATGCACATATGGAGAGGGTGAAGAACAGCTAGTCAGCGAGTTAGAGACAGGCAAAAAGTAAAATTTTATATGTACAAGATCAAACTATGCATCATGTTAAAAAGATTAAAACGTATTAGGTTAACAATATGTACCTAAAAAGTTAAGCCTTATTTAAAATGCAGGCTGTCAGCTATTGAAATAAAAACATCACGCGGCCTCAGCTTTTTACGTTGTGGACTTAGCCACACTGCGCCCAGCTGTGTTCCAGTTCTTTCCTCTTGCCTTTGGCTTCTACCGCTCCATCACAGGCCTGACTTCTAGAAGAAATACGGCTAACCTGCTAGGGCTTTAGACCTGATCTGCCTTTCTTAGGCAGACAGAGATGGAAAGAAAGAGATGGCTTCTTCTTTGCAGAAACATGTCAGCTGCCTTCTCCTCAATTTCCCTGGACAATATTTATGTTCACTCTCCCACCAGTGAGCAGGTAGATGCCTGCACAGGTAGCCCATTCTCACAAAAACGTTGAACTCCTTACATAAAACATTTTGAATAAAAACAATTGATCAAAAAGAGTAAACATTTTGCATAAAAACAATTGATCAAAAACAATAAAATATGCAGCTTTTCAAATTATACAGACCAGGTGAATTTAGTAGAGAACAAATAAAGTAGTTTACAATATAAAGATTTCTGAATTCAGTGGTCTGTGTGTTCACTGCCCCAAAGAAATGAAAACAAAAAACATTGAGAACCAGTTACTGGGACAATCAGCAGATATTAGCTGTTTCCTTTTTACCTGTTACTTGGTCTTCATAAGACTATCTCAGTACTGCTCTCCTGGTCTGAAAGCCACTTTGTTTCACATGGCAGTGTGTTGATGTCAGCAAAAGCCAGTCTTTGCAGATCTTTGCTATGCAAATTACTACCAAGTGTGACTCTGGGTATAGCCGTTAAGCACTGCACCCCAAATCCCCTGTCTTTAATATGGAAATAATAAAATCTAACCCTGAGACATAATTTAAATTACAAGAGGGTACATTACAGTAGGTTATAAGCAAAGGTTCATTCTCTTTCCTGCCTTTATCATCTAATCTAGTTTTTTTTTTTGGTGGAGAGAGGGAGCTTGTGTGTTTCAAATATGTCACTTACAAATAATTTACTACTGAATTAAAGACTAGGTCTAAAATTTTTTTTTTAAGTTGATGATTTTGATCCACATATTTTGTATGATTTCTTTTAGAGTTGGATTTATTGTCATCCTCTAGTTTTGTGCTTTACATTTTCCTCCTGTTACTATGTTGTCCTTCTCTCTCTCTCTTTCTTTCTCTTTCCCTCTTTCTTTCTCTCCTCCCTCTCTCCCTCCTTCCCTCTTTCTCCCTGTTTCTCTCCCTTCCTTCGTTCTCTCTTTCTTTCTCTTTCTTTCTTTCTTTTTCTTTCTCTCTCTCTCTCCTTTTTGACTGAATTTTGATTTTAAAAATATTTTTACCTTCTCTACTGGTTTGGAAGCCATAAACTCTTTTTCTAATCATTCTGTGGTTGCTCTTAATCTTAATAAAATCCAAAATGAATCTGTTCTCCTTCCTAGCAATGCTGTATCTTAATTCTCATCAATTGCCTCCTGCTTTACATTGTATTTTTGTGCATTATTTAGATTCTGCCTCCACATGTTTACAGTGTTTTTATTATTTCATTTATACCAGTTTCTTTGCTCATTGTTCCTTTTTTCATCCCAGACCCTTTTTATGGAATCATTTTACTCTATCTGAAGTATTTCCATTAGCAATTCCTTTTTTTTTTTTTTTTTTTTTGAGACAGGAGTCTCGCTCTGTCACCCCGGCTGGAGTGCAGTGGTGCAATCTCAGCTCACTGCAAGTTCTGCCTCCCGGGTTCATGCCATTCTCCTGCCTCAGCCTCCCAAGTAGCTGGGACTACAGGCACCCGCCACTGAGACCAGCTAAATTTCTGTATTTTTAGTAGAGATGGGGTTTCACCGTGTTAGCCAAGATGGTCTCGATCTCCTGACCTTGTGATCCGCCCACCTCGGCCTCCCAAAGTGCTGGGATTACAGGTATGAGCCACCGTGCCTGGCCTTCCTTTAGCAATTCTTTTAGCAAGAGTCTGATTATATTATACATAGATTCTGTTTGCCTAAAATGAGTTTATTTTGTCCTAATCATGATACAATAGTTTGCTGAGCAAACATCTTGAGATGGATGCTATCTTCTGTCAGAATTTTAGGCTAATGCTTTGTTCTGGATCCACTGATACTGTTGGAAAAATTGTTTTTCATATAATGGTTATTTCATTGAAGGTAAACTTTTTACTCTGGCTATTTTTAAGGTCTTTTTTTTTTTTTTTTTAATTTTGGTGGCCTGAAGTTGAAGTTTGTGCCCAGATGTGGGTTTCCTTTCATCTAATCTTAGAAATGTTTGGTTTCTCTTATTTCTCTATCTTCACCTCCTATTTTTTAATTTTTCATTTTTAATTTTATAGAGATGGGGTTTTGCTATGTTGCCTGGGCTGGTCTTGAACTCCTGGGCTCAGGCATTCCACCTGCCTTGGCCTCCCAAAGTGCTGGAATTATAGGTGTGAGCCACCATGCCCAGCCAATCCTTGCCTTCTGGCCACTCTTCAGAACCTCTTGTGTCTTTGAGGGCTGATCTTTATGTATCTTAACCTTCTTTCATATTTTGCACTTCATTATCTCCATTGTGTCTCTGAGCTTCATTCTAGTAGTTTCTCTGTAAGTCATTATTTTCTTAGCTACATTAATCTTTTGTTTATCTTACCTACTGAATTTTTAATTTGAGTGATTACATTTTCTGTTTGAGAGGTTCTTTTCGGTTCTTTTTTCAAATAGCCTGTTTTCTTTGGTATAGCATTTTGTTTCTAGTTCATAATTTCAATTTCTTTTTTGAATAATTTAAAAATACTTATTTTATAGTTTGTATGCAATATTTTTATACTTGAAAGTCCTTGGTGGTTTTTTCTGCTGTTAGTTGTTTCTGTTAACTCTTGTATTTTGCTTTTTTAAGAACATATTTTGGATTAAGCTCACATTTAAGTGTTTGGACTTTATGTGCAAGAATCTGTCGAGGTTTGTGTTGAGGGTGCACCTTCCACAGAGAATTTGTGTTTTTGTTTCTTGGGCATTCCTGACTCAAGGTTATGTAAAATAGTTTCTCGGTTTGAACTTTCCTGGAATTACTGGGTAGTATGATTTTAAACCCAACTCCAGAGTGTGTCAACTGTGTAGATGTTGTCATGAAAAACATTTATTTTTGTCACTCTGAGTCCAAACTAAGGATGACATTTTTTGGTCACCTTTTGTCATCTTTTTAAACCAGTGGATGGATATATATACAGATATATTTTTATGTCTTTCTATATAATCTATGTAAAGTATATAAACACTTACATCAATGTTGTGGGCATTAGCTTTATTTGGAGACCTTATTTGTAACTTCCTCTTTGGGCTGAGATCATGCCTCTCCTCCTGTCCTGTGTATCATGCGAAATGCCAGCCTTCAGGCCCAGAGGCTGCTGCCTGATCACTCCACAGCCGCAGTGATGGCTCACCGTTCGGAATTTAAGTCTTCTTTTTATTTTTTGGCCTGTGAATATTTTTATGCCCTTTAAAGTTAATTATATTATTTCTTGCCTAGCTAAATGTTTTAAATATTTAGAAGTATTTATTTATATGATATTTATAAATATGATGAAAATTTTTCAGAACACTTCTACCAAAATGGAATCCAAAATAGTCTCTCAATCCATCTCATCCTTCTTCTTTAGACTCTTTCCAATCCATTTTCCGTCAAGTAGCCAAAGTAATGTTAAGTGAAAATAGGATCATATTGTTACTGGAAGGAAGGCCTTGAATGTCAGTTGTCCAGGTCCTTCGGTGTTTTGAATAAAGAATTGGACAAAACCCACAAAGCAACAAAGGAAAGAGACACAAGAACAAAGCAGCGAAAGCTGAATTCACTGAAGCAAGACAGCCCTCCACAGGGTGGGGGCAGGAGCCAGTTTTCTGGGTTTTAAGTACTGCTTTTGAGGCTCCTATCAGTTACCTCTTGTGTGGATGAAGGGTTTGATCCCTGGCTAATTAAAGGCTGAGGTGAATGGGTGCCCTATGCAGAGGAAGGGGTGGCCCGTGCTTGGCCAATCAAGGCACTCTCCTTTTCCATCTGAGATGTGCTGGAAGCGCGAGGGCTGTAGAGAGATTTGATCCTTTGCTGCTCCGCGTGGAGAGATGGGATTTCCCTTCTGGCTTAGCTTTAGGAAGTTCGTGTTAATTGGCCTCAGGTTCCCTGCCCCCAGACCCAGGTGTCCTCCTTTTGATCCAGCTTTGAGAAGTCAGCACCAGTTGGCCCCCAGACCCTGGTGTTTTTCCTCGATTCAGCACAAATTGGCCTTAAGTTCCAGACCCTGTTTTCCTGCCTCAATATCACTCCCTTGGTAAAAATCCTTCAATAGCTTTCTGTTATTGATTAAAATACATCCCTCAAAAGACTTGTTTAAATCCTAACCCCTGGTACCTTCACTATGGCGTTGTTTGGAAATAGGATTTTTGCAGATATCATCAAGGTAACATGAGCTCATACTGGCTTAGGATGAGCCCTAGCCCTCAGTGGTATTCTATGGGGAAATGTGTACACAGAGACAGAGGCACTCCAGGAGAAGCCATGCGACCATGAAGGCAGAGGTTGGATTGACAATGCCACAAGCCAGGGGACGCCAGGGACTGACGTGTGGTTGGACGTCCTCCAATCACCAGAAGCTGGGAGGAAAGCATGAGATGGCTCCTCTCTCTGAGTCTCCAAGTAGGAATCGGCCATGCTGTCATCTTCCTTCCAGACTTCTGACCTCCAGAACTGAGACAGAATAAATTCCTGTTGTTGAAGTCACCCAGTTTGCGATAGTTTTGCTATGGTTGCCCACTGGTAAATGAATGAGCTAGTGAAGAAAACTAGTACAGCAGACCAGAGGGAACGGAAACGCAAGTGCTTTCATAGGGAGGCCTGGAAGTGAGCTGACTGATGTTGCAGAGCATATATACTTCCCCTTATAATTAGTATAAAGTAAAAGATTATTAGCGTTGCCTGCGATGTCTGTTTCATCTTTCCACTCTTTACTTTCGAGCTTCAGGTTGCTGTCATTGCTTTCACTGGCCTTTTTTCAATTTCTTGAACAAGCTCTTATCTGACCCAGGGGTATTGTATATGCTGATCCCTCTGCCTAAGAGACTCACCTGAGTTTTGCTTGAATAACTACTGCTTACCAGATCTCACTTCCTCGAAGATCTCTTTCATAACAGTTTCCCCCATCCATCTCTAAATTATGCCCCTTATTTTTGTTTCTGCACTTTCTTTGCCTTCATAGCATTTATCACAGATTATGACTTGTTTGTGAGATGATTTGAAATGTCTGTCTTCTCTGCCAGACTATAGCCCCATTAGGTAGCGATGTGCCTGTTTTGCTCCTCTCTGTTTCCCGGCTACCGGCACAGAGGTGGGTATGCAATAAATATTTTTGAAGAAAGGAAAACACCTTTTTAGGCTTGTAATTAGAAGGATGGATACAAAAAGAGAAATACCTATTTTCAAGTTGTTTTTATATTAAGGCCAGAGTGTTAGACATGTTGCTCCAATCATTCTTATTTAAGCAGCTGTTGTGACAGGTTAATAAATGCCACAGTATTAAAAGGGCAACCACTCTTCATTCAAGCAGAGTCACACCTTGAAACACATTTGAAATGTCATATGTTAGTACAATCAGTATTATTTCACCAGTTACTTATAGCAGGTTCTGCTTAAATACTTAATGCCTAGGTTGGTTCAATGTTCAAACTCAGTACTCTGTTTATATCAAGAGAGCAGAAACATTCACTAACCGTATTCTAAAGCATGTGCTTTCTTTAAAAAATTAGCATAAACTTGTCATCTTGTGCTGAATTACAGGCACTATTTAGGGTCATTTGGGATCTTCTAGGTAACAATGTACACAATTTCTTCTAGTATGTGGTTCTTCAGGCCTCATCACAGAATTCTCTACCTGCTTTGGTTTGGCAGAGGGCTAGCTTACTGACCCTCAGAGAAGATGGCAAATTCATCTTTTAGACTATGTTTATTTCCTGACTGCGTTCTCTGTACTTGTGCCCTGAGACAGTTAAATTATGAAGAGCACAATTCTATAAATCCAAACATGTCACAGATAATTGTGGCCCCAGGGCCCAGAGCTAGGAGAGAATATAACGGAAGAAACAGCTACTATGTTTGCCACTCCATTGAAAAAGGAACCCATCCTAGCTAACCTCATTTAGTAGCTAAACTTTGCAACAGTGTTGAAGAAAGTAAGAAAACACATAGGCGACCCCACGTGGAAATGCCACTTTGCTAAAATGACATTTTGATCTATTCCTTATGGAATACTGTGGATGGTCCTTAAATCTGTTAGAGACTAGAACACCTTGGGTGAGATAGAAGCAAAGCGA
The DNA here is from genome assembly GCF_006542625.1 of Nomascus leucogenys. NCBI lineage: Eukaryota > Metazoa > Chordata > Mammalia > Primates > Hylobatidae > Nomascus > Nomascus leucogenys. The sequence goes on along the minus strand of NC_044387.1, from coordinate 109,951,177 downwards.
GGAGGCAGAGTCCACGGTGACAAGCAGACAGATCCTGGCTGTAGCTCTGCACACCTGCCAGCAGTAGCACCCAATCAATAGTACCAGCTAACACCATACCCACCTGCAAATCTGAGCTGGTCACCCTCAGAAGTGGTGGGAAGTTCTACCTGGCTTGAATCCTTAGATGACCAGCCTCAGACCCTACCCTAAGAACATGTCCAGGGAGGGAGATAACCACTAGAGCAAATTCTGGCAAAGATCCAGGGCTAGTGTTGCAACACTGAGGAGTTTATTACTATTATCACTTTGATTTGAGATAGAGTCTCACTCTGTCACCTCAGCTGGAGTGCAGTGGCATGTTCACAGCTCACTGTAGCTTCAACTTCCTGGGCTCAAGTGATCCTCCTGCCTCAGCCTCCCAAGCAGCTTGGACTACAGGTGCATGCCACCACACCTAGCTAATTTTTAAACTTTTTGTGAACACGGGGTCCCACTATGTTGCCCAGGCTGGTCTTTAACTCCTGGGCTCAAGCAATCTTGCTGTCCCTGCTTTCCAAAGTACTGGGATTATAGGGGTGAGCCACCATGCCTGGCCACACCGAGGAGTGTTTAAATAGTACTTTGCATGGCCTCAAAGCCCACACCCATATCCCACCCAAGGAAGGGGACAACCACTGCAGCAAATTTCAGCAAAAAGCTGGGGCTTGACCTAGCACACCCAGGAGTTTAAATAATGCTCAGCCTAGTCTCAAAGCCCACCCCAAGATCTCACTTAAGCAGGTAGGCAAACCTCAACTGTGCATTTCTACTGAGCATAGTAGCTGGTCCCATCCATCCTAGTCAGTGACTCCACCTAACCTCAGAGTGCTTTCTGCAACCCTGTTTAACTGCTGACTTTAAATTGAGGTACCAACTGGCCAGAGAATACTGCATTTCATGGCCCAGTCTAATCAGAGGCAAATTGCGGTGCTCATCCAGCAGTCCAACCTCACTGGAGAGTTCAGCTTAGTGGTCTTGCTGAGCTCTTGCTTGGGTAGCAGATCCCAGCCAGCTGCCCCATTCAAACTCACAGAAAAGGCAGCACACCATCAATGAAAGAACCCCCAAATAAGCTCTGCATATTCAGGGTTGTTATGAGCTGACCCATTCAGAACCACAGGCCACACTAAACTGTGAAGATTATTCCTGCCAAAGAATACCTGCAAAAACTGGAAAAGGTGGCTATCACCTCAAATATGCAGACACTTATGTAAGGATAGAAGGATAACATTCTTACAAGGATAACAAATACTCAGGAAATCATGACACCTCTAAAAAGAAAAATCAACTAAAATAGATTCAACAATGAACCCCAAGGAAAGAACAATTTATAAAATGACAGAAAATGAGTTTAGAAAAATCCTCTTAAAGAAGATCATGAACTACAATAATATAGGGATAAAAAATTAAATGAAATTTAGAAAAAAATACATGAACAAAATGAGAACTTCAATGAAATAGAAATAATTCTTAAAAACCAACAGAAATTCAAGAGTTGAAGAATACAATGACTGAACTGAAAAGATGCAATTGAAAGCTCGCACAGCAGGTTTGATCAAGCTAAAAGAAGAATCAGTGAGCTAGAAGACAGAACATTTGATATTATCCAATCAGAGTAGCAAAAATTTAAAAAAATAAATTTAAGAATGAAGAAAGCCTGCAGAAATATGTGCCACCCTCAAGAGACTGAATATACACATAATATAAATTCTAGAAAGAGAAGAAAGACAAAAAAAGATGTAAGAAAGCATATTTAAAGAAATAATGGCTGAGAATTTTCCTAACATTAGGATATATCCCAATATCAAGTTATAGGAAGCACAGAGGTCTCCAGTCAAATTCAACCCAAAGAGGAGTTTACCAAGACACGTAATAAACTATCACAAATAAAAGACAAAGAAAAAATTCTGAGAGTGGCAAGAGATAAAAAGCAACACAGCACCTAGAATAGTCTCAATAGACTCTCACCAGATTTCTCAGTGGAAACCCTGAAGGCCAGGAGATAATGGGATGATAGATTCAAAATGTTGAAGGAAAATAAAAATAGCCAACGAAGAATATTTTACTCAGAAAATCTGTCTTTCTGAAATGAGGGAGAAATAAAAATTTTCCCAGCCAAAGGAGGTCATCATCACTGGGCCTGCCTTACAGGAATTGCTAAAGGGAGTTTCTTAAGCTGAAATAAAAGGCCAGTAATTATTAACAGAAAATGTACAAATGCACAAAACTCAGTGGCATAATAAAGAGTCATATGTGGAATGCTCTAGGACTATAATGATGATGTGTAAAGCAATTTTATTCCTGGTATCGGGGTTAAAAGACAAAATTATTAATAATAACTTAGCTAAAATACATTTTCAAGGGATAGATATTACAAAATAATGTGAATTCATACATCAAAAACATAAAATATCAGGGAGATAAAAGTGGAGAGTTGTATGACTTTGACTACGTACAACTGTTATAGCATAACAATTATATGAACTGTCAAAATAGACTGTTACACTTGTAAGTTGTAAAATGTTTTATGTAAGCTTCATACTAATTACAAAAGCAAAAATCTACAGTAGACACACAAAACAAAAATAGAAAGAATTCAAAGTATACCACTAAAGAAAATCATCAAGCCACAAAAGAAGAAGAAAGAAAGGAAGATGGAAACAAAGTATCTACAAAACAATCAGAAACCAATTCACAAAATGGAAGTAGTAAGTCCTTAACATTCATAATTACCTTGAATGTAAATGTATTAAATGCCCCAATAAAAAGACAGAGTGGCTGAATGGATTAAAAACAAGACCCAGTTATATGCTACCTACAAGATACTCATCTTACTTTTAAAAACACATATAGACATATGTAACAAACCTGCAAGTTGTGCACATGTACTCTAGAACTTAAAGTATAATAAAAAAAATATATTTATAAAACACATATAGACTAAAAGTGAAGAGATGGAAAAAGATATCCCATGCTTGTGAATTAGAAGAATTAATATTGCTAAAATGTACATGCTACCAAAAGCAATATGCAGATTCAATACAATCCCTGTCAAAATTTCAATGCCATTTTCACAGAAATAAAAAGACAACTAAAATTCACATGGAATTGCAAAAAACCTTAAATAGCCAAGGCAATCATGAGGAAAAAGAACAAAGCTGTAAGCCTCACACTACTCATTTCAAACTATACTACTACATCAGCTTAGTACTGCCATAAAAATAAGCAAATCAAAAAACAAAAAAAGAAAAATAGACACATCAATGAATGGATCAGGATAGAGAGCCAAGAAAGGAACCAACACATGTATGATCAATTGATTTTCAATAAGGCAGCCATAGATAATTATTAAGTAAATGAGTCTGGCTGCATTCATAGAACAAGTAAAACAGATGATTGTCAGAATTTGGCCAGTGGCTGGAGTTTGCTGACCCCTGATCTAGGCATTGAGCATTAAAGACTGCCAACATGAAAGAGATAGAGAGTCAACCAGATAGTATGTGATTCCTGATGGGAGAACACACTACCAGGTATAGTCTTGTCAAATAAACCTCTGGATTCAGTTAACAATTTGCAGCAGAAGAAGAGTTCGGAAGAACATACTGAATTGTACTCTAAATAGGCAATCAGCCAAGACAAAACCACAAGCACCTCTCCAGGTTCTGCAAAGGATCAATTATAAAACTAAATAAATACAAAAGATCGTAACCTATAAGTGTGCCAAGAATACACAATATAAAATGGATAATATCTTTAATAAATGTTTTTGAGAAAATTGGATATCTATATATAGAAGAATTAAATTGAACTCTTTTCTCGTATCATGTGAAAAAATTAACTCAAAATGGGTCGAAGACTTAAGCATAAAATCTGAAACTGTAAAACTACTAGAAAAAAACATAGGGAGAAAACTACATGACATTGGTTTGGGCAATTATGTTTTCAATTTTACTCCACAACCACAGGCAACAAAAGCAAAAAGAGATGAATGGGATTTCATGAAATATAAAAGCTTCTGTATAACAAAGGCAACAACAGAAACAACCTACAAATTAGGAGAAAATATTTGCAAGCCATATGTCTGATAAGAAGCTAATATCCAAAATGCATACGGAACTCAAACAACTCTAGAAAACAAATAAGACTAATTTAAAAAATGGGCATAGGACCTGAATAAACATTTTTCAGGAGAAGATATACAAATAGCCTACAAACATATGTAAAAAGAAAAAACTCAATATCACTAGTCATTAGGGAAATGCAAGTTAAAACCACAATGAGACAGCACCTGCCACCTCTTGACATGGCTATTTAAAAAAAAAAAGAGAAGGGATTAAAAAATTTTGGTGAGAATGTGGAGAAAAGAGAACTTTTGTACTCTGTGGGAATGTGAATTAGTACAACTTTTATGGAAAACAGTATGGAGGTTCCTCAAAAAACTAAAAATAGAATTACCATATGACCTGGCAATCCTGCTTCTGTGTATTGACACAAAACCCATATCTATGCCAAAGAGATGTCTGCACTCCCACGTTTATTGCAGCTCTATTCACAATAGCCAAGTTACGGTATCAACTTAAGTGACCATCAGCAGATGATTGGATAAATAAAACATGGCCTATACACATACAATGAAGTACTATTCAGCTTTATAAGAGAAAGAAGCTTGGTCATTTGCAACAATCTGGGTCAATTAAGCCTCCAGGCATATGAGGTCCATTGTTGTGAGTTTATATGTGTCCTAAAGGGTCCTGAATCCCTTTCTAGGGAAGTCTGGTCTTTAAAGTTCCAGGTGAGGTCTAAGATTTTCTGGTGGTTTTGACATATAGAATCGTAAACTTTTATAGCTAAAGGAAGCTTTTCTTATATTTCATTTATTCTTTTTCCCCTAGTTTATAGATTAGATCTAAAGAGGTCCCTTGACTTGCCTGAGCAATGCCTCTGGTTAATGATGAACCAGTGTTGGAACCCAAGTCTCCAAATTATTAGTCAGCTCAGTGCTTCTGCACCGAACTCTGCTACACATCTGAAAGACGCCTTGTTCCTGATGTTCAGAAAAGAATGGTCTATAGATTAGACAAAATCGACACATTTATAAATGAAAATAGCAACACCAACAAACAAAAACATTTTGCTGCCCAGAGACAGGTGGGCCCTGTTAGTGCTGTTTGGTTTAGGATACCTTGGGCTTGTCCTAGAGGTGAAGTAACTCACCCCTCGACAGGAGCAAGACCTTTTGAAACACCAGCCTGTAAAGGGTAAGATCTACCTAGCTTAGCTGCCAGAATCATCACTTCCATTGTCAGTTGAGTTCCTCTGGTCTAGACAGTCACCTTATAAATTCCTTAACCAGATTTTAAAAGGCAATAAAAGGATTAGTAGATAGAATGAATGAACCTAGATGTAGAACAAGAATTATATATGCATACATTTTTCATACAGGAAACTTAAACATTAATAATCGACAAACTAAATGTACATTATAATTATGGTAAAACATTAATATTCAACAAACTAAATATATTTTACATTATGCCTATGGTATTAACTATGAATCTTCCTTACTTTGTAATTCATGAAAATCAAAGCCAGAACTGGAAAAGAGAGGTCTCTGAGGTATCTCATTTGAGTTCTCTTTCTTCATCATCTAGATTGCATGTTGCGGGATGACCTGTTTGTCCTCTGCTGAGCTGTGTAGGATTGGTTGCCCATGTGTATCCTAGTGTTCAATACTAACTGTACAGAATTTTTAGGACTTTCTGAAGGGTTTCAAAGTCTAAATTTAAGACCGCCTCTTTTTAAATCAACTTAAGAGGTATACAATTTACATACAATAAAAGGCCTACATTTTAAAGATCAAGTTCAGTGTGTTTTGACAAATGTATGTGTTGGTGTACCCAAGGTGTAGAACATTGGTGTAACTCTAGAAGTTCCCTCTTGCCCCTTGTCAGTCAGTCTTCCCCAGTAATTTTTCAGCCCCAGAAAATCACCAGTTGCTTTGTGTCACTATAGATTGGTTTTGCTAGTTTTCAAATTTCATGTAAGTAGAATCACACAATATGTATTCATTTGTGTCTGACTTCTTTTGCTCAGCATAAAAGATGGCATATTTTATCAAACATTTCTAAGGAAGGTGATTTCATTCAATGCATCCTAAAAATATAGGTTGGCCATTTTATCTTGTCAATAACCAGAATTTTCCTGCTGGGTGTCTCCCCTGAGCAGCCTCTGTCATAGCGTCTGCTGGGTGTCTCCCCTGAGCAGCCTCTGACATAGCGTCTGCTGGGTGTCTCCCCTGAGCAGCCTCTGACATAGCGTCTGCTGGGTGTCTCCCCTGCGCAGCCTCTGACATAGCGTCTGCTGGGTGTCTCCCCTGCGCAGCCTCTGACATAGCGTCTGCTGGGTGTCTCCCTGAGCAGCCTCTGACATAGCGTCTGCTGGGTCTCTTCTCTGAGCAGCCTCTGACATAGCGTCTGCTGGGTGTCTCCCCTGAGCAGCCTCTGACATAGCGTCTGCTGGGTGTCTCCCCTGAGCAGCGTCTGACATAGCGTCTGCTGAGTGTCTCCCCTGAGCAGCCTCTGACATAGCGTCTGCTGAGTGTCTCCCCTGAGCAGCCTCTGACATAGCGTCTGCTGGGTGTCTCCCCTGAGCAGAGTCTGACATAGCGTCTGCTGGGTGTCTCCCCTGAGCAGCCTCTGACGTAGCGTCTGCTGGGTCTCTTCTCTGAGCAGCCTCGCCATAGTTTCTGCTGAAGCTTCATGGGTTGTTGATTGGGAGTAGATGTTCAGAGGCCAAGGTCAATTATGAGCCAAAAAATAAATTCCCCACCAGAATCTATTCTAGCCCTTCCCATGTATGATGATTAAACTCTCCCATGGCTGAAACCGTCTCAGCTTTTAATGTGCCACCATTTTGTTGCTACTGGTGAGCAATCAGAGCTCGTTTTAAGTTAGCTGCTTTGGGCCTGCCAAGGATGGTCTTCCTCAAGGGAAGGCCCTGGTAAAAACTGCAAAGCAGAAGCAACCTGTCCTTGTCGCCTTTCCCGTGACTCTGCTTGTTTACTCCTTTTTTCTTGTCACTCCCATCAATCCCTCAGATATCAGCAATCTCCTGTTGTTATTCCCATTAAGGCCTGTCTTCCATACCTTTCTCTGCTGACAAAACCTTCCTTTTCAGCGTCTTACTTCACCACTGCTCCCAGCTATCTCCCACTCTAGACAAGATCATTGATTGAATCACCCTAAGTTACAGGCTGCAGCCATGTGTCCAGCACCGTGTCAGGCACAAAGGGCAAGCACAATAAGGCCCTTGTTCTCAGTGAGTCCACAGAGTGCTGGGGGATATGCATACAACTCTCATCAACAATTGTCTTTTCTCTTCGCCTTAAGGGTCCCTCTCTTGGATTCGAAGAGAGATTTGTGGACCACCAGCCTTGAGTTACTCATTTGGCCACCACTTCTCCAAGTCCTGTGCTTTCCCCTGCATGACTGTGGACCCCTGCATGACTGTGGTCTGGAATTAAGGATATACACCCTCTCACAGCCATTGTGATAACACTGCATGAAACTGGGGTAGGGCGGGAATGTGTGACTATAGGGCAGATGTGAGTTCTCCTAATGAACCCCAGGGTCCTGTCTCAGGGTCACCATCATCCACAGTCATGTACAGAAGCCAGAGGAATTGCAGTGCACTTGTGCAAACTTAAAAATCATCTCCTAATTATTATTTATCTTATTGTTGGAGACAAAGTGCCCGAGAATTAAACGGGAGGTGGGGTGGGCGTGTCACCTTATAGCCCAAGAATCATTAGTCAGGACAGCCTATTTATAAAAATAGCTTGCTAAGAGGATTTTTAAAGGCCACAGAACACTAAATTTCTGTACTATTTTTACTAAAAGTGTAAAAACTACACTTTTAAATAATTTGATTCCAGAGGCAGGTTTTTAAAAAAATATAGTTTTTGAGAATTGTAAAAGGTATATTAAAAAATTTTGTTTTTGTCTTTTTTTTGAAAATTGAAAATTAATCTAATGCTATTCTTGTCTACTAAAATAGGAGAGAGCTGAGGGTCACAGCATGGAGAATAGGAGAAAGCCGAGGGACACAGCATAGAGAATAGGAGACAACTGAGGGACACAGCACACAGAATAGGAGAGAACTGAGGGACACAGCACAGAAAATAGGAGTCAGAGCTGAGGGACACAGCATGGAGAATGGGAGAGAACTGAGGGACACGGCATGGAGAATGGGAGAGAACTGAGGGACACGGCATGGAGAATGGGAGAGAACTGAGGGACACGGCATGGAGAATGGGAGAGAACTGAGGGACACGACATGGAGAATGGGAGAGAACTGAGGGACACGGCATGGAGAATGGGAGAGAACTGAGGGACACGGCATGGAGAATGGGAGAGAACTGAGGGACACGGCATGGAGAATGGGAGAGAACTGAGGGACACGGCATGGAGAATAGGAGAGAACTGAGGGACACGGCATGGAGAATAGGAGAGAACTAGGGACACGGCATGGAGAATAGGAGAGAATTGAGGGACACAGCATGGAGAATAGGAGAGAACTGAGGGACACGGCATGGAGAATAGGAGAGAACTGAGGGACACGGCATGGAGAATGGGAGAGAACTGAGGGACACGGCATGGAGAATGGGAGAGAACTGAGGGACACGGCATGGAGAATAGGAGCGAACTGAGGGACACGGCATGGAGAATAGGAGAGAACTGAGGGACACAGCAGGGAGAATAGGAGAGAGCTGAGGGACACAGCACAGAACCATAGTTCAAGTGATCTGAAATTACCTGATATGATTTTAAGCTCATGGAATAGGAGAGATTTGAAACTTAAGAATGTTTAAGGGGATATATTAACCTTTTCTCAGGGATTATGTAGCAGATGAGAACAGTTCTAAAAAAATTACAGGCTTTAGTGCAGCATGTTCAAATACAAACTCCAAAAAAGGGACCTGAATGAATAGATTGACCAGGAAATTATGGTTGAAATGAATGCTGCTGGAAATGATGAGTTTGGAAAATGAATGTGTTTGTACTAAGATGTGAAGTGAAGAAAAAAGGAAAAAGTAATATGACTCATGAAGATTTTGTAATCTGGTACTAAGCAATATGAACTGGTTCCGGTGATTCAACCTCTGGGAAGACACTGTCCTATCAGTAATAGAACTGGTTTTGTGATCTGGTACTAAGCAATGTGAACTGGTTCCAGTGATTCAGCCTCTGGGTAGACCCTGTCCTATCATGATTTACAACCAAGGATCTGGGACTGAATACAGGATGCTATTTGTATTCATCACATAGTCTTATTTCATCAGAATTTAGATCTTTAAAATAAATGGAAGGGAGTTGATTACATTTGTATAGTAAATTGCTGAGTTTTGATTGCAAGTGATAAAAAGAGGTTGAAAATGAACTGGTAAAAAAGATTAAAAAACTATAATTGCTGGTGAAAGTAAAACTGGTTTATGTAGCTCTGGACTCAGGCTCTATTTTCTTATAGTTTGACAGGCAATTGAAACACAAAATTAAACAGTAAAACTTATGCCTTTAAAAATAAATTAATCTAAAGAGCCATCTTTTTTTAAATCTCAGATGGAATGCAAATTTATTACAAATCTACTTTGTTGTCCCAACATTCCTTTCATGTAGTAAAAGCTTTTGTTTGCAGGAGGTTATGGTGAATGACCAACATGGATTTCTTGTAAGATTTTGTCATTGAAGAGAAGCTTTAGTGAAATATGCAAAGTGAGTTTTGTTCCTCATCTTCCATCAAAAAGCTGTGCAAGAGATGGTCACTTGCAGAATGTACTGTGGGATGTTTTGGGGGGTGGGGGTATTACATTTACTTTAATTAATTAATTTATTTATTTTGAGACGAGTCTCACACTGTCGCCCAGGCTGGAGTGCAGTGGCGCAATCTTGGCTCACTGCAAGCTCTGCCTCCCGGGTTCATGCCATTCTCCTGCCTCAGCCTCCTGAGTAGCTGGCATTACAGGCGCCTGCCACTGCACCTGGCTAATTTTTGTATTTTTAGTAGAGACGGGGTTTCACCATGTTGGCCAGGCTGGTCTTGAACTCCTGACCTCAGGTGATCCACCTGCCTCAGCCTCCCAAAGTGCTGGGATTGCCTCAGCCTCCCAAAGTGCTGGGATTACAGACCTAAGCCACTGCATGGGGCCAATTTTGTTTGTATTTTTGGAAAGTGCTACCTATGTTTTCCTGCCAGTCCCCACTCTCCCAGAGGCAAACTAAAGATGGGTTTCCAGGATTTTTTTCTCAATGATCACCCAGAAGTGTCCCTGGATCTTAGGGCAATAACGTGTTTTTGTGCTAAAGCTGGGAGGCAGGATTGTGCTGTGAGTATGTGGCCATGCATTCCCAAGTGCTCTGTGCTTAGCAGGGCCCTGTACCTGATTTAATGGTTTGTGGCTATGGTCTTAAAATTCCTTTTTTTAAAAATTTTATTATTATTATACTTTAAGTTTTAGGGTACATGTGCACAACGTGCAGGTTTGTTACATATGTATACATGTGCCATGTTGGTTTGCTGCACCCATTAACTCGTCATTTAGCATTAGGTATATCTCCTAATGCTGTCCCTCCCCACTCCCACCACCCCACAACAGTCCCTGGTGTGTGATATTCTCCTTCCTGTGTCCATGTGTTCTCATTGTTCAATTCCCACCTATGAGTGAGAACATGCGGTGTTTGGTTTTTTGTCCTTGTGATAGTTTGCTGAGAATGATGTTTTCCAGTTTCATTCATGTCCCTACAAAGGACATGAACTCATCATTTATTATGGCTGCATAGTATTCCATGGTGTATATGTGCCACATTTTCTTAATCCAGTCTATCGTTGTTGGACATTTAGGTTGGTTCCAAGTCTTTGCTATTGTGAATAGTGCCGCAATAAACATACATGTGCATGTGTCTTTATAGCAGCATGATTTATAGTCCTTTGGGTATATACCCAGTAATTGGATGGCTGGGTCAAATGGTATTTCTAGTTCTAGATCCCTGAGGAATCACCACACCGACTTCCACAATGGTTGAACTAGTTTACAGTCCCATCAACAGTGTAAAAGTGTTCCTATTTCTCCACATCCTCTCCAGCACCTGTTGTTTCCTGACTTTTTAATGATGGCCATTCTAACTGGTGTGAGATGGTATCTGACTGTGGATTTGATTTGCATTTCTCTGATGGCCAATGATGATGAGCATTTTTTCATGTGCTTTTTGGCTGCATAAATGTCTTCTTTTGAGAAGTGTCTGTTCATATCCCTCACCCACATTTTGATGGGGTTGTTTGTTTTTTCTTGTAAATTTGTTTGAGTTCACTGTAGATTCTGGATATTAGCCCTTTATCAGATGAGTAAGTTGCAAAAATTTTCTCCCATTCTGTAGGTTGCCTGTTCACTCTGATGGTAGTTTCTTTTGCTGTGCAGAAGCTCTTTAGTTTAATTGGATCCCATTTGTCAATTTTGGCTTTTGTTGTCATTGCTTTTGGTGTTTAGACATGAAGTCTTTGCCCATGCCTATGTCCTGAATGGTATTGCCTAGGTTTTCTTCTAGGATTTTTATGGTTTTAGGTCTAACATGTAAGTCTTTAATCCATCTTGAATTAATTCTTGTATACAGTGTAAGGCAGGGATCCAGTTTCAGCTTCCTACATATGGCTAGCCAGTTTTCCCAGCACCATTTATTAAATAGGGAATCCTTTCCCCATTGCTTGTTTTTATCAGATTTGTCAAATATCGGATAGTTGTATATATGTGGCATTATTTCTGAGGGCTCTGTTCTGTTCCATTGGTCTATAACTCTGTTTTGGTACCAGTACCATGCTGTTTTGGTTACTGTAGGCTTGTAGTATAGTTTGAAGTCAGGTAGCATGATGCCTCCAGCTTTGTTCTTTTGGCTTACGATTGAATTGGCGATGCCGGCTCTTTTTTGGTTCCATATGAATTTTAAAGTATTTTTTTTCCAATTCTGTGAAGAAAGTCGTTGGTAGCTTGATACGGATGGCATTGAATCTGTAAATTACCTTGGGCAGTATGGCCATTTTCACGACGTTGATTCTTCCTACCAATGAGCATGGAATATTCTTCCATTTGTTTGTATCCTCTTTTATTTCATTGAGCAGTGGTTTGTAGTTCTCCTTGAAGAGGTCCTTCACATCCTTGTAAGTTGGATTCCTAGATATTTTATTCTATTTGAAGCAATTGTGAATGGGAGTTCACTCATGATTTGGCTCTCTGTTTGTCTGTTATTGGTGTATAAGAATGCTTGTGATTTTTGTACATTGATTTTGTATCCTGAGACTTTGCTGAAGTTGCCTATCAGCTTGAGGAGATTTTGGGCTGAGACGATGGGGTTTTCTAGATATACAATCATGTCATCTGCAAACAGGGACAATTTGACTTCCTCTTTTCTTAATTGAATACCCTTTATTTCCTTCTCCTGCCTGATTTCCCTGGCCAGAACTTCCAACACTATGCTGAATAGGAGTGGTGAGAGAGGGCATCCCTGTCTTGTGCCTGTTTTCAAAGGGAATGTTTCCAGTTTTTGCCCATTCAACATGATATTGGCTGTGGGTTTGTCATAGGTAGCTCTTACTGTTTTGAGATATGTCCCATCAATACCTAATTTATTGAGAGTTTTTAGCATGAAGGGTTGTTGAATTCTGTCCAAGGCCTTTTCTGCATGTATTGAGATAATCATGTGGTTTTTGTCTTTGGTTCTGTTTATATGCTGGATTACATTTATTGATTTGTGTATGTTGAACCAGCCTTGCATCCCAGGGATGAAGCCCACTTGATCATGTTGGATAAGCTTTTTGATGTGCTGCTGGATTCAGTTTGCCAGTATTTTATTGAGGATTTTTGCATCAATGTTCATCAAGGATATTGGTCTAAAATTCTCTTTTTTGGTTGTGTCTCTGCCAGGCTTTGGTATCAGGATGATGCTGGCCTCATAAAATGAGTTAGGGGGGATTCCTCTTTTTCTATTGATTGGAATAGTTTCAGAAGGATTGGTACCAGCTCCTCCTTCTACTTCTGGTAGAATTCGGCTGTGAATCTATCTGGTCCTGGACTTTTTTTGGTTGGTAACCTATTGATTATTGCCTCAATTTCAGAGCCTGTTATTGGTCTATTCAAAGATTCAACTTCTTCTTGGTTTAGTCTTGGGAGGATGTATGTGTCGAGGAATTTATCCATTTCTTCTAGATTTTCCAGTTTATTTGCATAGAGGTGTTAATAGTATTCTCTGATGTTAGTTTGTATTTCTGTGGGACCAGTGTTGATATCCCCTTTATCATTTTTTGTTGCATCTATTTGATTCTTCTCCCTTTTCTTCTTTATTAGTCTTGCTAGCAGTCTATCAATTTTGTTGATCTTTTCAGAAAGCCAGCTCCTGGATTCATTGATTTTTTGAAGGGTTTTTTGTGTCTCTATTTCCTTCAGTTCTGCTGTGATCTTAGTTATTTCTTGTCTTCTGCTAGCTTTTGAGTGTGTTTGCTCTTGCTTTTCTAGTTCTTTTAATTGTGATGTTAGGGTGTCAATTTTAGATCTTTCCTGCTTTCTCTTGTGGGCATTTAGTGCTATCAATTTCCCTCTACACACTGCTTTGAATATGTCCCAGAGATTCTGGTATGTTGTGTCTTTGTTCTCATTGTTTCAAAGAACATCTTTATTTCTGCCTTCATTTCGTTATGTACCCAGTAGTCATTCAGGAGCAGGTTGTTCAGTTTCCATGTAGTTGAGCGGTTTTAAGTGAGTTTCTTGACCCTGAGTTCTAGTTTGATTGCACTGTGGTCTGAGAGACAGTTTGTTGTAATTTCTGTTCTTTTACATTTGCTGAGGAGTGCTTTACTTCCAACTATGTGATCAATTTTGGAGTAGGTGTGGTGCAGTGCTGAAAAAAATGTATATTATGTTGATTTGGGGTGGAGAATTCTGTAGATGTCTATTAGGTCCGTTTGGTGCAGAGCTGAGTTCAATTCCTGGGTATCCTTGTTAACTTCCTGTCTCGTTGATCTGTCTAATATTGACAGTGGGGTGTTAAAGTCTCCCATTATTATTGTGTGGGAGTCTTAGTCTCTTTGTACGTCACTCAGTACTTGCTTTATGAATCTGGGTGCTCCTGTATTGGGTGCATATATATTTAGGATAGTTAGCTCTTCTTGTTGAATTGATCCCTTTACCATTATGTAATGACCTTCTTTGTCTCTTTTGATCTTTGTTGGTTTAAAGTCTATTTTATCAGAGACTAGGATTGCAACCCCTGCCTTTCTTTTTTTTCCAGTTGCTTGATAGATCTTCCTCTATCCCTTTATTTTGAGCCTATGTGTGTCTCTGCACATGAGATGGGTTTCCTGAATACAGCACACTGATGGGTCTTGACTCTTTATCCAATTTGCCATTCTGTGTTTTTTAATTGGAGTATTTAGCCCATTTACATTTAAAGTTAATATTGTTATGTGTGAATTTGATCCTGTCATGATGATGTTAGCTGGTTATTTTGCTCATTAGTTGATGCAGTTTCTTCCTAGCCTTGATGGTCTTTACAATTTGGCATGTTTCTGCAGTGGCTTGTACCGGTTTTTCCTTTCCATATTTAGTGCTTCCTTCAGGAGCTCTTTTAGGGCAGGCCTGGTGGTGACAAAATCTCTCAGCATTTGCTTGTCTATAAAGTATTTTATTTCTCCTTCACTTATGAAGCTTAGTTTGGCTGGATATGAAATTCTGGGTTGAAAATTCTTTTCTTTAAGAATGTTGAATATTGGCCCCCACTCTCTTCTGGCTTGTAGAGTTTCTGGTGAGAGATCAGCTGTTAGTCCGATGGGCTTCCTTTTGTCAGTAACCCAACCTTTCTCTCTGGCTGCCCTTAACATTTTTTCCTTCATTTCAACTTTGGTGAATCTGACAATTATGTGTCTTGGAGTTGCTCTTCTCGAGGAGTATCTTTGTGGCGTTCTCTGTATTTCCTGAATCTGAATGTTGGCCTGCCTTGCTAGATTGGGGAAGTTCTCCTGGATAATATCCTGCAGAGTGTTTTCCAACTTGGTTCCATTCTCCCCGTCACTTTCAAGTACACCAATTAGATGTAGATTTGGTCTTTTCACTTAGTCCCATATTTCTTGGAGGCTTTGTTCATTTCTTTTTATTCTTTTTTCTCTAAACTTCTCTTCTCACTTCATTTCATTCATTTCGTCTTCCATCACTGATACCCTTTCTTCCAGTTGATTGCATCAGCTACTGAGGCTTCTGCATTCGTCACATAGCTCTCGTGCCTTGGTTTTCAGCTCCATCAGCTCCTTTAAGGACTTCTCTGCATTGGTTATTCTATTTATCCATTCATCTAATTTTTTTCAAAGATTTTGACTTCTTTGCCATTGGTTCAAATTTCCTCCTGTAGCTCGGAGTAGTTTGATCATCTGAAGCCTTCTTCTCTCAAATCGTCAAAGTCATTCTCTGTCCAGCTTTCTTCCATTGCTGGTTGAGGAGCTGCGTTCCTTTGGAGGAGGAGAGGCACTCTGATTTTTAGAGTTTCCAGTTTTCCTGCTCTGTTTTTTTTCCCATCTTTGTAGTGTTATCTACCTTTGGTCTTTGATGATGGTAACGTACAGATGGGTTTTTGGTGTGGATGCCCTTTCTGTTTGTTAGTTTTCCTTCTAACAGACAGGACCCTCAGCTGCAGGTCTGTTGAAATTTGCTAGAGGTCCACTCCAGACCCTGCTTGCCTGGGTATCAGCAGCGGTGGCTGCGGAACAGTGTATATTGGTGAACCGCAAATGCTGCTGCCTGATCGTTCCTCTGGAAGTTTTGTCTCAGAGGAGTACCCAGCTGTGTGAGGTGTCAGTCCACCCCTACTGGAGGGTGCCTCCCAGTTAGGCTACTCGGGGGTCAGGGACCCACTTGAGGCGGCAGTCTGCCCATTCTTAGATCTCAAGCTGCGTGCTGGGAGAACCACTACTCTCTTCAAAGCTGTCAGACAGGGACATTTAAGTCTGCAGAGGTTACTGCTGTCTTTTCGTTTGTCTGTGCCCTGCCCCCAGAGGTGGAGCCTATAGAGGCAGGCAGGCCTCCTTGAGCTGTGGTGGGCTCCACCCAGTTCAAGCTTCGCGGCTGCTTTGTTTACCTAATCAAACAACTAACTCAGCAATGGCAGGTACTCTTCCCCCAGCCTCGCTGCCACCTTGCAGTTTGATATCAGACTGCTGTGCTAGCAATGAGTGAGACTCCGTGGGCGTAGGACCCTCCAAGCCAGGTTCAGGATATAATCTCCTGGTGTGCCGTGTTTTAAGCCCATTGGAAAAGCGCAGTATTAGGGTGGGAATGACCCGATTTTCCAGGTGCTGTCTGTCACCCCTTTCTTTGACTAGGAAAGGGAATTCCCTGACCCCTTGCATTTCCTGGGTGAGGCAATGCCTCGCCCTGCTTTGGCTCATGCATGGTGCGCTGCACCCACTGTCCTGCATCTACTGTCTGGCACTCCCCAGTGAGGTGAACCTGGTACCTCAGTTGGAAATGCAGAAATCACCCGTCTTCTGCGTCGCTCATGCTAGGAGCTGTAGACTGGAGCTGTTCCTATTCAGCCATCTTGGCTCCTCTCCCGGTCTTGAAATTCTTAATGATGTTTGAACAAGGGGCCTTGCATTTTCATTTTGTACTGGGCCTCACCAATTATGTCATCCATCTTGCTGATAGTAACATAATAAGTGACATTGACTGTGTTCTTAGCAGGAACTGTTTTAAGCTTCTTATCTGTATCGGTTCATCTAATATTTGTAACAATCCTCTGAGTTAGGTGTTATGGCTCTCAACTGCAGATGAGAGACTGAGCACAGAGAGGGGAAATTGCTAAACTACTAAGCTGTGGGGCAGATTCCAACCCAAATCATCTGCTTCTGGAGCTGGTGCTCCTAACTGCTGACCGTGCCACCTCCACCCCACTTACTTTCTGAACTTCTCATGGCTTGTGTGTGCTGGAATAGTCACCGCCTAAAGCAAACTGCATAAGGTTTGTTTGCTGAGAATGCATTCAGCAAATGCAAATATATGACCTGAAGAAGTCAAGCAGAATTCTTCAATCTCATCTAAAATTAACTAGCTGTTACCTTGGGCAGGTTTCAGATGCAGTGGAGGGAAGAAGGGAAATGAGTGACGGAAAGGGGTTTAAAAAATGTAAAGGTCAGCATGAGCAAGAGAGTGAGATCCTGTCTCAAAAACCAATATTAAAAGGTAGGGGCATACCTGCATCCGGCAGGGCCCCTGCTGGTCAGCTTGGGAGGAGTGACATGGGGTAGGAGGGGGTCAGGCTGGAGGACAAGGGAAAACATGACAAAGTACAACCATGCTGCCGGCTTAGCCGTTTGACTATGGCCGATGCTGGAGACAAGTCACACAAAGTACAACTCACACGGCCAACTTAGCCGTTTAATTATGGCTGATGCTGGAGACAAGTCATGCAGTTTTAAATTGTTTCAGGGACTGAGTGAGAACATTTTTCTAATTTGCAGGTGACTGCACATGTGAGTGCTGGTGGGTGTGTGGCTGGAGGTTGCTGAAGCAGCCCAAATGTTGAAAAATGCAGTGAGACACCTTCCAGCAGCTGTGGCTGCACCTAGGATTTAACAGCTTCCTGCAGCTGGGGCTGGGCATAGGATTTACAAGCTGTTGCCAGGCTGCCAGGGAGAGTTTGTTGCCACCCTTTAGAACACACCACCTAGTAGGTGACATGGAGTAGGCACTTCATAGTATGTGAGCAATGAACACATGAATCTCACAGTTGTCCACCCTGCTCGAGTTTAAGGTGGGTTCAGTATTCAACAACTCTTTTTCTGACTGACTGATCTATCAAGAAAATTTGGGCTGGGTGCAGTGGCTCATGCCTGTAATCTCAGCACTTTGGGAGGCTGAGGTGGGTGGATCACTTGAGGCCAGGAATTTGAGACCAGCCTGGCCGACATGGTGAAACCCTGTCTCTACTAAAACTACAAAAATTAGCCAGGTGTGGTGATGTGTACGCTACTCGGGAGGCTGAGGTGGGAGCACTGTTGAAATGGGGAGGCAGAGGTTGCAGTGAGCCGAGATTGCACCGCTGCACTCCAGCCTGGGCAACAAGAATGAGACTCCATCTAAAAAAAAAAAAAGTTACAATTTGTTGTACTTCTCCTTACCACAATTGTTGATCCACAGAGTAGAACAGGGTCCCTGAGTACGTGAGTTTTGTTTGATGTTACGCCATCCACAGTGCCCAGCATACTGACTCTGTGATTGGATGTTGTTAGGATGGGACAAAAAGAAACCCAATCTTTTAGGTCCCAAGTTTCTCATTTCCCACCGTAGGCTAAACATGGTGCCTGAATCTCAATATCATGACAAGGTGTGTTCACTCGTTTAGACTCAGATGAAAGCTTCTTGCTTCGAGTCGCTGTAGTGCTAAACGGTGGTGTGATTTGCAACATCCTAAGAAATAGATATTTGACCTTTATCCCAGGTTCTTTGCACAGAGTTCCCACAGCCCTTGTAATTTTCTGGGAGATGGGGTGCGAGGACCATCTTTTGCTGTTCATAATAAGCCACTTACAACGGTGCCTGGGTTTATGGTAATGACCCTTGGTGGGTCCCTAGATAGCTTCAGAATGGGGCTGGTTGCCAGGAGAGCCAACTACGTGATTAGAGGGTTGGGCAGACAAATTTGCTTTGAAGGAGAATTGATTTTTGAGGAGGATATAAAATATCTACTTTGTAGTCAACGACCTCCTTGGAAGAGTGTCGTTTCTTTTTAATATCACCCACTATAGAACTCAAAGAACCAGTAGCTATGTGATTATAGTTAGATATATTAGATGTCTGTGCCATCCTTGCAACAGCGTACATCACAGCATTCCCAAGGCTGATTTAACAAGGTAGTCCCAGATGCTCTAGGCACTTTCCTTCTTTCTGGAGATTTTACCTTTTATTTTCCCTTTTTCTTTTCACATAAGACCTGTATTTCTGATCAGGGAGGTTAAGGACTGCTGCTCCTCACTGTTTTTAAAACATAAGCTTGCTACAGCCACCTCTACTTGTTTCTAAATTCAGGGATATTCTATCCTACTTAAGATGGGTCACTGCCCATCTCTGGTGAAAAGTATTCTTTTAAATTTCAGCATTGATCTAAAAGGCATGATACACTAAATATAAAGAAGTAATCAGCAAATATTAGGCATTTTAGAATCTCAATTGCACCGTACCAAAAAATATCTGTATGTGGTTTAACATGTTTACACACCTTGAAAGTCTAAAATTCAGACATTTTATACATGGAGTTCTTGCGCCTCATGAGCAAGGATCTTGATCATGTGATTTAAAGCCCTGCACCACGGCCTAGCGGTGGGCCTGGCAGAACCTTCCGATCTTAGCATTCTTGACCTTAAATTTTGAAGATAATCAAAATTATTGATAATTTTTAAGGGATACGTGTATTATTATCCACCTCCTAACCTGTGCACTTGAAGGGGTGAGAGATTAGTCCCCTAGACATTCTGAGCAGTGATGCTGGATACATTGACAGAGGGCTAGAAGGCAGAATTCACGGGACAAGAATTGCTATCACCCTTAGTTCTCCCTGTTTCCCTATTGAATATGGGGCTAGTGAGATGACTAGGAAGGAAGTGCTTTGGAGGGGAATGTGGAGGATGGAAGGACAGGTACCACTGAGGTGCAGGTGTAATATGTCTACCATCTAGTCATCTCCTTCTCTGCATAAACACCGGGGAAAGGATGGTTTCTGAAACAGCATCTTAGGAATGCCATGAAAACAAAGGGTGTGCATCTCTCCATGTGTGGGTGTTCTCTGCTAGTGAGTTTGGAAATGAGAGTGCCTTTGAAATAAACAGACCACGGTAACCACCCAAGGAGTTCTTTTTGCCTGCTGCCAAGATAGAGCCCATTTGTCAAGACCAGGGGACTGCAACTGGGAGAGTCTAATACATGTAGAGCCAGCTAGAATGGAGACTGGAGCTTTCTTATGACTCAAATCAACTTCCCTGAAAACTCAGAGGCTAGGATTTTTGAAAGCTGGTTTGGCAGGGCAGGGGCTAGGGAATGGGGAGTGCTGATTGGCTGGGTTGGAGATGGAATGACAGGGAGTTGAAGCTGCCCTCTTGTGCTGAGTTGGTTCCTGGGTGGGGGCGCCAATACCAGATGAGCCAGTTTACCCTTCTATGTGGTGCCAGCTGGTGCATCAAAATTCAGGGTCTGAAAAATACCTTGAACACCAATCTTAGGTTTACAGTAGTAATGTTATCCATAGTAACAACTGGAGAGGTCAGTGATTTTGTGGGCTCTGGCTGCATGATTCCTGAGCCGTAATTTCTAATCTTGTGGCTAATTTGTTAATTTTCCAAAGGTCTTCTGGTCCCCAGGCAAGGAGGGAGTTGTTTCAGGGAAGGGCTGTTATCATCTTTGTTTCAAAGTTAAACTATTACCCAGATTCCTTGCAAAGTTAGCGTGGCTTACACTCAAGGATGAGCAAGGGCAGCTTGGAGGTTAGAGGCACGATGAACCCGATTAGGTCAGATTTGTTTCACTGTCATAACATTTCTATGTCAGAGTTTTCTCATTGTCAAAATTTTTGCAAAAGCATTTTTACTACTAAGCCCTAGGAAAATGTTTTCTGTTTCTGTAAGAAACCTCAAGAGGTTATGTACTTATCTATTTGTTCTTCAGCAGTATAATTCTAGGTGTCTGTTAAAAGTTTAAAAGTGATCAGGTTGAAAATATTCATGTGGTATTAGGGCACAGGGGGCAAAGCGCCTGCCACCTACAGCAGTTTTAACAGTGCTGGCATCTGCCGGCACTGTAGGTAGCAAAGAATATTATGAGTAATTCTTCACTTCCTCAAGTACGTTAGAAAGGTAAAAATCTTCAAGAGAAACTCCAGATTTTGGGTAGGTTTGAAACTGCATTATGAGTTGGTCCTGCAAAATCCATGTTGCCTGTAAGCTACAGCCTTTGAAATGAAACATTTCACATATTGGGCTTTGCCAGCATTTCTTTCAGGGAAGCAGCTGTCCTGTTTCCTCTAATAAGGTAATACGCCTGAAAATGCAATGTAAGTCTCCAGGGTCAATGATCAGATGGGTTTTGCCCACACAGGCTGAATGGACCCTCCGAGCAATTGGACGGTCCCTCCGTCAGTTGCAGCAGCTCCTTCGTCTCCATGGAGAGGGAGTTTGGCTGATTCTGTGTCCTTCGCCTCGGTGGAGAGGGGATGTGGCTGATTCTGTGTCCTTGGCCTCCATGGAGAGGGAATGTGGCTGATTCTGTGTCGTTTGCCTCCGTGGAGAGGGGGTTTGGCTGATTCTGTGTCCTTCGCCTCCATGGAGAGGGGACGTGGCTGATTCTGTGTCCTTCCCCTCTGTGGAGAGGGGGTTTGGCTGATTCTGTGTCCTTCGCCTCCGTGGAGAGGGGATGTGGCTGATTCTGTGTCCTTCACCTCCGTGGATAGGGGACGTGGCTGATTCTGTGTCCTTCCCCTCTGTGGAGAGGGGGTTTGGCTGATTCTGTGTCCTTCGCCTCTGTGGAGAGAGGGTTTGGCTGATTCTGTTGTTCTATTATGTGGTAGATTGGGTGTGAGGAGTGTTGGCTTCTAAGAGCAGAACGAGGCTGTGCAAAACCTTTTCGAATGTGTAGACATGTTATGATGAAGCACTTGTTCTGACCGCACAGAGCACACCCTGGAGTGGAATCATCGAAGGACTGTTCGACTTACAGACTGGACGGACTCACTACTTCTGTCAGTTGGAGTTGGGAAGGAATTCCATCCAGAGAGATTCTAGAGAGTCGCACGAGGACAGATGAGGAGAGACACGGCTGTGAATGGAGCTTGACTTTCCCCGGAGTCCTGACTTTTTTAGAATAAATGCTCCTGTAGAGCCTGATATTCTGCAAGTTACAAGTGGCTGCTTGCCCTTCTCACTTGCGCCACAGCTGACTCCTAGATAAAGTAGGTGGAACACTTTATGTGACAGTTATTGCCAGGGAGCTTTATCTGTTG
The DNA here is from genome assembly GCF_006542625.1 of Nomascus leucogenys. Classification (NCBI taxonomy): domain Eukaryota; kingdom Metazoa; phylum Chordata; class Mammalia; order Primates; family Hylobatidae; genus Nomascus; species Nomascus leucogenys. The sequence goes on along the minus strand of NC_044387.1, from coordinate 109,929,086 downwards.
CTAACAGGCATGGTGAAAACATTTGCACAATATGACAAGAATAACAGCATTCGATTAGAGAGGGCTCACCTTAAGCCAGGTCATGTTCCAGTGCTTTAGAAAGAGGACTACCGCTATGAGTGCTTTCTCTTACCACATGAGATGCGTATCATCACTTTCATTTTAAATATGAAAAAGGAGGCTTAGGGAGGTTAAATGCCTGGTCTAGGATGGAACAGCTAGTAAGAGGGAGAGCCATGGTTCAACAGGTCAGACTCACTCCAAAGCTGGTGCCTATAACCACTGTCCTCCAAGATGAAAATAAAAACAGGAAAGAACTGCATAATATTTGTACAGTGCAGTGGTTTCAGTTTCAGGTAAACGTTCCTCAATGATTCTAATTCTCTCCTCCCTCTTTCTTGCCATGGCCCACTGGGAATTACTGATATTACACATATAAAGCTATAAAAGGCCTTCATGTACTTTTTCTCATTCACAAATAGTGATTTCTCCAGCTGTTCTATCCCTGACAGCTCTTTTATTTTCTTTAATGATGGAGCAAGTTCTAAAATACAATGTAAATCATCAGCAAGTAAAATTAGAGTAAAGTTACCAGGTAAAACCCAAAACATCAAATAAATTGATTTTCAGGTAAACAACACATAATTTTAAAAGTTGTCAGTATTTACTAAATACTGCATGGGACATACTCACACTGAAATATTTTTCATAGTTTTTTGAAATTAAAATTTAATGAGGTGTCTGTATTTTTATTTGCTGTGTCGGGTAGCCCTGCATTAAATTAGAGAGGTGTATGTCCAAAGAATGAAACTTGGATTTGGCGTTTCATGATATTCCACAGAGGTCAAGAGAAAACTCCTGTGAAATGGGTAGAAGAGAAACATTGGGAAAGTAAATACTTGAATCAACTTGCTTTGTATAATCAGTCTTTTCATAAAATCTTGTCCATGTCAAACGTGTTTTCAGTCATTGATATTTTGTGTAGAATGGTAACGATTAGAACCATCGCAAGGATTATTTTGTCTTTATCAATAGTTCCGCCGAAGCTCCCACAAGGTAAGACTCAAGGCAAACCTTGTTTTAATATTTCCAAATGTTTAATTTTTATCTGAGTGTACTGCAGGGCCTTTGAGGTCTTCTGGAAAAAAGTCCTTCCATCAGCAGGAACTTGAAATTTTCAGTTGCGATGAGCGTTTCTGCTCTGGAACGTGGGCACATGGACTCCTAAGGCTGTCCCTTTAACTCTCGGTTCTGCGTGGCTGACTGGACACAGTAAGCTCAGTAGTTACTTCCCTAATAGTTCTGACTCTATTTCACAAAAGCTGCCTCTCCTTGTGTAATGAAACCATGAAGTGTTGAAGAATGCCTGATTTCCTGGGCCAAGGAGCTTCTGGAGTAATGATATTTAGTGGGAATGGAGGTAGTGGCAGTGCTAGTGGCAGTGGTGATGTGGTGGTGGTGGTGTGTGTGCTTGAGGCAGTGTTGATGTGATGATAGTGGTGGTGTGTGTACTAGCGGCAGTGGTGATGTCATGGTCGTGGTGATGTGTGTACTAGAGGCAGTGGTGATGTCATGGTCATGGTGATGTGTGTACTAGAGGCAGTGGTGATGTCATGGTCGTGGTGATGTGTGTACTAGAGGCAGTGGTGATGTCATGGTCGTGGTGATGTGTGTACTAGAGGCAGTGGTGATGTCATGGTCATGGTGATGGGTGTACTAGCGGCAGTGGTGATTTCATGGTCGTGGTGATGTGTGTGCTAGAGGCAGTGGTGATGTGGTGGTGATGTGTGTGTTAGTGGTAGTGGTGATGTGTGTGTTAGTGGTAGTGGTGATGTGGTGTTGGTGGTGTGCATACTAGCGGCATTGGTGATGTGGTGGTGGTGGTGTGTGTGCGTGTTCATAGAGGGTGGAGGGAATCAGGGGTGCATTTCCTTTGTAGAGTAATTTTGACCAAAAAACTACTTGGCTCCGGAAATTTGCTACAAGAATATTTTAGAAGTATATCTGTTCATTGAGTGCTGCATATTTTAAGCAACAAATCAACCTGTAAAGTGCATTGTGGCAGCATTTATTAAAAAAGAGGTGCACATGGTATGTAGAGAAACATTAGTGGGACTTTATGAAATGAAAGAAATAAAAAAATATTCATTTTCTGACAATATTTATAGGTTTTTAAGGCCCTGATTGACATTGCTTTCTGAGTTGCCTTCTCTCTGATTGATGATGTGTCCTGGATTTGGTTACTTTTCCCCACATGCAATTTCAGATGTTTTTCACTGGGGGAATATGGATTGATAATATACAGGAGAGTAAAAACACACAGGAGAATTTTAATACACAATGAAAAGAATTCAGTTGTAAGCGATCTGAGAGCCCAGTCCTCTCACCCACTCTTTCATTTAACAACTCCCAGTCTATTAAGACTTTGCTTTGCTCAACGATTTCATGTTAATCATCTTTTGTTTTATAGCCCTTTATTTTCCTGCTGGAATCAATATCCCATCAACTTCACTGACCGCCTACTCTGTGATCTATGAGATGGTGCTAGTACAGGACTGAATTTATACCAGAGCAATTTGCTTTAAATGTTACCAGCTCTTTATCCAAAACATTTCTCCCAGCTTGTTCTCATAATTTTACTACTTCTTGCAAAGCTGCTTCTCTGCTTTTAGAGAGTAGAGAGTGACAAGTAATATGTAAAATACCTGTGGAGAGGATATACAGGTTGGGCTTGGAAGCACAGAAGTTAAATCCTTGAAGTGATGTCAGTCAACAGGAGAAGCGTTGGCTGTTTTCACACTGTGTGGCTGCTTGTGACACAGACTTGATGAATTCATTTCCACCTTGCTGGCAAAACCAATTTGTTTCAGTGAGACCATATTTCAGAGCGGTTTGGATCCTGCTGGTATATTCAGATTGCCTGAAAATCAAGCAAAAGTAATCAGTTTGGTGCTCTGTATCATAGGATGATCTCGCACCCCTTTCCTTCCCTAGGGTTACCCTCATTCGGCTGGGTGGACGTTGTCCTGCAGATCATTTGTATAGATCTGACTTGCACATCACAGGGGTCTCTGAGTTCTTTGCAAATATTAATGTAGAACTTAAAAGTGCATTATCCCCCTTTAAAAATACATTATCCAAATTGTGATACCAGCATTTGAAATACAATAAATGATTAGTTACTTCAGTTAATCTTGTCACTGAATATAATTGCAGTCACTGAGAGGTGGACATTGAATTCTTTCTTGATGCCCGTTAAGACACTTTATCTCATAAAAGGATGTTACTGGTAATTATGACACCTTGTACTTTTCAATAGTTACATTTATTTTAAAAGACACTGTTTTCTTCTTAAATGGAATAATTTCCTTCCAACGTGGGAGAAGGTCTGATTCCCAGTGTCCACATGAGGCAAATATACAGGCAGCTCTCTGTGTCCACAGGCTCCCCATCTGCAGGTGGTTGAAGCCAGATGGAAAATAGTACAGTTGACCCTCCATATCTGTGAGGATGAGAAACCCATGCATAGGGAGGGCTGACTGTATTTTAATTTGTTTCAAGATGTCTTTTTCCATTCTGTTTTGAGTATATAATAAAACAGTAAAAAAGTAAATTTAGTATCTGTGCAAACTCATTTTCTTATTGAAATTGCTTAGACTTGGTCCTTTAAGGGAATGTTCAGAGAGCTAATGTTAGAGGTCAGAATCTAAGAAGACTTTTGGTTTTAGCTTTCTTCATTGTAAAATGGAAATAATAATTCCTGTCCTCATGTCTTCTCAGGGCTGCATGAAAACATGAAAATGCTTTAAAAATGAAATTAATACAAAAATTCAGACTTATTTTAAAGAGAGTGAAGCATATGAGGATTACATAAGACAAGGAACATGACAACATATATAGTCCAGTTCTGATGTTAAAAATTATTATAGGACTGTGTTAATTACACTTCTACTGACACCTTCTAACTTCAACCATGTCTTTTTCCCATGTAACTCTTCTTAGCATTGGTCTATCTATAAGAATATACCTTTTGTAGTTGTTTCTCTACCTATCACCTCTTAACTCTAGAATTTTTAAATAATATATTACAGTTTGTCATATCTGGTAGTCAGAGGCAGATGGTGCTTAAACAGGTAGTTGACATCCAATTACTCTCTGAGCATCCGAGCCCTCTAGGTGTCTGGCATGGCCACCCTGGGGGATAATCCCCCTTTCTGGAAGAGAAGGTTGCTTTGTAAGAGGATTTCATCTTTCCCTGGAGCATCCTGTGGACTAAATTAGGCCACCTGCAGAGTCTCTGCCAAAGCTCATTCATTTCTGACCTGGCACCCAGCAAAGTCCTCACAGACATCCTGAGGATGACTCCCAACTATAAATGAGTCTATTTGGTGAAGGTTTTGTCTCTCAGTAATCAAACATGGAGGAAGCTGGAGCTATTTATTAGGTAGCAATTACTCAAAGGCAGTGTCACGCATTTATAGGAAAACTCTTGTAAATCTAAGGAAAAGTGATTTGCCCACAGTGGGAATAGATTAAACAGAGATTAGAAACATCATTTCCTCCTTTTCTGTCTTACCTTTTGTATTTTATAAGAGGTTAAAAACGACTCTAAAGTATTACTCATGAGTGTTTTATTTTTACTGGCAAAAAGAAGTTTTAACCACATGTGAAATTCCACCACTTACTAATGATGTCTGCCTTTGAAGCCTAACTCCTTCATTGAAGGCACGAATTATATTATGGATGTGATGTTGTGCTACATCAACGTGAATTTTTGACACACTAATTTATAATGACTGGGAAATGAGAAGACCATAGGGGAAAGATAAGACTGGCACCCAGACAGCTAAAATGCAGAAGGATGATTGATTTAAAGATCGGCTTTAAAGAAAGAATTATTTTTAAAATGTGTATTTAAATGTGAGTAGGTAGACCATGATTCCTTTCTAGATTGCCAGAACAATGAGGTTGAGGATCGGGTGATTTGGGAGAGTTCGGACTTAGCCTGATTTGACTGTGAACCTAGCAAAAATAACAAAAGCAAAACCAAAAACAGATCATCTGAGGAAATGGGTATCAGCAAGGCCGCTGGGCTTGGGCAGGGCTGCCCGATGTCAGCTGTGCAGTGTGGTAGCTGGTCTCCTGAGATGGTCCACAACATTCTACCTCTCTCCACCTATGCTTCCTGCCCGTCCTGTCAAAAGACAGAAGAGATTTCCCGTCACTAGAATCCAAGCTGGCCTTGTGACTGCTTTAGGATAGAATGTGACAGAGATGGCATTTGGAACTCCTAAGCCCAAGCCTTAAGTGACAGCCACTTCATTTCTCCTGGAATGCTTGCTCTTGAGATCCTCGGTCTTGGGAACCTGTCTCCATACTGTAAGAAGTCCAAAACGCAGGGAGAGGCCACGCAGAAGGGAATGGAAATGCTCCCTTAGATGCCCTGGATGAGCTCACAGCTGATGGCGAGCACCAATGCCAATCACATGAGTGAAGCATTTCACCTATTTCAGCCCAGCTGAACCCCAGACAACCACAGCCCCAGATGCTATCACACGGAGCAGAATCCACAGAATTGGAGAAGGTGCCGGAGGATTGCTTCTGTCTAAAGAGAACCTTTTCTCATCCCCTGAAGGGCCCTTGTAGACTGGTCATGGCTCTCGGTCTTCAAGCAAATCAGGTTACAACTTATGTCACCAGATAAGGATTCTATGTATCTAAAGTTTACCAGCTCACGGTGAGCTTGTGCCTTCCTATTTTTCTTTAAAAGAGATTTTTGCATTTTCAGTGGGTGATTGGGAGTGTGCTGTGCTGTTGACAGCTCAGGGAGACGTTGCGCCGGGGAGGTTCACGTGGGGAAGGTCAAAAGGTAGAAGTTGTTGCTCAGATGGAGGCATCTCCTCAGTTGCGCAGAAAACGATGTTGCTTGTGGGAGTGACAGAGGGTAAGATTTTGTCGCAGAGATCTAAAGGAACCACGATCTTTGTTTAAGCAGAATTATCCTGCTTTCATGCTCTATTTCATGTGGCAAAGAAATGCAGGCATTGTCTAAAAGCTACTTACAAATTTGTGATTTGTGTTCGTTTTACATTTTATGTGTTTATGTTGTATTTTAGCTTTTTGACATATTTTATTTTAGGTTTTTTCTTTCAAGTAGGTTTATTTGTAAGATGTCTTATAGGCAATAACCACAGGACAGCCCTTAAGAAATTGGGAGTAGGCTTTACCTGGCATAATTTCAGTTTGCAAGAAACCTCTCCCCAAAATAATCACCACCTACCTTTTGGACCCGGAAATTCTGTTGAAAGAGTTCCATTGCATTTCTTTAAAGTGTTTATCCTGCTAGAACACAAGATTTAGAACAGTAAGATGTTTTCTTTATTTAAACATTAAATTCAATACATCTTCAGCTTCTCTTTCGAAAATACATACTCAAGATACCAGGCATCTGAAGAGAGAAAATAAAAGGTTCACCAAAAATCTGAAAAAAAGTTTTAAGTTCCTGAAACAAAACTCTAAAACTTCATAGAATCGAAAAGAGGAGGTTATTATGACTTGCCTATGAATTCAGAGAAAAAATAGCATTCCTACTGCCTAAAAAAAATCTTGTATTGTGTTTACACTAACAACTTTATTCCCTATAGAAATAAATTTTGTTCTATTTTGACAGTCTAGACATATCTGTGAATTAAAAACACGATTTCGAAAAAATATGATGTGAAAATATGTTTTATAATCTCTGTGCATAATTTAGCTAAAGAAAATATTCCTTTATATTTTTAAACTGACAAAACTTTTGCATTTTTCAGTTTTAATTAGCTTTTTTCCTGATCAAATCAGTGATCATGCTTTTATGTGTAAATCTGTTGTTTATTTTTCAAATGTTTAATTTGCTCCTTACCTTTATTTTTTTCTTGTTAAAGATTATTTGAAAGCATCATAAAATTTATTTTATTTATTCATAGACCAGTCTAATATTTTCAGAAATTACAGGTTGTGATAAAACCAGCAAATTATACAATACATGGAAGGGAGAGAGAGAATTAAAAGCAACAAAAACAACTTTGATTTGGAAATAGTTTCACAGTCACAGAAAAATTACTAAAATAAGAATAGTACATAGGACACCTGATTCCCCAAATTAATCTACTTTTAGCATTATTTTCCTTTTGCCATCTTATTTGCTTTTTTTCTCTTTTTACTTTTGCCCTCTCTATTTGTATGTATATTTTATGCATATTTTAATCTTTTTTCTTGGCATTTTTGTCCTGTACCATTTCAGAGTAAATTGCATTCATCATGGCCCTAAAACTTCAGTGTGTATTTTTGAAGAATAAGAATATCTCTTTAGAACAGTTAATGTTGCTACAGTGATTCTATCCAACTACCATCGGCGTTCCACTTTTGTCAGCTGACCCCATAATGTCCTTCCCAGCCTTTTTTCTTCCTCCAGTACATGATCCAGTCTAGGAAGAGATTGTCATGTGTTTTTCTAGCCTCCTGGAACATTTCGGAAGCCTATTTTTGCCTTTTATGACATGGACATTTTGAAGAATACAGTCCGTTTTAGAAAGAGAGACGGTTTCTCATTTTGAATTTGTCTAATGGCTCTGTATGGTTTGTGTTTCTTCGGCAGCTCTGTGTGGTTTGTGTATGTCCGACGGCTCCGCGTGGTTTGTGTTTCTCCGACGGCTCCACGTGGTTTGTGTGTGTCCGACGGCTCCGTGTGGTTTGTGTGTGTCCGACGGCTCTGTGTGGTTTGTGTGTGTCCGACGGCTCTGCGTGGTTTGTGTGTGTCCGACGGCTCTGCGTGGTTTGTGTTTGTCTGACGACTGTATGGTTTGTGTTTGTCTGATGGCTCTGTATGGTTTGTGTTTGCCCGACAGCTCTGTATGGTTTGTGTTTGTCTGATGGCTCTGTATGGTTAGATTCAGGTTGCTCATTCCAGGCCAGAAGTGATGTGTGTTTTTCTCTAGGGGCGTGCGATGTCCATCTGTCCCTCAATGTTGATGGTAACTTGAATCACTTTAATCTCTGGGAGACCACGCAAATCACATGAAAATCTCACCCTAGATTTGGCATCTGTTGGTGCCTGAAGTTTACCACAGTGGCTGTGAAATGACGGTTGCTTCTTCACATTTCCCAGTCGACACAGCATTCTACTATAAGTGAGATCCTTCTTTTCCCTGGACTGATTTGTTTACCTATTGATTATTGGCTTGGACTCATTAACAAGATCTTATAAATGGTCTATAATTTGTTACTGTCCTTAATTATTTTGGTGTTCAAATTATCCCCTATTGGGCCTACAGTAGCACCTTTCAGCTGCCTCCTGAGTCTGTGTGACCTGCCCCTGCTTTGGAGTCTACCTCAAGCCGAAAAGCCAGGGGCTAGAGAGGTGGAAATGAGTTTTCTAAATTTCTTTCACTTTGTTAGCATATCTGTGACCAGCCTGGATCACAGAGGTGTATTGTGAGCCATGGGATGGAGGGAACCAGAGTCCGACCTTAGGGCAGTCCTTTCCCTGCTGCAGAGGAGGTGGAGAACCCTTACCTCATGGGCAGGCATCGCAGCAGGTAAGGGGGAGAGAGGCAGGTAGACACAGACAAGCATCGCAGCAGGTAGGGGGAGAGAGGCAGGTAGACACAGCAGGCATCGCAGCAGGTAGGGGGAGGGGGTAGAAGAGCAGGCAGGTAGGGGGAGAGAGGCAGGTAGACACAGCCAGGCATCGCAGCAGGTAAGGGGGAGAGAGGTAGGTAGACACAGACAAGCATCGCAGCAGGTAGGGGAGAGAGAGAGGCAGGTAGACAAGACAAGCATCGCAGCAGGTAAGGGGGAGAGAGAGGCAGGTAGACACAGCCAGGCATCACAGCAGGTAAGGGAGAGAGAGAGGCAGGTAGACACAGCCAGGCATCGCAGCAGGTAAGGGAGAGAGAGGCAGGTAGACAAGACAAGCATCGCAGCAGGTAACGGAGAGAGAGAGGCAGGTAGACACAGCCAGGCATCGCAGCAGGTAAGGGAGAGAGAGAGGCAGGTAGATGGCGAATGAGCATCGTGGGTCCCACTCCCGGCTGAAATCTCACAGAGGAGTCGAGGCTGAGGGACAGCCCATGGCAGGAGGCCTCTTCTCCTGTTCACTGTTTTGAACTTTGGTGGGATGGAGCTGCGATCACAGAGGGAATGTGCTATGGCAGGGCAGAGGGAGCCTGGTTAGCCTGCTGGGGTCCTGAGGGCACAGGGGAGGTCCACGGTCACCAGCTCTACTGGGAGCTGAGGCCCTTCTTGCAGGGGCCACCATGGTAAATGGGTGTGACCCTGCTGCAAAGGTCACAGCACAAACAGCCCTCCAGGAGACAGACAGGGCCATGGAAGAGATGTGGGGTGAGGTGGTGGAGAAAGGGCCCACAGCCGCACAAGGCACTGTCCCAGAAAACAAAGTAAAGACAACCTCACCAGGCACGCCTTCGCAGAATCTACCAGGCCCCAGGAAACGTGGCCAGCTGGTGGCTCTACAGCAGAAATTAGCGAAGACTCGAAGGACCCATGCAGACCCAAAGCCTCTTCCTTACATCGCATATGCCTGTTGCCTGGGCCACTGCTGTGGATACCTGAAAGTCAGAATATTTACCCCAAGAGACACAGCCAGTTGCTACGAGACTTTTTGAAGTGTAAGAGAATGAGACACCATTAAATGGAAAGTTGAAAGGGTTTCACTCCAACTCCCTCCGGTAGCCAGCCCCGTGAGGCTGGGTGAGAGGGTCAATTAGTCATAGAAAATGAGATGCCACTTTCTCTTTGCTGGAGTAAAAGTGTGTATGACTTTTGATTCCATTAAATACTCTTTGGCTGAGAGATCACTCCAGAATTCTGTCAGGCAGCCTCTCACTGGACAGTCTCCCACCCTGGGGCTCTTATGGCTGTGCCCGCTAGTTTTGCAAACCTGAAAGTCAGTTATGCCCATCGCCCACGCTGTGTTACAAGGCTCCGTGGAGAGTCCCATGTATGCGTTTTTAAGTTTTCCTAGGTACGTTGTCTGGAGTATTCAGTTTTGTGTGAAACAGACTTGGTCCCAAACTATGTGAACCCTGGGAGAATTAACCGTAATTGGTTCAGGGAGATAAAACATATCTCCCCAGGGGTTGATGATTTTGAAAGGGTGTTTCTTATCCTGGGCCAGACAGACAGGAATCATCAAATAGGTATACAGCGTGGTGTCCTTATTTCTGACCATCGAATCCAGATGTCAGCTCTGACCAGTGGTTCCAGGTTTCTGGTCAGTCTCACTGGGTTAATAATAACTACTAACATTTGGATGGAGCGTTAAGTTTCACAGCACCTTCTTGTGCATTTATCACACTAGATGGTGGTGCTGGGCGTGAATGATATGTGCCATCACCTGCCGACCCAAACACCCTGCCAATACGGTTTTGTCTCTTTCTAAGAATTTCTTCAAGACGCTGATTCAGCTACTCAAAGCTATTTTAGAATAAGACAGAAAATGAATAAATAGAGAGACGTTTGGTCTTTCTTATCTAGAAGATTCAATTCCCTGTTTATGGTCTTAGAAGATAAACTGTAGCTGGTACTGGGAGGTGTTGTTCCTCTAACCTGACTATCTAAGCCTGTTCTTTTCTTTGCTATGAAAATGAAGGAAAATATTATTGTCCCAATTAAAGATATAAATATACACAAGCAAAGAAGGGGCTAAATGACCTATCTGAAGTCTCACTTTGAAGAATGACCAATTAAAACTCTGGGTCCAGCTCACTTTTCCAGAGTAAAATTTTTTTGAAAGCCTTATAATTCATAGACACATCTGAAACAGCTGAATCTTCCGTGCTGGTCTGCATTCCAACAGGTGGCTAAAACTGGTCAGAATTCGGAGTCCCATTCATCAAATCTATTTTTAGAAGTGCATTAGCATGTGGCTTTGTAAACTCACATTCATTCTTATGAAAAGCAGTGAGTGCTGTCATAAAAATACTGTCACGATTTACTGCCTCCTCATGAGACCCAGGGCTAAGCCAAAGGGATACCGTGCACCCTAAACCTCCTCATAGCTGCTGCCTCTGAAACTCGACTCTGTAATTTGGTAAGTGTTTTAAAAAATACAACTAAATGGCTACCACATGGCGGAAAATTAGCAATCTGGGACTAGAACTTCTATGTGGTATTAAATCCACATATGGAAAAAATTAAATATTATCCTCAATGCCCTCCATGTGTTCAGTTGTATTAAATGAAATGCTTATAAAGCGTGACATTATTTAACTTTTATAAGGTTTGTCACATCTAGTAAAACTTATGAGTGTTCTTTTGAAAAACTTCATGCAGGTGCCTTCTGAACCCACATCAGTCTGGATGTCCTATAACATACATGTGATTTGTTACTGGATATAGCACTAGACAATCAACAGTAGAATTCCAACCAAGATAACTTATCACAAAATGCAGTCACTGGTAGTAGACAATGCTGTGGTAGGTTGGTCCACAATAATCTCCGTTTCTATAGAAAGGATTTTATAAAACATGCAGGGTGTGAGATGTACCATAAATTGTTTTGACAAAACTGACTCTAATATAAATGGCTCCAAGTCTCTTGTATTTCTGAAATGTAAATGACACAGCCACGTGGCCTTTGCAGTCTGCCTTTGGGAATGTAACAGGGCTGCTGGACAAACACCCTCTTCCTGTTGATGCTGCTGACAATAACTAGAACTTTGGGGGGAAATTTGCCACCTTAACTTGGTTTGGTTTGACCCAGGGAGGTATTTCCTGAGCCCAAAGTCTAGTTTCTCAATTTGCTGGGGACTGACTCTGGTGCTAGATGCTTTAGAACTGAGATGGTCTTTCAGAGTTCAAAGTCATCGTCTCTCTCTGGTTCAACAGTGTGGTTTACACCCCGTTGGTGTCCAAACCGCCTGGAAGGTTCTTTAACACAGGAGATCTGGTCTCCATCCTAGACGTACTGCATCTGTAGGTATACGAAACTCTGCAGGTGATTTGTATTCAGTCTAAAGTGGAGACTCTCTGACAGTCTGAAGTCCATTGGCTAGAGAGAAAAAAAACCAAGCCTGAGAAGGTGATCATGTGTCCCCACTATATACAGCTAGACTGTGCAGAACATAAGGATGCATTATTATCCAGTGACCACGGGGGTTTTTAGCTGTATAAATGTGACTCACAGAGAATTCAGTCCCTTGTTCCTGGGATAAAATGAGTTGCTAAGCTGGATTGAATAACCTACCACAATGGGAGGTCCATGCTAGAGTGTCACCTCAACATGTTCATTCCTTTTTTTTTTGACACAGAGTTTCACTCTTGTTGCCCAGGCTTGAGTGCAATGGCACAATCTTGGTTCACTGCAAACTCCACCTCCCAGTTCCAAGTGATTTTCCTGACTCAGCCTCCTGGGTAGCTGGGATTACAGGTGCCCTCACCACACTCAGTGAATTTTTATATTTTTAGTAGAGACGGGGTTTCACCATGTTGACCAGGCTGGTCTGGAACTCCTGACCTCAGGTGATCCACCAGCCTCAGCCTCCCAGAGTGCTGGGATTACAGGCGTGAGCCACCATGCCCAGCCAACATGTTCATTCTTGAATCTCTGCCTGGGAGACAGTGAGAAGGAGACCTGACTTTGCTGAGACTTGATACCTAGAGGTCTCAACTCACCACAGAATTTGTGCAGTGTCCTTTTAAATTCCAGTCTTGGAGAGCTTTGTTTAACCATGGGTCAAAAGACTTTGTCCTGTTATATTTGTAAGAGATGAAACTCTTAGGCAGTTTAAAGGGTATACTTGGTTTCATACAGAACATAGCAAATTTGCCAAGCCCACTTCTTCCATGTAAATAACATGACTGAAGTCCATTTTATTGTCACATACTGTGAGGCAATGCGTGATGGAAAAATGTTTCAGGTTCTGGTGAAACAATCTTACTTCACAAGAAATACCTGGGATGAAGTCTCACCTTGAGAGAAGCTAGAAAGAGTCAGTGACTATGTCCAAAGAAAAAGAAGGCATTTCCAAGGAAATCTTGAGTTTCTCAGGCAGGCCGACTCCTCTCACCGCATGTTGCTGCGTTCTCAGTGATAACGTCATTCTGGCTCATGTTACAATATCTTTGGTTCTCTGGGTCTAGATTTTTCCATACAGCAGCAAACTGCTTTAGGCAGCTCATAGATGATCAAAGGCGCAACAAGCTGCTAAATGTAATGTAACTACCTGTAAATGTCAATGCTTTTTCAAATAAGTGTTTTTTTCCCCTTAGTTCCAAATTTTGCACTGTACACTAATGTCACTTGGGAGCTGGCATAATAGTGTCTGATGAGAGAATTCCTGCAGCTATTTATTCTATATTTTCACAACAATTCTCCACAAAGCAGTGGCAAAAGTCCATGGACAGTGTGGTTTCACCCACAAGAGCATCTCTTTTTGCTGTTGTCCATAGAATTTCTTCCTTGTGTGTCCTCTTATGATGAGTGACCATTAACTCTTCATGTTTCACTGTCTTAGACGTTCCTACAGGATCACCAGATCTGGGATCCTACAGATCACTGGAACTGGGAGACAATCTTTTTCTTTCCTAACAACATCTCAGGCTGAGTTTTTTACTATTAAAATATTGTCATTTTTTGGCCACTACTGACAAAATATGAGTCCTTACCCACCATCAGCCAAGAGTCAGTAGTTTTCAAAAAGATGAGTAAAATGCGTGATCCTTTTGTTTATTTATATTTCTGGTTGAGAGTACAGATGGGTAGCTCTTGGATTTTGGAATCAACTATATTTTCTATTAAAATACGCTGCTCCAGTTGACAGGATTGTCGACCGCCTGGTTTGGAATGTTACAGTTGGCCCTTGATTTGCTTTAGTCATTGAAGGAGAGATTATGGTTGCTTGGTCCAGTTGGATTAGGCTGTGGCTTCCTTCTCTGCATCATGAATGTTGGCAGCATTGGGCTTTGGCATGACTTCCTGGGGCAGTATGAGTGTTGGGCATAGGGGAGCTGTCATATTAAACAAAGCTGTGCCCCTGAGCAGGGTGCCCTCTGCCTGGCTTAGAGCCCCAGCAACAATCTCTCTGCCATCTGGCTCCAGTGAGGGCTGAAAACCTCAGTTCACAGCCCAAGTGAAATCTGCACGGGCCAATGACAGTTAGAGACACTTAAATGAAAGGAAAGTCAGAAACCACAGACTTGCTTCTTGACTAGTAACTGGAGAATGCTAATTAGGAAAATAATAAAATAGTGCAAAAGTTATCTTGAATGACAAGATTAGGATTATTTGTTGATTAATCAACAGTCACTTGATATGTAAAATGTAGGTGCTAGTGTGTGTATGTGTATATATATATATATAAATATAGGCATACATATTTATGCATGTAAATACCTATTATATACATCTATTATTTGAACTTTAAAAGTGTACACATATATTGGTTTGCCAATCTTTTAAATTAATATGTAACATTTGTATTTGTGGGGTACCTGGGACATTTTGCTACATGCATAGAATGTGCAATGGTCAAGTCTGGGTATTTAGAGCATCCACCACCTTGACTATTTATCATTTCTATGTGTTGGGAACATCTCAAGCCCTCTCTTCCAGCTCTTTAGAAACATACAATAGATTGTTGCTAACTTCACATGGGGCAAAGGCCGTTTCTGTCATGGTGAGTTGGCTGATTGTAATCCTAATTGTCTTCCTTCCAGAAAGCACAACTCTAATGCATTGTCCATTTCTTTCAAATGGAGTGAGAATTTAAAGATACCTGCAGAGCATCCTGAAGACAGAAACCTTATGGAGTTTTATGTAATTTTATAACTATTTTTAATAGGAACTCACCCCTACTGAGCTATTTCAAAATAATCACTTCAGTTTTTTAATGAATAGGAAACAATAAATTTACTTGTGCACTCTTACTCGAGTTTCAGTAATAGTTCTTTAGATAATTACGATGGCAACTGTTGTAAATGGGCTTGGTAAACTGATGCATGGTGCATGGTACAGTAAACTGACTCGTGGTACCCAAACAGCACCTGGGAGGGGAGAGGGGAGCAGGTATCCTGGGGTGCTTGGGACCCAGAAGAAGCATTATTCAGCATGCTTTGCAGAGGAAGTGGGAGCTTGGCTAACTGGGGGAGTTGGCTTCAGAGAAAGTCAGCTAAAAGAGTTTCTACTGTTCTCAAGAGGAGGAAGCTCATGTCTACCAACTATTTCTGTGGTAGGGACCCACAGCCTAGAAAAGTAATGAGCTAAGGAGGATCAGTATGAATCTATATGCTGGGATTTGTGGCTCTTCTGTGACTCATACCCATTAAGGGCCTCTCTTAGGGATACGTAAAAATGATTCTAGTTATAATTAACTTACTCCAAACGGTAAGCTCTGAATGTGCACAAGCTGCTGCAACTTCTGTGACAGACATAAGCCTGGCCAGGTGGGAGAAGCTAGGATATGGAATGGGTCAAGGCCAGCATTCTTGGACCTTGCTCATCCCTCCCAGTCTTACTCGGACAGTAGGCTCCAGTTTGCCTTTGCCTTTCTATATATATTGCTACACACACACACACACACACACACACACACACACACACACAAATTGAGACTTGACAGCCACATTAAAAAAAGATATTAGTTGAGGAACAGAGCTGGAGTCCAACATCTGGTTTTGGTAAAGTCTGGCCTTTGTGCCCAATTTTACAGCTAAGCTGACTGAAGTACCACGAACTCATGAGTTGTGTAGGGTCAGCACGTCAGGCAATAGCTCAGCTGCTATATGATCCCCCAACCCTCATAACTTTCAGCCCTGTATTTTAACTATTAAGCCACATGGCCTGCTATAAAATATGCCACAAAACACCCCAGATGTGTGTTGAGAGAGATCCTTCCGTGACCCAGCTAACATCACGTCCCTGTAGGACTTTCTGATGATTGGATGTTCCTGGTGACCTCTCCTGCAGTGTAAGCACATTAACCCAAATGTTACGAGGATTTCCCCACAGGACAGTCTTATAAGATTTTCTTATGAGGTCACTTCCTAGGAAGGCAGGGATTTAAAAGCTGCCACAACAGGCAATGAAGCAAGCAACATGTGGCTTTGCTTTCAGTCTGTCATTTTAAGCAATGAAGAATTTATACGGATAAGTTTTCTGATAATGGATAAGGTTTCTTTCTTTTATTATTATTATTATTATTATTATTATTATTATTATTATACTTAAAGTTTTAGGGTACATGTGCACAATATGCAGGTTTGTTACATATGTATCCATGTGCCATGTTGGTGTGCTGCACCCATTAACTCGTCATTTAGCATTAGGTGTATCTCCTAATGCTGTCCCTCCCCCATCCCCTGACCCCACAACAGTCCCTGGAGTGTGATGTTCCCCTTCCTGTGTCCATGTGTTCTCATTGTTCAATTCCCACCTATGAGTGAGAACATGCGGTGTTTGGTTTTTTGTCCTTGTGATAGTTTACTGAGAATGATGTTTTCCAGTTTCATCCATGTCCCTACAAAGGACATGAACTCATCATTTTTTATGGCTGCATAGTATTCCACGGTGTATATGTGCCGCATTTTCTTAATCCAGTCTATCGTTGTTGGACATTTGGGTTGGTTCCAAGTCTTTGCTATTGTGAATAGTCTCATAATAAACATACATGTGCATGTGTCTTTATAGCAGCATGATTTATAGTCCTTTGGGTATATACCCAGTAATGGGATGGCTGGGTCAAATGGTATTTCTAGTTCTAAATCCCTGAGGAATCACCACACTGACTTCCACAATGGTTGAACTAGTTTACAGTCCCACCAACAGTGTAAAAGTGTTCCTATTTCTCCACATCCTCTCCAGCACCTGCTGTTTCCTGACTTTTTAATGATGGCCATTCTAACTGGTGTGAGATAGTATCTCATTGTGGTTTTGATTTGCATTTCTCTGATGGCCAGTGATGATGAGCATTTTTTCATGTGTTTTTTGGCTGCATAAATGTTTTCTTTTGAGAAGTGTCTGTTCATGTCCTTCACCCACTTTTTGATGGTGTTGTTTGTTTTTTTCTTGTAGATTTGTTTGAGTTCATTGTAGATTCTGGATATTAGCCCTTTGTCAGATGAGTAGGTTGTGAAAATTTTCTCCCATTTTGTAGGTTGCCTGTTCACTCCGATGGTAGTTTCTTTTGCTGTGCAGAAGCTCTTCAGTTTAATTAGATACTATTTGTCAATTCTGGCTTTTGTTGCCATTGCTTTTGGTGTTTAGACATGAAGTCCTTGCCCATGCCTATGTCCTGAATGGTATTGCCTAGGTTTTTTTCTAGGGTTTTTATGGTTTTAGGTCTAACATGTAAGTCTTTAATCCATCTTGAATTAATTTTTGTATAAGGTGTAAGGCAGGGATCCAGTTTCAGCTTTCTACATATGGCTAGCCAGTTTTCCCAGCACCATTTATTAAATAGGGAATCCTTTCCCCATTGCTTGTTTTTCTCAGGTTTGTCAAAGATCAGATAGTTGTAGATATGCAGCATTATTTCTGAGGGCTCTGTTCTGTTCCATTGATCTGTGTCTCTGTTGTGGTACAAGTACCATGCTGTTTTGGTTACTGTAGCCTTGTAGTATAGTTTGAAGTCAGGTAGCGTGATGCCTCCAGCTTTGTTCTTTTGGCTTAGGATTGACTTGGTGATGCGGGCTCTTTTTTGGTTCCATATGAACTTTAAAGTAGTTTTTTCCAATTCTGTGAAGAAAGTTATTGGTAGCTTGATGGGGATGGCATTGAATCTATAAATTACCTTGGGCAGTATGGCCATTTTCACGATATCGATTCTTCCAACCCATGAGCATGGAATGTTCTTCCATTTGTTTGTATCCTCTTTTATTTCATTGAGCAGTGGTTTATAGTTCTCTTTGAAGAGGTCCTTCACATCCCTTGTAAGTTGGATTCCTAAGTATTTTATTCTCTTTGAAGCAATTGTGAATGGGAGTTCACTCATGATTTGGCTCTCTGTTTGTCTGTGATTGGTGTACAAGAATGCTCGTGATTTTTGTACATTGATTTTGTATCCTGAGACTTTGCTGAAGTTTCTTATCAGCTTAAGGAGATTTTGGGCTGAGACGGTGGGGTTTTCTAGATATACAATCATGTCATCTGCAAACAGGGACAATTTGACTTCCTCTTTTCCTAATTGAATACCCTTTATTTCCTTCCCCTGCCTGATTGCCCTGGCCAGAACTTCCAACACTATGTTGAATAGGAGTGGTGAGAGAGGGCATCCCTGTCTTGTGCCAGTTTTCAAAGGGAATGCTTCCAGTTTTTGCCCATTCAGTATGATATTGGCTATGGGTTTGTCATAGATAGCTCTTATGATTTTGAGATACGTCCCATCAATACCTAGTTTATTGAGAGTTTTTAGCATGAAGGGTGATATAGCTGATGGAGTGTTTTTTTGTTTGTTTATAGGCTTTAAATTCACTTTGAAAACATCCTCTCTGAACATCAGAAGGCCACTTGGTCCCCGAACGGTATATTAACTTCTAACATTTCTGACTTCCAGTCATGGAGATTTCAAAACCAATTGCATATAGCAGCGAAGCTTTTCACTTTTAATGGAACATTTAGGAGAAGGGTGGCTTTTCCTATTTTCTGTGTTATCTTCAGTCTGTTAACTGTTATCAGCCCTGGAGAGAAACCGTGCCTTCTCCTTAAAAACATGAACCACATACTAAGTTGCTTCTTGCCTCTCAAAGATCCAGGTCACTCAGGTACATCACACTGAGACAGGGCGCTCAGGTACATCATACTGAGACAGGACACTCGGGTACATCATACTGAGACAAACAGGTACATCACGCTGAGACAGGACACTCAGGTACATCATACTGAGGACGCTCAGGTACATCACACTGAGAGAGGACACTCAGGTGCATCATACTGAGACAGGACACTCGGGTACATCATACTGAGACAAACAGGTACATCATACTGAGACAGGACGCTCAGGTACATCACACTGAGACAGGACGCTCAGGTACATCACACTGAGACAGGACACTCAGGTGCATCATACTGAGACAGGACACTCGGGTACATCATACTGAGACAAACACTCAGGTACATCACACTGAGACAGGATGCTCAGGTACATCACACTGAGACAGGACACTCGGGTACATCATACTGAGACAAACAGGTACATCATACTGAGACAGGACGCTCAGGTACATCATACTGAGGGCGCTCAGGTGCATCACACTGAGACAGGACACTCAGGTGCATCACACTGAGACAGGACACTCAGGTGCATCACACTGAGACAGGACACTCGGGTACATCATACTGAGACAGGACACTCAGGTACGTCACACTGAGACAGGACACTCGGGTACATCATACTGAGACAAACAGGTACATCATACTGAGACAGGACGCTCAGGTACATCATACTGAGACAAACACTCAGGTACATCACACTGAGACAGGACACTCGGGTACATCATACTGAGACAGGACACTCAGGTACATCACACTGAGACAGGACACTCGGGTACATCATACTGAGACAGGACACTCGGGTACATCACACTGAGACAGGACACTCGGGTACATCATACTGAGACAGGACACTCGGGTACATCACACTGAGACAGGACACTCGGGTACATCACACTGAGACAGGACACTCGGTACATCATACTGAGACAGGACACTCGGGTACATCATACTGAGACAGGACACTCGGGTACATCACACTGAGACAGGACACTCGGGTACATCACACTGAGACAGGACACTTGGGTACATCATACTGAGACAGGACACTCGGGTACATCATACTGAGAGGACGCTCGGGTACATCATACTGAGACAGGACACTCGGGTACATCATACTGAGACAGGACATGTTGATTGTTGGTGTGTATTTCTCCCAAGCCACCACTCAAACCAGTGTTTGATTTCCATGGAGGTTGGCTGATGGCTTTTAGCTTGAGCCCCAACAGTGTGACTTCATACAAGGCAATTTCTTCAGAAATATCATGGAACTTTAGGGACATTATATTATTAAATTAAAAAAACCTAATATGTTAATTTTTTCATTAAATTTTTGAGTTTACTGAGTCTTTCTTTTCCAAAATAGCTAATGAGATTTTGAGTCATGTTTTTTATGAAAGGATTGACTTTCCCACAGCGTCCAACCCTGTAGATAATCATCCGAAACAGATTTGACTGTATTTGTTTAACAAAAGGCTGCCTAAACCAAACTCTGCCCTGAATTTTTTTTTTTTTTTTTTTTTTTTTCTGAATTTTTTGTTTTCCACACACCCAGCTCAGCCGCATCCTTGAATACAGTGGCCAGGCAGGCGAGGCACCTCAGGACCAGCAGCTCAGCTGCATCCTTCCCTTTTCCCAAGGTCACACTGAGCAAGTCAGATGGTGAAGACAGTCTCCATCTCCAAACTGAACACAGGATTTGTGGAGGTGGCCTCCTGGAGCCGAAGTGTGTTTGGGGTGATATCTACAAACTTCTGTCACTGCTTCACTGGTGGCCTTTGGAAAATCACCATTTTTTTCGGTCTTGTTCTGTGGGATATATTCTGAAAAAATAGGACAAATGCTAAAATGGTGATGTCAAATTTAAGTTTTTCACAGAAATAGCATAGTAGGGAACTATACTCATTTTTATAAGGAACACATTTAATTGTTACTCTTTCCCTTCCTTTGTTTTTCCTTAAGAAATATTGAGTGTTGATTATGTACAAAGAATAGAATATGATGGGAAACAATACAAGTACCTATTACATGTCATATAATATAAATCTTTAAATTGTGAATATAAATTAAACAGAGCCCCTCAGTGTCATGGCTCATGGCTGTAATCCCAGCACTTTGGGAGGCCAAGGCAGGTGGATCACTTGAGCCCAGGAATTCAAGACTAGCTTGGAAAACATGGCAAAACCCTGTCTTTACAAAATGTACAAAAATTAGCCAGGCGTGGTGGCTCATGGCTGCAGTCCCAGCTACTTGGGAGGCTGAGGAAGGAGGATCACTGGAACCCTGGAGGCTGAGGCTGCAGTGAGCCATGACTGTGCCACTGCACTCCAGCCTGGGCAACAGAGTGAGACCCTGTCTCAAAAAATAAATAAATAAATAAACAAAACAGAGCAACTCAGCAATAATTATATATTTAATTATTATAAACATATTATGTTTAATAATATAATTATATTTAAATATTATATAACACATCAAAGTGTATCATATGAAGTTTTTTGTCTCCATCAGTCTCTCTTATTTTGATAGTAATGATAAAACACTGGCCCAACTTAATCCTCAGGATGTGTTTATTGAATTAAATGGTAGCCATGGAATTCAGAAGAACTTACTTGAAGAGCTTTAAAAGGAAATAACACTTATGATTTTCCCTATTACAAAATTTTTTGTTCATAGTAGAAAATTGGAAAATTCTAGAAAACATGAGGAATAAAAGAACAATCATGCCTAATTCTATCATTCAGAGACAGCAATTACTACTAATATTTTGGCCTATTTTCTCTAGCCTGTGTGTGTGTGTGTGTGTGTGTGTGTGTGTACACAAAAAGCCAGAGGAAATGTCATTTTTTTATACAAATATGATATAAAACAAAAATGAGATCACACAATATACATCGCTTTTAGACATATTCTTAAAATTTATTATATCGTGAGCATTTCTTTTTGTTAATAAAGTTTTATAAAACATGATTTTTAATGGGCTGCAGATTCATTATATAAATGTGCATAATTTAATCCCTTATTTTTGGTCGTTGAGGTTATTTTAAAATTTTAGGTTGGGTGCAGTGGCTCCCACCTGTAATGCCAGCACTTTAGGAGGCCGAGGCGGGTGGATCACCTGAGGTCAGGAGTTTGAGACCAGCCTGACCAGCATGGTGAAACCCCATCTCTACTAAAAATACAAAAATTAGCCGGGTGTGGTGGCGGGTGCCTGTAGTCCCAGCTACTTGGGAGGCTGAGGTGGGAGAATAGCTTGAACCCAGGAGGCAGAAGCGGAGGTTGTAGTGAATCAAGATCATGCCATTGCACTCCAGTCTGGACAACAAGAGTGAAACTCCATCTCAAAACAAAACAAAACAAAACATTTTAACCAGTATAAATAACTCCCAATTGAGTATCTTTATATATAAACTTTGTGTATGTTTTGACCATTTTTAGAATAAGTTCCTAGAAGAATTACCAGAGGTACCGAGCCAAAAAGGGATGAGCATTTCTCAAGCCTCCTAATTTCCCTCTGATATTGAGAACACGTGAGAATACTTGCTATATCTTTTTAAACTTTGGATATCAAACTTTAAAGTTATTGTTTTTGGGGAAGATTTAGGCAGACACTGTCTTTAGATTTTAGAAATGTCAACAGCAGTGGTCTGAGAGAAGTTATGAAATTTGACATCTGAATCTTGGAAAAATTTTCAGTTAAAGTTATATGTTACTTACTTCATTAGTCGCAGTGTCTAGTTACACAAACTGATCAAACAAGCAACGTCACTGAGTCACAGAGACTGACTCGAAACCCTCAAAGGTGGCCCAGCCTCCTACCAAAAGATTAGGCCCCTCCTGTAACATTACTTACCAAGGGTTGTTTAGTTTCTGTTTAAACACCCAAGCCCTAGGCCTGCCTCACTTCACCAGGTGTTCCTTGTAGTTCTCACTTATGTAGAATAGGCTTGTGTAGGCTTACCCACCTCTGAGTCCTTGAAATGGATCCAGACCGACTTCACAGCAAATGTACCATGTTGTGGGTCTACATTTCCCATAAGTTGTATATGGTACATATTATCTTCATTCCATATTCTCAAATTTGCAATCAACTAGGGACAATCCTAAAAGAACCTAGGAAATATTGGCACTGGACATAGGTCAGTTTCAAGCAATCTAATTATGGTGTTACACATGACTATGTTAGCTTCTAACCGTGCCTTTACCTCTGACCATGATGAATTTGCTACTGAGGAGAATGTCTGCTTGGATTGTATGCATTCCCTGGCATATGATCCTGCAGCATGGATACTGAAATCATGCCACGTTCCCAGGTATCTAGAATTATTGGAAGGTACAGTGCTTTTGTAGGGCCAACAAATGTGATGGCTTCTTGTTTATGAGTTAGTGCTGCCATAATAATAGTACTTTGTGGTCATAAATTATTGCATAAATGTTATCTTCTTTGAATTTCTAAATCTTGTGAAGTAAATATAGTAATTATATTGTTCTTGATATTATTAGGTATAAATACATATTCTCAGTTTTAAGGATGAAGAGTTCAAATTTCTGAAAAAGTCACACATCTAATTAATTTTAACTGATGGACAGTGCTTGCAAATCAAGAACAGAGCTTCGAATTCCACATTCTGTGCTGTTTTTACCACTTAATTTAATATAATACCTTACCTCGTCCATCGTTTCTGACTTAATGCTTACTGATTTTACATGATACTATGAGGTAAACACCTAAGAGTCCTGTATGAGTTTTAGGATTTCTCTAATCCAAGGACTAGTTTAAAACAATCCTGTGGACTTTGACCAGATACAGTCCTTCAAAAAAAAAAAAAAAAAAAAAAAGAAGTCTGCATTTGTGTACTGTGTCCACACAGCCAGAATATTTCTTTTAATATTTGTGCAAATTTCATCAGCAGGAGAAAATAAGGGCCAAAACCTTTCTTGTTGGATTCGATTGCTTGTTCCCCCTTATCAAAGAGGACACCTAAAACCAGAGAAGCCAGTGACTGACAAATGGGAAGTGTATGCTGAAACAGGGCCCCTTTGCTGTTGATGAAAAAAGAATGGGCCAACTTGGAGAGGCCAAAGATGACCCCATTTGTATCTAATTTGTATTTTTTTGATATCCATCTGCTGCACAATTACAAACGCTGGCATCTAGACTGTGGAAGAAAGACAATACAGAATGCCTGAGTCCAGCAAGACCTTTTAGCTCTTTGAGTGAGAGCTCCAGAATGAAGATAAAGGTCATGTTGGAAGTGAAGTATCAAGACTTTCATTAGTCCATGAATCAGAATTTTATTTCAGCCTCACTCTTCATGCTGACACCCTAGGGTGTAGTAAAACAGAGTTCTAATCAAAACAGCATAATGAAATATAATCTACAAAGGAAAAGTTTTATAGGTTAGCTTTCAAAACAGACAGGTGTTTTGGCATTTTAAGAATAAAATTCTCTGACAAGTTTCTTTTGTAGTTGAATATGATCTGTAAGATGCATTTTTTTTTCACAGAACTTCAGCAGTCCCACAGTAAGACACTTAAAGGTCACATAGAATGAAAATGGGGCTCAGAACATTTTCCATGTTAGAAGCCATGTAGGGCAGAGGGGATAGTAACACTCTTTTCTGCGTGGTTGAACTAATTCCACTCAATCAATTGGTTTATTCAAATAGTATGAATAAACAAATATTTATTTAGCAGCTATTTAGTCGGCCCTCAGCAAATATTTATTGAGGGCCGACTCTATGCCAACAACATTATTAGATTTTGTAACCCTACCTAGTCTTCCACTGGCACACACGGAAGAGAATAGTTAGGAATTGAAAGAGAAGTTATAAACTGAAGAATGTAGCCATCTGATGATGACATCACGCTATTTGCACAGTGCCATGTTTTCCCAGGCTCATTGCCTTGAGAAAACTCTTCAGCTACCCTTTCCTTATGGAGATTTAAGTCTCTAATTCAAGACATTAAGGAATTAGGGATTCAAATCCCGTATTTCTCCGTCCTCGTTCATGTTATCGTTAGCTTTTGAAAAGGAAGAATGATTTCCCATTTTAGGCATTGTGTCAGTGAAAACTCTATGGAATTGGTGTTTTTAAAAAAATCTATGACACCCTCATTTTTAAGATATACAGCTTTTATGCATTAAAAATGCATGAAATGTAGACAAATTTTAATGCTGACCGTAGCATATGTTTACTTATGCCAATTTATGCTGTGTTTTGAAGTTTGAGTCTAAACCTTTGTCATGTCCTACGTCTAAGGCTTTTCCTGAATCATTTTCTAGTATCTGCAGTGATGGCAATATTGCAATGACTTCTGCATCTTACAACCCATGTTCCTGCTCAGGCCTCCTCAGTGCTAGGACAGTGACTGGCTTCTATGCCTTCGATGCACATTGAAAAAGCTGTCTGCACTTGTTGTTTCACACCTTCCTTGTTTGACTCATGGATCTCTGAGAGGTCAACTGCTTGATGCTGTTGATAGATAGTATTTTTGAGCCTGTCTTATGGTTCTTCACGGGTTCACCTCCCCTTGCTCTAAAAATTTTGTCTTCTATTCCTACATATTTAGCTATGCTCATACATGTAAAGGCAATCACATTTCTTTGAACATAGATTTAAAAATTACTCTTTATTTCAGAAATGTTAAAATATGAAGACATATAATCTCAGAATCAAGGAAAAGAGGGCAACTGAAACCCAAGTAGTCATGTTGCTTCCCAGGAAGATGACGGGCTGGACAAAGAAGCTGGG
This sequence comes from Nomascus leucogenys, assembly GCF_006542625.1. Classification (NCBI taxonomy): domain Eukaryota; kingdom Metazoa; phylum Chordata; class Mammalia; order Primates; family Hylobatidae; genus Nomascus; species Nomascus leucogenys. Next base: position 109,903,565 of record NC_044387.1, on the reverse strand, counting down.
AGGTCGGGTTTGTATCTGCATGGTGTAGGGTCGTCACTTAGCTCCATGTGCCTCCTCAGAGGGCACGGGTGTATGTGTTTGTGGTTGACTGCTTTGATGTATTCCATTTCGGTTTTAAAACACCCTGAGGCAACAGGGACCAAACTACTTTTATCCATTCACAAACATCCAAAAACCAAATGTGGATCCAGGAAAAGAGATTGTTAAAGAAATTAATTTTTGCTACTACTACTAGTATTTTTTTAAAAAATGGCACTGAAACCAAACCAAAACACAATTATTTTTCTTAGCATAAAAATTCAATACTCATACTCAGAAGTTTAAAAAAATACACTTATGAAGTAAACATGTATTTAATTTTTTACAATTAAAAACATGCACCAAATATGCCAAGAGAAAAAGAAAGAAAATCAAAAGGTCTTATTGCTAATACTTAGTAAAAATAGTTTACACAGAGAATCAGTGTAGTTGGTTCTCCAGAAAAGACTGATTATCAGTTACTAGAAATAATTTATACATTAACACAATTTTTATAGTTTTTATTCTAAAAGTTATAAGCACAATGCAAAGAATGATTCTCCCTCATCCTTTTGAGAACAAATTACTGATCTAATACCCCATCACTCTGACTATTCTGTGCTGTATTTCCTATAAGCAAGAATATTCCTAAATGTACTCAATATAATCATCAAAATCAGATAATTAATATTGATATGTTTCTACTATTTAATTTGCAGAGACACTTCAAATTTGCTAATTGTCCTAACAATATTATTCTTCATAGCAAATGTATCAAGTTCAGAATCCCCTATTGCACTTAAATGTTGGTGTGATCTGGCTCTGTGTCCCCACCCGAATCTCATCTCAAATTGTAATCCCCACATGTCAAGGGAGTGCCGCAGCCTTCTCATTTCCTTCACTCTGGAAAAGTTTCTCATTTTCTCCTTGACCTTCATTATCTTGACACCTTTGAAAAGGACAGGCCAATGCCTGTGGAATGCCCATTAATTTGGATTTGTTTGATGTTTCCTCATGATTATATACAAGGCATGCATCGCTGGTAGAAATGCCACTAAAAAGATGGTGGAAATACCGTGAAAAAGAGACACTTTGCTTTCTTCTCTCACTGCATCATAAGAGGAGGTGCCCAACTTTGATATGTCCCATTACTGATTATGTGTAGTTGGATCACTTGATTAAAATAATATCTACCAGTCTACTCCACAGGCAGATGGAGTATTTAGTGCTGCCATAATAATAGTACTTTGTGTTTATAAACTATTGCACAAACATTGTCTAGTATATAGTATACTAAAGTTAAAGTTATTCATTAAAGTTATTTATTTTCCTTTGCAATTAGCACATACTTGGTGGGCAGTATGTTGAGACTATAAAAACACGAGGTTCCCCATCAAACTCCAATTGATTCATATATTTATTTACATCATGACGATTTGTGGTTTTCTGTTTTATTCAATAAATTTTATCCTGTTACCATCATTTATTTGATGGTGATTTTGTTTTCTGGCTTTTGCTAGTGGGAGCCTCTTTCAGGTGGCTTGGTATCTTTTGACACAGTTCTGTGTGGGTGCCCTTCTTACCCTGCTTGGGCTCTGACACCGGCATCTTTCCTGCCTGGCTCCCTCTTGGTTGCCCTCCTTTCCCACCCTGGCTCTGCCACTGTGCTGGGGGCCACCTCACTCTGTCCCCGTCTGCTCATTGGTGGCATAGTTGTCTTTCCTGCCCAAACCCACTCAATGGCTTTTGGAATGAATTGTTCAGGAAGGGAAGAGAAAGAAGAATTTTTGTTCCCATTGTTTTCTTTCAATGGCTTTTCCATACCTTCATTAATTTAGTCACAAATGTTGTTTTGAGCATGGATATTTTGCTGAGGTCTATCCTGGTCTAGTAGATATAAAGGTAAGACACAGATGCCCGTTTGGGAGCAGAAAACTTAGCAGGGAAGAGGAAACATGAGCACAGCCATCTAAAATTAGGTGTTGTTAATGTTCTACTGGAGGCGATGAAGAAGGGATGTACGAGGGCTGTTCTCCACAGGCAGGAAGATGGCCTCAGAGGTCAGTTTCAAACAGGGCACATTCTAGGACAAGGAAACAGTATTGGTCAAGTTGTTCTAGCCTGTAGCCCCCAGGCCACATGGGGCCCAGGATGGTTTTGAATGCAGTCCAATACAAATTGGTAAAGTTTCTTAAAACATTATGAGATTTTTTGTGTGTGTGATTTCTTTTTCTTTTAGCTTATCTGCTATCACTAGTGTTAGTATATTTTATGTGTGGCCCAAGATAATTCTTTTTCTTCCAATGTGGCCTAAGAAGGCTAAAAGGCTGAGCATCCCATGGATAGGTAAAGGCTGGGCATCCCATGGGTAGGTAAAGGCTGGGCATCCCATGGGTAAGTAAAGGCTGGACATCCCATGGGTAGGTAAAGGCTGGGCATCCCATGGGTAGGGAAAGGCACGGAAGCCTGAAAGTGCAGGTAATATTTGGGGAATAGCAAATGGTCACTGGGATCAAGAAGAGAATGTATAAATATGTATTAAGATAAAAGCAGTAAAAAGAAAGTTTAGGGCCAGATTAGAAGGACTGTGAATGTCACGTTAAAGTTTAAACTGTGCATATTAGAGTATGTGTTTTATAAAGAAAACTTTGGCAACAGTGTGGAGAAGAAATTGGAATTACATAGGAGACCATTTACGGAGAATATTATCCACCTTTCTTTCCAACTAAGCAAAAGGCCCAGGATTCTGGTCTACACCAAGGCCTCCAGAGATAGTGAGGGTGGGGGAATTCTATGCCTCTAGGTCTGAGGCAGAGTGGTAGCTGGGTAAAAAACTTCTAATGTACTTCTGTTGCATTTCTGAGGTGTAAATACTCCCTCCATGGCCAGTTTGAAGCTATCAACATCTCATTACTGAGCAGAGTTTGGAAGGCATTAGCATAGTCAACTTCCCTAGCTAGTGCAAGCCAGCTCTAGCTTATTCCTGACAGGTGAGGACGTGTCCTGTAAGGGGAAGCGAAATGAGTGTAGGATCACAGAGAATGAATTTATGCAAAGCTGTGGACTTTATGGAACAGGTCAAAGACCTGCTCTGCACCAGAACTAGCTGAGGCTGTCTGAGGCTGAGTCAGGCACCTAGTGGCCTAGAGGGCCTGATCCACCGGAGAGCAGGACAGGGCCCTGGTTCTGGTTGCCTGGGGAAGAGATAGCATGAATAACAAGCTGTGCCTTTGAGGAAAGACCCCCGAGAGCAGGCTGAGGAAACCCAGGGCCTATGAGGTATTTAGCAAGAGTTCCCTTCCTGGTCAAGGACAGGGCTGTGGCAGGAGGCGGCTTCTGGGAGGGTTCAGAGCCACTGGCAAGCTACGTTCTCAGAGCCTTCCACTGGTGTGCATGATCCCCTTACCTCAGAGTGACTTTCCTAAACACTTCCACTTTCTCCTCTGTCATACACTTCCTCCAAGACAAGAAAGTGTTATCAGTTTGAATCAGGGCTAAGAAGAGAATAATAACAGCAAATCACAATGAGTCGAACTGAGCTCTGTGATGTTAGACACTTTTCTAAATGCTTTAAATGTCTTAAGTCTTTAATCCTCACTGATATGATTTTCATTTTATAGATGAGGAAATTCAAGCAGGAAGAGATTAAGTAACGTTCAGGTGAAATAGCTGGAGAGGGTATAGTGGTAGAACACACCATAGCGGGCTGACTCTATAGCCCATGCCCCACTCTGCTACACTGGGGAGAAGAAAAAATCCAGGGAGGACAAAGTATTAGTATCTCAAGATACCATGCACTGCATAAATGAGGTAGGTGAGTCCATGACCTGGCGTCTAACAGATGTGCAAGTAATGTGTTTTGAATAGATAAATGGACAGCCTCTTTTGCATCAGTTGATCTTTATAAGGCGAGAGTTTTATAGCCGTCACTGTCTTGCGTTTTGATTTTGGGTATTTCAGAATTAAGATGATCTTTGAGCAGCGCGTTATAGTTTCCCAAACAAGAATTTGAGAAACACCGGAAGAATACGCCCAGCTTCAGTTTGAACACCGGAAGAATACGCCCAGCTTCGGTTTGGAACACTGGAAGAGTAGGCCCAGCTTCAGTTTTGAAATATTCCATCAATTCTTCTGCTCCTACATCATGGAGCTCTTCCTCATCAATAGATTTAATTTAAATATTTATTTACAATAGCCTCTTTTCTCTTGACCTGTTCTGCACAAGGCAGGCCTGGATACTGTGCTGAGGGTTTCACTCCGCGATAGCGGGTGCTCTACCAGAGTCTCTGCACAGCGGCTACATCCCTGTCTCAAACCAGTGCTCTGGCGTCTGTCTTTACCCTCTTCTGAAATTACTGTATAAAAAAGCCTGCTTTTGAGAGACATCAAGAATACACGGTTCCATCTTTATGATGAGAGACAGATCTCCCATTAAAAGAAAAATTCTGCATTCTGAAAAAGTGAGTAGGTTGACACTTAAAAGGGAATTCCAGCTGGTTAATTTAGGGTGCTGAAAAAAAGATCCGGCACAGGAATGCTTTCTGGCTGTGGGCCCACTGCATTTTCAACTGATTGCGAACTGGAGACATTTTCATCACACGAGGGACTCCGCTTTTCAGTATCGTGTTGTTCTGAGACAGGAAAACAAGTGAGAACACACGGTTTGGCCCTGGTATCCTAGCTATATTCACGAACATGATCAATGCCAGTTGCATCGAAACCAAAGATAGCTTATGCTTGCTGATATATTAAAAGTAAAAAAAAAAAAACTGAATGAAAATTTAAAAAATATTTTCCCTCTTGAAGTTTTTTTTATTCTTGCCTTCTAATTTTCTTTTCTGTTATGTCTAAGAAAATATTCTGAAGATATGAAAAGAGCTTTAGGTAAAAGAACAGTTTTGAAAATTGTTAATTTCCTGTGGCATTTTTTTTCCCCAGTGGCTTAATGTGAAAAAAATATATAGGAATCCTCTGTGGGTCCAGGCAGCTCTCCAGGGCAGCTGTCCTCCATGCAATGATCCAGCAATTCATACAGCTTTAGCCTGTTCCTCTACCAACTCCACACCAGACCCAGTTCTTTGACAAAGAGAATGAGAAGCTCAGATGCTGTGGAGAGACTTTTCGTGGCTTTGGCCTGAAAGTGACACATATCGCTTCTGCTCCCGTTTCCTGGGCCAGAAGTTGTTATTATGGCTCTGCCTAACTGCAAGCGTCTAGGAAGCATAGTTTCCCATCTGCCCAGAAAGAAGAAGACAGCTGGATATTGCTGAACACTGGTAGTGGCGTGTTGTCCAATCATGCTTCCCAGACATCGGCATAGTCCGAATGGTCCGTGGTCCAAGTGAACAGAAAAAAAACCCTAAGTTTGCTGCCACCTATACAAACTAACAAAGCAAAACACCTCCCATTGTGATTTCTCATTTCTATAGAGTGTTGGAGGTTCCCTAAATTGTCCCTTTCATAGAATTTTCTTTTCCATTTTTCTCCTATTCCATTCATTTCAGCCAAAGGAACGTTGCTCACCTCTCTAGGTAGAGTCTGGATAACTTTTGCAGTAGCCGTAACCCCAAGAATTGATGCCCTCAGAAACATGTCCGCATTTGAATTACTTCAACTCTGAATATTCTTTGTGCTATTTATTGTCAAGGCATTTAACACTGTATGATGCAGTTGGCCTCAATACTATTAGTGCACTGTCTTGGTTCCTCAACCTGGTGGTAGGACTGTTCCTCTCCCCTCAATACCACCCGGGGGGCTGGCTATCAAGTGACCAAACTTAGTGATGGTTGGGACAGCCATTGATGTCCTAGGGATCCAATATTCATTTATTCTGTTTCTAACACTGTTCATTGCTTTGTATAAATCCAAGTTGCTCTCTGGTGTCATATTTCTTCCTCCCAGAGAACTCCCTTTAACATTTCTTACATGTAGGTCTGTTGGCAATGATTTCTCTCCATTTTTATTTGTCTGAGAAAGCCTTTATTTCTCCTTCATTTTCTCGCAGGGAATAAAACACTGAGTTGATTTTTTTTTTCTTTCAGCACTTTCAAGATGTCACTCCATTGCATTCTGTATTGCATGATTTCTGATGTGAGATTTACTGTAATTTTTCTGTGCTCCTTGTTATACAATTTGTAAGAACTATAAAGTGTCTGAACTTTTATTCTACTTTTAAGCTAAAAATTTAACTTGCCATAGTTTCATAGAAGCTGGTAGAAGACAGGAGACAACAAACAAGTGACAACAAGCAATCAGTGACACACTTTGTAAGATGTTCAGAAACATGAGAGAGCTGTGGAAAGCTGGCTCGCAACAGAAATGTGTGTTTAATTGGCTGACTTCAGGATTTCCTATTTGTGTTTTGTTTTCAGTTTGAATACAAAATATATAGGCATTCATGCATGCGCATGCGCTCGTGTGTGTGTGTATGTGTGTGTGTGTCTGTGTGTATGGTGTGTATACGTGTGTGTCTGTATGTGTGTGTCTGTGTAAGTATGCATGTATGTGTCTCTGTGTGTGTGTGCGTTGGTACTTACTCCTGTGTGGTATTCTCTGAGCTATTTGGCTCAGAGATTTGTTGTCTGTCATTAAGTTTGTGACCCTCCTGGCTATTATTTCTTTTGTCCTGTTCTCCTCTCTCTTTTTAGAGAGTCCATGTATACGTGTGTTAGATCATTTGATATTCTCTCAGGTGCTTGGGTGCATTATTCTGTGTCTGCTGCTGTACAGTCCTTTTTATTTGTGTCTTAGCCTAGGTACTTTCTATGGACCTGTCTTTTAAGTTCACTGATTCTTTTCTGGGTTATGTTCAGTCTTCCAATGGGGCTATAGAAGATGCTTTCATCTCTATTACTGCCTGCTATTTCTGGGACTTGAACTACATTATTTGTTACGGTTTCCATCTCTACGCTGAAATAATCTGTCTGATCTTAAACATCCACCTCTTTATTGAAGGCTTTAACTTATTAATCATAATTATTTTAAGGTCTTTATCAGATAGCTCCAACATCTGTATCGCACCTGAGTCTAATTATGCAGATTCCCTTTTTTTTTTTTTTTTTTTTTTTTTTTTTGAGATAGAGTTTCGCCCTGTCTCCCAAACCGGAGTGCGATGGTGCTGAGAGGTGACAACGTGCTAGCAGCCCTTGCTCGCTCTCGGCGCCTCCTCGGCCTCAGTGTCCGCTCTGGCCGCGCTCCAGGGGCCCTTCAGCCGGCCTCTGCGCTGTGGGGCCCCTCTCTGGGGCTGGCTGAGGCCGGAGCCGGCTCCCTCTGCTCGCGGGGAGGTGGCGGGCCGGCGAGGGGCACGGGTTCCGGGTGGGCGCAGGCTCTACGGGTCCTGCACTCCGCGAGGCTGGCCAGCACCTGCTGCGCTTGATCAGGCTTGATCCGGGACGAGCTCCCTCTGGGCTGCAGAAGTGCCCGGGCTAGGTGCGCAAAGTCCCACGGCGAGTGCCATTGAGAGGTGAAGCCGGCTGGGCTTCCGGGTCGGGTGGGAACTCGGAGAACTTTTCTGTTTAGCTAAAGGATTGTAAGGGCAGCAATCAGCACTCTGTGTCTAGCTCATCTGGTGGGGACTTGGAGAACTTTTGTGTCTAGCTAAATTTTTGTCAAAGCACCAATCAGCGCTCTGTCAAAACGGACCAATCAGCTCTCTGTAAAATGGACCAATCAGCTCTCTGTAAAATGGACCAATCAGTAGGATGTGGGTGGGGCCAGATAAGGGAAGGAAATAGGACACCGGAGTCAGCAGTGGCAACCCGCTTGGGTCCCCTTCCGGGCTGTGGAAGCTTTGTTCTTTTGCTATTAGCAATAAATCTTGCTGCTGCTCACTCTTGGGGTCCGTGCCGCCTTTTTGAGCTGTAACACTTCCTGCAAAGGTCTGCAGCTTCATTCTTGAAGTCAGCGAGACCACGAACCCACCGGAAGGAACAAACAAGTCCAGACACGCCGCCTTTAAGAGCTATAACAGTCACTGCGAAGGTTTGCAGCTTCACTCCTGAAGTCAGCCAGTCCATGAACCCACCAGCAGGAAGAAACTCCGGACACATCTGAACATCCGAAGGAACAAACTCCCGACACAGCATCTTTAAGAACTGTACACTCACCGCGAGGGTCCGCGGTTCCGCAGCTTCATTCTTGAAGTCAGCGAGACCAAGAACCCACCAATTCCAGGCACAGTGCAGCTTCTACCTCCTGGGTTCAAGCGAGTCTCCTGCCTCAGCCTCCCAAGTTGCTGGGATTACAGGCACGCACCACCACGCCCAGCTAATTTTGTAGTATTTTTAGTAGAGATGGGGTTTCACCATGTTAGCCAGGGTGGTCCCAAACTCCTGATCTCAGGTGATCTGCCCACCTCAGCCTCCCGAAGTGCTGGGATTACAGGCGCGAGCCGCGGCACCTGGCTGCAGATTTCTTTGTTTCTTGGCAGCGCATTGTTTTTTTCTGTCTTTTCACATGCCTTGTAATTTTTTGTTGGAAAGTCAGACATCTTGTTCAGGACAGTAGAGACTGAGCTAGATAGATTTTGTGTGTGGAAGTGGGTGATCTGCTAGGCCTTTAGTGTGGGCATTTGTGTTCATCTAGTGAGGAGTTGGGAGGGGTTTGAGATTTGTGGTTCCTGTAATTATCCTCCATGATACACAGTCTTCAGATTCCTCTAGCAATCCTGTGTGTTTGATGTGGGGACAGTTCCCCGAAGTGTTTCTCAAAATCTGCTCCACTCTCAGCTTTGGGCCTTCCCTCTGTGCTGTGTGATGGAGAGCGCCGGTCTCATAGCTCACTCGCAGTGCCCCACGGCACCTTGCTCCCCGCAGTGTTGCACCTTGCTCCCCGCAGTGTTGCACCTTGCTCCCCGCAGTGTTGCACCTTGCTGCCTGCAGTGTTGCACCTTGCTCCCCGCAGTGTTGCACCTTGCTCCCCGCAGTGCTCCGTGGCACCTTGCTACTCGCGCTTGAAGCTTGTTAGTGCAGGGAACCATGCTGGACACATCCTCTGCTGTTCTGACCCAGCCTCGGTCTCCACCTGCATCCTTGGTTCACAGAGGCATGACCTTCATGAGTGTTTCTCCTCTTCAGCTCTAGTTTTGATCCCGGAGCAATGCTTTTTCTAGATCTGAACATCACAGATCGGAAATCGGAACGGTTAGTTTGTTTTTATCTCTTAATTTATGGTCTTCAATTTGCCCATTTAATGGAAGGAAAATAGTGTGACTATTGTAACTGGACTGTCCCAGATGTAAAAGTCAATCATTTACTCATCTAGGAAGAACCACTAAGATACTTCGTGGGAAACAGAAGTCATGTTGGACATTATTCCTACTTCCTAAGAGCTTGTGGCCTGAATGGCAAATAGTTTCTAGTAAATCCATAGTTAAAATCTGAAATGTGTGACCTGCCAAGAACAGTTGAATGATTTCCAGGAAGGAAGTGAGTGACGACCGAGGTCAGCTGCCAGGAGAAGTTGAGGCTTGGAGTCTGCATTGCTGAATGCAAAGGGCAGGGGCTTTGCTGTCAGACTCAGCAGATGCCAACTCCCAGCTTTGCCTCTTGCCTGGTGTAGCATGTCAGTTAAATGGCTTCACACCTCTGTGTCCTAGTGGATAAAGTGCCGATGATATTCGACCTTCAGGCTTGCCAACGGAACTAAAGGAAATAATATATGAAGACCTTCATGTAGTTCTCAGCTTATAGAAGGGCTATGAGCCATTAGAATTTAATTTTTGTTTTTTCTTCTGAAACCCCAATTTTAAAAAATGGTAGCTTTTGGATAGGCAGAGAGAAGACAGGAAAGAACTCTAGAAGAGGAAAAGGTAGAAGTGAAGTGCCTGGATTAACAGTGATTAGGATAGGCTTCTGGCACATGGAGACCAGCCTAGCTAGCACAGCTACTGAAAGCGACAGGAATTAGTATAACTCCAGTGGCAAAACACAGGCAACAAATGCACACTTCTGATGGGTTTGTTGCCTAAACCCTCACCTGGGCTTTTGGGCCAATATCAGACCTGCCTCATCAGGACCCATACATAGACTTGCTGGTGCCCTTCCTTACAGAGGTGCACTAGTGCCTTTATTCCAGATAAGACAGAAGGAACAATTTCTTGGGATGGTACAGGGTATACCTAGTTCACCACGGCAGGACATGGCTCAGACTTTTGGAGGCTGTATTAACCAGGTCTTTCTTTCTGATGCTTTGACCTCTGCGGTCTTGCCTGCCGCTCCCAGCGTTAGCCAATTCCTAGAGACAGTAAAGGGTTCACCTTCAAGTGTGTCTTTCAAATACAAACCAACCCAGAGCCATACCCCCAACCCACTTCTTTAGGAGCTCTCAGACTCAGGGCCACTGTTCTGCTGCCTTGATCACTCAAGGCCAGGTCCTGGACAACTAGAGACAGCCCCAGGGGCCATCAAGATTAATCAAACTAGCCAATCCTAAACCTGCTTATCCTGCCTCATGTACCTTCCTGTGGGAACTGTAATGAAGACTCTTGCCTGTGTCTTCCTGTCACTCCCTCTGCCTCCTGAGTGACCCCAGTGCTTTTCCATGTGGGCCTCTGGTGTGCAGAGCCCACTCGTCCTGGGAACTGTGAGTAACAAATCATCTTTTCAATCGTATTGTCTTCTGACCTGCTGGCCTCACCACATCTGAATAATCATAAAGCCTACATTTTAAAACAGACAAATCCCCTTACAAGGATGGGGCAGATACTGGTTATATGTTCACATCAAGAGTCTGTTAAAACAGAGAGAAATCCCCTTATAAGGATGGGGCAGATACTGGTTATATGTTCACATCGAGAGTCTGGGCTGACAGGAAGAACCCAGTGTCTGGAAGACAAGGAGCAAGAACAGTGAGTTAGGTGGGAGGTGGCTGAGTGGAAGGTGTTTTGCCAGAGTAATGGAGGTGACATGGAGGAGGATTGAAGCCCAGCAAGGGCTCTCTTGAGAAATACATCCAGGCCGGGGGCTTGCAGCGCTTCTTAGGGTTTTGGCACCCAGGGTGGTCAGGGGCTGGTACCCAAGCTCTGAGAGACAGGACTTCAGGCTAGAGGAGAGAGACATGTTTCCAAATGAGAGACTTGGACTCTGGGTAGCACAACTGATGTGAAAGCTCAATAATAAATCTTGGGAATGAAGCATAAGCCCAGCTGTGAAACCTACGGCACCATATCCATGCTGGACAATACGAGGCAGTGCTGCTCAACCCAAGGATATTGGCCGAAGCCTTCTTCAATACTTTCTATCTAAATACAGCATTAAGTCTAGGAAAGACCAGACTGGAGATGAGCCTGCGGGGAGGTCAGGTTGCCACAACTGTGAGGGGAAACCAGACTAGCTGTGGCAGAAGGTGTGGTCAGGAGTCTCGTTCTCACGTCGTCCACTCAGGGTTCTAGTCCAAGTTCCTTTCTCACAAGTCTTGCTGTTCTTGTTACAGTCAGCCCACTCCCCAGTCCACAGAATTTCTTGGCCCCAGGGGCCCATTTTGCCCTCATCATCCTATGGAAGGTGCCTCTTGAAATTTATAGCCCCTAAAATCCTGCAAATGCGTTGATAACAGATGTCTACTTGGCTACATCTGAGAGGGCTTCTCTGTCATGACCACCAGCCTGCAGAGTGCTGTTCCCAGCTGCTGCTTCAAGGAGGGGTGCTGACTGATGGAATTTCTGCAGGGATCTCTTCATTCTTCCTCGTTTTTCTCCCTGAGGAGAAAACTTTGCTTTATTATTAAGTCTTCTGGGACTGACTCTGCTCAGGTGAGTCTGACACTCTCCTAAATCTTACTTACTTCCACAGCCTCTCATGAGGTGATCTGAGCATTACAGAATTTGACTCTCCATTGCAAGGGAACAGGGGCCAAACCACCTCCAAAATGGCTGCAGAATAGGGGCTAGCTTGGTGTTAGGCACTCTTGAATCTAAGTTCCTTAGCTCTGACTTTCCCTGTTCCCAAATCTGTGGAGAGTAGCCCACAGTGAACTCATCTGCCCTAGATCCAGGGTGATTCTTTTGCATCACTGCTCCTAGGAGAAGAATAGACACAAAATCTTTAAGGTATACACACATGTACATGTATACACATATGTCGTAAATATATATACGTATCTGTGTACACTCAAAAGATAGAACTTGGCCCGAAAATCATGCAATCATTTTAAGCAATTTCTTTCATGGTACCAGAGACACCACAACACCATATGAAAGTTGCTTTGGGACCTGTTCAAGTTGAATTGTGCTCTCCAATAACTCACATCTTGAAATCTTAACCACCAGTAGCTCGAAATGTGACTGCATTTGGAGACAGAGAAATAAGGAAAAATGTAGATGCAGGCAGATACAGATCGAAGGTGTTGTAAACACACAGGGAGAAGACGGACAGCTGTGAGCTGAGGAGAGAGGCCTGAAACAGGTCTTCTCTTCACAGCACTTGGAAGGAACCAACCCTGTCAACACCTTGATTTTGGATTTCTGGCCTCAGACCTGTGAGACAGTATATTCGTGTTGTGTAAGCTGCCCAGTTGTGGTACTTTTCCACAGTAGCCCCAGCAAATCAATACAGGCCCTACAGGCATGGATTTCTGTTTCAGTTACTTTGCTTTGCAATAAATGTCCCTAAAACTTCAAAGTGTAGAACAATCATTTTGTTATCTTCATTGATTCTGTAATTCTAGCATTCAGAAGGGACACAGGGATGACGGCTTATTTCTAATCCGTGATATCTGGGTCATTAGCTGGAAAGACCTGATAGTTGGATAGAATGGTCTCACTCCCAGGTCTGGGTTGGAATGATGCAAAGACTAGGTCTGCTGCCAGGAGGGCCCACATGTGGCCTTTCCCTGTGGCTTGGTTTCCTCACAGCTTGGTGCCTTTGGAGCAATAGTCTTTCCTGTATGGTGGCTTATGACACCAAGCATGAATGTTCCAGGGTACAAGCAAAAGACAGATCCTCTTTTATTACCCAGCTTGGGAGTCACTCAGGTCACATCTGCCATATGCATGGGTCTAAGCAGTCACAATCCTTTCCAGAGTCAAGTTTTGCAGGATGGTCGTGGCAGCGGAACAGATCCCACCTCTCGATGGAAAAAATGACAATACATGTTAGGGCAATGTGGGCAGTGTTGCAAAACCTTCACAACTTCTAAAAGTTATTATTTCCTTGAGAGGACAAGCATGTTTAATCCAAACCATGTTACCCCTTCATACAGGTGTTTGCAAGCTTTGGACCACATGGAGATAGAGAAATAGGGAATGGACAGATTAAATAATGGCTCAAAACCAAGTGAAGAAAGTTGGGTGTGATCAGATAAGAAAATAAGACTTGGTTTACGTTTTTAGAGATAGTGTGTGAAGTACAATGAATGGAACATTTTATCTCCTTTTTAAGAAGCCAAAGATCAAATACACCAGTCAAAGTGATCCTGTGAGAGCGTTAATGTGGGAGAGCTTTCAGACCAACATGCTAATGAAAGCCTCATGCCCTAATCTAGGCGAGAGTTTGTTTGATCCAGAAGCCACTTGACAGAATCAGAAATACTAAAGCTCAAATGTCGAAAACTATGATTACAACCTGCAGTTTGATATGAGTCAGCGCCGGACAGATGCTGTCTCTTCTCCCTAATGAGAACAAATACGTGCTATACCCAGCAGGAGAAAGGATTCCTAATGCAGCTGTAAATCAGCTCAGCTCATGAAGGAGGCCATGCTAGGTGTTTCAGGAGGTCTTGAGATGCATTAGGCTGAGGATTCTGCTTTCAAGGAGATTATAATTTAGTTAGGAAAATTTTCATAACAAGCTGATTTTTCATTAATATCTAAAAAAATCCCAAAGTACAGAAAGGTTCAGTATCATGGCCAATAAACGTTAGAGCTAGGGTCAGATCGTTCTGTTTATTCTAAGGCAAGAGCTCGTTCTATTCTCATCAATGTCTCTTTAATGAGAAATCAAATATTACCTTCTATTTTTCTTTAAAAACAAGAACATTTGATGAATTCCTTTCAATTCTAAAGCCAGGAAGTAGGTAGGAGGAGCAAGTTTCTTACGGTACATCTTCTCTCTAAAACTGGAGCCAGACTTTGAGTGAGTGCAGTGTGAGGATTTCTGACCTTCCGAAAAAGGATTCCAGATGTTTCAGAGACATTTAATGCTCTCTGAATACCCGTGTGCTCACCCACATGCCACAGCTTGTGTCTAGTCAGACAGGAGCCATTTGTAGGGGCTGAGGCGGAATGTGTGATTTGTGCGAGCTCTGGGGTAAAGCATAGAACAGCAGCTGGAAGTTCTGCACTCTTTTTTCTTTCTTTTTTTTTTTTTTTTTGAGACGGAGTCTCGCTGTCGCCCAGGCTGGAGTGCAGTGGCACCATCTTGGCTCACTGCAAGCTCTGCCTCCCGGGTTCACGCCATTCTCTTGCCTCAGCCTCCCCAGTAGGTGGGAGTACAGGTGCCCGCCGCCACGCACAGCTAATTTTTTTTGTATTTGCAGCAGAGACGGGATTTCACTGTGTTATCCAGGATGGTCTCGATCTCCTGACCTAGTGATCCACCCATCTCGGCCTCCCAAAGTGCTGGGATTCCAGGCGTGAGCCACTGCACCCGGCGAAGTTCTGCACTTCTGCTGTTCCGCTGCCTTGGCAATGGAGCCACTTGCTGAGAGGTCAGTGTCTATCACTTGGGTTCCTGAATAACCAGGTGGAGCTGAACCCTACTGACCCGACTGATTGAGCAAGAAATACATCTTTATTGTCTTAAGCCATGAAAAGCCGTGTTTTCCTGACTTTTCCTTCATGGGGAGTTAATTTGCTCTCACATGAAAACATGGTTTTTCATGAGTAATACACCAAGAAATTTCATGAGGCACCTGAGAAGTAAAACTGGGGTTGAGAATAAGTGGTGATTGATAGTTAAAAATCTCTATTTACAACTGAAATACACCCCTCTCCAATTATAATTTAAGATCATGTAAAATTATTTATCAGTTAGTCAACATGGCATATACTGCTATTTCAGACAAAGAACCTAGAGTTTGCAGGGAAATAACTGGCTCATGCTTTAGGTCATCGTCAGGTTTTCTCTCTCCCCCAGGAGGTAGAGAGTGGGGCCCTTGCTATGTGACCCAAGGTGTCACTCCCCATCCTTGCTGCCCCTGAGTTGCAGGCACTGCAGAGGAGTGTAACCCGTCCTAAAGAGCATGCCTTGCTCATCCATCCTGTTTTTTTTTTTTTTTTTTTTTTTTTTTTTTTTTTTTTTTTGAGACAGAGTCTTGCTCTGTCACCCAGGCTAGAGTGCAGTGGTGTGATCTCGGCTCACTGCAATCTCTGCCTCCCAGGTTCAAGTGATTCTCCTGCCTCATCCTCCCTAGTAGCTGGGGCTACAGGCATGCACCACCATGCTCAGCTAATTTTTGTATTTTTAGTAGTAGAGATGGGGTTTTGCCATGTTGGCCAGGCTGGTCTCGAACTCCTGACCTCAGGTGATCTGCCTGCCTTGGCCTCCCAAAGTGCTGGGATTACAGATGTGAGCTACTGTGCCTGGCCCATCCAATCTATTTTTAAGAGTGAGAAAATTCATACTCTTCAGGTAAGTATGTTGAAATGATTCATCAGTTCTGTTTCTTGTAATTTATTTTCCAGACTATTTCCATATTTCTACTACACATTGAAGTTTAATAGGTTTAAAAATAAGTGAAGGAGAAAAGCTAGCTTTCTTCCTACTGGAGGCTAGTCAAAAGACCATTTCCCAGGCTTTCCATCTTACCAAGAGAAGATACAGATGTAAATGTATTCCAATTTAGCAAGTTTGCTATGCTGTGAAATGTGAGGCTTGAGAGACCTTCCCTGGGAGCCCATCCAAAGGGCTGAGTGACTGTTTTATTAAAGGGGCCTCCTCTCTAAGGTGGTCTTTCAACTAGATTTTGAGACTAGCAGGGCACTGTGAGTCTCTTTGTATAAAAGTCTTGGGTTGACACATCTATATTTTTCTGCTTCTAGGGATTAATGGAGACTTGAAAATTAATCTTTGTCTAATGCAGATAAATACACAAATGCATATGCCATTAAGCTATAAGTCATGCAGGAAGGTTGCCTGTGTGTTTATGAACTTCTCCAGTAGAATTGACTTCTGGTTTTACAATATAACAAACGATATGCCTAATATATATGTTAAACCAGATAGATAAAAGGAAAGCTGAGATTTGTATTTATATATGATTCTCTATGGTAGAATATTTCTTCTTAACATTTGTTTCATTAGTATTTAAAATTCTGGATTTGTGCAGTGCTATATTGACAAGTCAATACTCCAAAAAGAGTCATGCGTTATATTAATATTTGTTCAGACAGCACATGAACACAAGTGCTACGAAAATATTGTCAGAGATTTTTTAAAAGGCTACTTATCTTCATTCATAATTATATGTATGTGCATGCATGACACCAAAGATGAAATGGTAATAACTTCTGCTTTTGAATGCAAATGCCTGGTGCTGCTGTGGGGGCATTGGCAAGTGAATACATCAGTGCTAGCACATCCAAAATCATTCTTCAGGCGAGGATTCTGCTAAACTAATCACCCAAGGAAACAAAGACACCACAAAGAAGTAATTAGGAAACCTGTGAAATTAGACCTGGTGGGTGGGGGTCCCTGCTGGGAAGCAGCCACAGAGGTGACACATGACAGGTCACCTGTCGTTAAACCTGAGAGACAGATCCAAGCTCCAGCCCAGTCTGATTACTTCAAACAAGGTGCTATTTGTATTCATTTCTGAAAGACAAACTAAGTTGAGAGTGAAGTATCTTTGTAATATATTCCAGGAGACGGGATGCTGAGGATGCTGGATGTGGGCAAGGACTAAGCTGTGGTCACACTGCTTTCAACGTTGCAGGCAGGCCTGTTTAATACTGTAATGAATTCAGGAAGGAATGAAATGAGGCAGAAGGCCTACACTATGACTGGATGAGCACTGCCTCAAATGTCCCCCAAAGGTGGGGGATGCAGAGCGCAGGAAGCCAAGGGGTGGGGCATGTCTGCAGTTAAACATCTTCCAATTCCCAGCTCTGCCAAGGTAATTGCCTTTCCTTCAGACCTTCTGGTTTTATTTAGTTGGTTAGTTTTACATTCCTGTGCTCAGCTGAAGCTTTTGCTAATCTATTCACATTCCCAATACAAGATAAATCCTGCATATTTTTAAAAATGTGTTTAAGACTATAGGCTTATTTCTACCTAGATTAAAAAAAAAAAGTCCCTCTCATGATGCTGGTTTGCAAGAGCTCTCTAATCAGGAGCTACACCTGCTTTCCATCCTGCCATTTGGGATTTGAGGTGAGGCTCACCCTACCAACCCCACATAGCTCAGAGGGTGCAGCTGTGTGTGCTCTAGAAGATTCTGGCTGGGGTAGGTTAAAGCAGCATTATCATGTCTTTTGGAGCCCACTGGGCTACATTCTAGTCTTGGTTTCTTCTTGGGTGAGTCCATTAGGTCAAAATTTATTTCTAAAGTAGGAGAAAAGAACTGGGTACCTTTTAAGCTGCTTCTGGCTTCTGTAATCATGCGAAGATTACAGAAGTACTTAGAAAAACTTTGCATAGTAATAGTTTAAAAAGTACAGGACTGGAAGGGCCCTAAGAATCATATAGTTTCTTTCCCCAGATGGATTTAAATTCTCCAGTTACATAAAGAACTCATCACATTTGAAGGTAACTGCGGAGAGAGAAATGAATGAGCATTTGTTGAGCACTGGCCATGGGGCAGGCTACTGGAGAACAACACTGCAGGAGGCCGGTTACTCTACTGGGATTCGCAGAACAACACTGCAGGAGGTCGGTTACTCTTGCGGGTGATGGCAGGGAACTTGGGCTTGGAGTTTCACAGGTTACAGAGCTGGCGAGTGGCAGTGCCTGGATTTGCACCCAGCCTTGTGGACTTCTAGAGTCAGAGCTCTTCACTCTGGTCTACACAACTGCTTTATTATAATCATTTTTGGAGACGGAGTCTCTCTCAGTCACCCAGGCTGGAGTGCAGTGATGTGATCTCAGCTCACTGCAGCCTCCGCCTCCCGGGTTTAAGTGATTCTCCTGCCTCAGCCTCCCGAGTAGCTGGGATTACAGGGGCCTGCCACCACACCTGGCTAACCTGTATTTTCAATAGAGATGGGGTTTCACCATGTTGGCCAGCCTGGTCTTGAACTCCTGACCTCAGGTGATTCACCTGCCTCTGCCTCCCAAAGTGCTGGGATTACAGGTGTGAGCCACTGTACCTGGCTCACGCAACCACTTTTAAAAAAGACTAATTTAAATACTTCTCAGTACCAAGAACCCACTGGTAAGAATGAGTCATTTGACTGACGATGAAGTGAGGCGAGTGTGAGACTGAGTGTCCCCTTGTACAGATGTAGCTGCTGAGGCATGAAAGCATTAGGATGTGTCCCCGACCATGGATATGTCGGTGCAGCATCAGGGCTAAGACTCTGGGTGTTCTCTCCTTGACTTACCTTTTTCCACCTAGCTTAGAAGGGTCTTGTCGAGGGAGTCTGATGTGCAGGTAAGATTATGTCTCCAAGCCTGAGACATGGTGGGCCATGTGTGACTGCCAGTTGCCTCTTCTGCGTGTGTCTTCTGAGCATGATCTCAGCTGTAAAATGTCGGTAATTCCGGGCACCCCATGGTGCAGTTTTGAGGCTACATGGGCTGATGCGTGGGGTAGAGAGGGGCTCGGTAAACGTTGTTTTCCTCCCTTCCAAATGAGCTGGACTTGGAGGGAAGCAGACGTTCCGAGAATCAGCGGCTTGTTTGTAAGGTAAAGTTATTACGACTGGAAACTGGACACACTAATTTTTTGGTTTGTGTTTGAACTTGGATGGCCTTCACATGGCTGCATTCTGTGTGTCTAGGCTGCTGTCCCTGTCTGGGCATTTGCCAAATACAAAGTGATTTTCAAATAAAGTCAACCCCATTGCATTGTGTACTTCAAGACAACATTTAAAGGAGGTATCGGTTTCAAAAACAAAACAAATCTACAAACAAGAGACACATATGTGTCCTCACTGGACTGTGTGACGTTGCTGACCTGTGAGACAGGACAGCTCTTTCCTGTTCATACGTGTGTCCCCATCTCTTTTGACATATCGCAGTGGTAATTGTTTACTGTTATGAATGAATCTTAATAGGCATTTTTCACATTGACAAAAGCGTTTCTTTAATTATATAACAGCTACTGAAAGAGAACAATTAAAATATTTCAACATCACTCCTTGCTTTGATTCATCCTTGGTGAGATGTAGTTTATCTAAGCAGTCACAGGAGTGATGCAGGGTCCATGACCCAGATGAGGCCTTGTGCACTCAAGACCTTTTGTATTGAGTAAAGTGTCTCCAGCTGCATGCAGCTATGCCGGGAACTCTTCACAGGTGCGGTAGACAGTGCAGGAATCGCCCTTCTCCTGTGTGTCCAGCAGAGTGCAGTAACGTCCCAGTTTTCTTTTCTGACCGGTTTGCTTTTGCATGCTGCGGTTGCATAGTGTTCTGAAGCTCTTCGGTGGCTGACACATAATTGCAGACATTAAGCGTTTCTTAGGAGAGGCATAAAATGTATTGTGAGGGCAGTGAAATCCTTTGTCAAAACTTCTCTGAAGATCTGACCCCGTACCGTGACAGTGCAAGGCTGGAACGTATGCCTGTCACTCACTGGCTTGTAATCTCTTGCGTCTTGTGAACCTCATTGGCCAAATGTTTTTGTGTTGCTTTATTTTGTTCAAATAACAACGGCACTCTCTGTGATGTGTTAGGATACAATTTTACTCGGCTGTCAATAAATGAATTTTGTCATTTTCATATCAAGTACTTCTGAGATTCCATATTCTCTTGAGCAGCAGAATATTGGGACTTGATAAGAAGGAAGGAGGTATATGTCCTCTCTACCCGCCTCTCCAGTCATCCTCCTTTCTCTAGAATTTTCCTGGAAGCTGTCTGGCCGTTTGGCTTAAGTGGAAACCACGGATAATTTTCTTTCTTGTAAGAGAAATGAGTTCTCGAAAGGCAGAAAGAAAAATAGAGAATTTTGGTGAATTCTCTTTGTGTTCTAGGTCAGCCCTGGATCTGGGTGGATATAAATGCTGTATGTCACTTATCAAAGAGGTCGCTGCCTTATATGGGCCACAAAAACTCTTTATATGGGCAAACTGTAATAAAATGCTATGGGCATAAGTAGTTCAGAACCACTAATGCTTATATCTGTTTGGGAAAAGTCATGAAAAATATTGGGAGATGAAAGCAGGGTGTGGTGGACCCCATTTAGTTTGTGCTCTAAGCCCCCTGCTGTTTGTGGTCCATGCTGGAGCTCACCAGTGGGCAGTCACATTGCAGAGCACACCAATTTTTTTTTTTTTAGGTAAAGGGAGAAAAAAATACAAAGGACAAAATATATATTCATAGCTTGGAAATGCTTAGAATAATCTGCTGTGCATGGTGGCCCCAACTTAGTGATGCAGTGGCTCTGGGACATGAGGAAGCCCTCGGAGGTCAAGGTTCAGAATTTTGTTCCTCTTGGAGAGTTCTCAGAACAGAAGCTCCTCAGAGTTGGCCATTTTGTTCTCCTTGTAGAGAAAATACCAGCACTTAGATCATAGTGAGTCTTCAGTCTACAATTGTTGAGAGCATGAATGAATGAGTGAATGAATGAATGAAGCACATAGTCATGTTTTAAAAATTAAGACCCTATCAATTGAAGATTTTTTATTAGATACATATAATCCATATTTTCCCATTAAAAACTGAAATTTTTATTAAAAAATTAATTTTATTCTATTTATTATTTGTACTACTCTTTAAGAAATTATCTGGGTACGGTGACTCACGTCTGTAATCCCAACACTTTGGGAGGCTGAGGTGGAAGAATCTCTTGAGGCTAGATATTTGAGACCAGCCTGGGAAACACAGTGAGAGAGCCTCTCCAGAAAAGACTTTACAAATTTTCCAGGCATGGTGGCACATGCCTGGAGTCCCACCTACATGGGAGGCTGAGGCAGGAGGATGGCTTGAGCACAGGAGGGTGAGGCTGCAGTGAGCCATGGTTGCAGGACTGCTGTGTATCCTGGGCAACAGAGTGAGACCCTGGCTCCAGAAAAAGAAGACAAAGTTTTCTCTACTGAACTCAAATCTTTATAAAATGTGTGTATTATACTACAAGTTTAGATAAAATATACATGTCTAATCATTTCCCAGCATGCTAGGTATAGCGAGGCAAACAAAGAAACTGGGAGACAGAGTCCTTGCCCTTGAATTGTGCAATGTAATGGGGAGATGATGCCAGCCCACATGAAAGTCCTAAGAAGGGGTAAGATGGTGTATCACTCAGGCTAGAGTTTTCCTTGGACACTGATGTGGAGCTTGCCTATGCCTGTTGGAACACCTGTCATACGCTGGAAATTATTTACCTGGATATCCTATCTTGCCTGTTAGAGGAATAAGCTATTGAGAAGCAGGGAGCCTGTCTTACATATGTGAACAGCCTTCACCGGGCCTGGGCAATAGTAGCAAGGTGGTAAATACTGGCTGAGTAAAGGAGCAGAGGCCAAGAGCTGGCAATGAGCCTGGCATTTGCCTGTAGGTGTAGGGTGGAGGGGAGATGTGGCTTGGTAAGAAATCCTGCTGACTGGAGCAGGGAGTTGGTGTGGAGAGTAGCAGAAATGAGTGTGAGGCAGCTGATGGGTGTTGCCATCAAGGTAATCAGGGAGGAGCCTGGATGAGATGTGGCAGCAACAGGGAGCCGCGTGCGGAGGAGCACGGCACAAAGGCAGTGTCCCACGTGATGACCTTGGTTGTGATGCACAGTGTGAGTTGCAGGGGGTGAGGGAAACCGTGAACAGAACTGTAAAGCAATAGAATTTGACAGTACAAATGCTTCTAAATCAGTTATTTTTTAACCTAAAATGATGGATATGCATGAATAATTTATTGGTCCACATAGTTTCATAGAGATGGTTCTTTTTCAATAGCAGAGAAAAAATTACTCCAAAAAGAGCACCATAAAATCAGCAAAGACGCTTTGAAACAATGAGGAGCTTATTCCTTTAGCATGTTCCAAACAGATTTTTATTACTTAATGAATCATAATTTCAGTAATAAACAAGGGGGTAATAAATGACAACCATTAATGAGTAACGAATAGACCTATATGGAATATGCGGGAACCTCGGTTTGAAGCAAGAGATGGTTATTCCAACAGGATGACATTGAATGTTCAGGGGAACGTCCCTTCGATGTACAAATGATCTCACTAGGTTTGGAGAAGGCGCCTTCACCGGGAGGGCTGTGCACAGCAAGCCTCAGACGGTGTGACTTCACCGAGTCAGCTGGCTTGTGACCATCCACGTGGTGTTGCGCCAAAGGAGCAAAGCGGCAGTGACTGTAAGTTAAGTCCTGAAATAAGCTTCCAGTGGCTGCTCTTGAAGCCGAAGTCGGGGTTCCAGTGGCTGCTCTTGAAGCCGGAAGTCGGGGACTTTATGGAAAGACATGTGTTGGTTGGCAGGGGTTTTTGGTTTAGCCTTTTCACCTCATTTGTAAATGTGAAAAAAATAATTATCATCCAGGTTATATGCGAGGCCCATTCATTCTTTAAGTTCAATTCAAATAATCCATCCCAACTCAGTTTTCTCTCTGCTCCCTCGACTCCACTCCTCTATAGTGTTGAGGATTTCGTTTATTTATAATGACACTATTTTATTTTTAGCACATCACAATTTAGTAGCTACTTATATGTCCCTCCCTTTCCACTAGACTCTGATTTTCTTGAAGGAGAGGTACACATTTCATCATCATTATATTCGCATCTTCAGGACAATTGCTCTGGGGAGAGATGAGTTAACTCTTGACTGAAGACAGCACGGTGTGGTGGCTGGAACCTAAGCTTTAGGCTGTGACAGATCTGCATTTGAGTCTTGGTCTAGACAAGCTGTGAGAATTGAAGCACATTACTTAAGCTTCCTGAGCCTTTTCTCCTCTAATGAGGATAATGATACATACCACCCAGGGTTGAAAAAGAATCAGAAGAGACAATGTAGGCCATTGTGAAGACTGGAGCCACTATTAGGATCTCCGACTGCACCTGAGCCCTCCATGCTGCACAGAAATCCTGTTTCCTTGATAGCATCTCTTTCCATTCACAAAGCTGCCTTATATGCTCACTTACCCATTGGTTATTTACAATTAGTTGACTCCTATGTATTTACAACTCATCTGTCTAAAGTTGAACTTATCCTCAGCCCATACCATTTCTTGTGTGCCCTAAAAGTTAGTAAATGAAATTACCATCCACCCAGCAGGCCAATCCACACACTTGGAGTTTGTCCTTGACTTCCTTCTCCGCTGTGCCCTCCACACCTCTTTAACCATGAAATTCCATCAATGCAGCGCCATCTCCTCACCTTTTCTGTCCCAGCCCAGGCCACCAACATTTCTCGCCTTGTTCCTTATGATACTTTGTTCATGGTCATCCTGCCTCCACAACCTCATTACCCTCTGATCCATTCATAGTTGTAGCACACAAATGTGGTGAGGTCCCTGACCACCATCCTTGGCCAGGTGTATCTGTGTAGCTGTGCGTTTTTATCACGGCACCTGCCACGGTGCATCAGGAGGTGTTGGAATCCTTCCTACTCTGTAAATTCCCTGGAGAGGGGGCGTATCATGTTGGTCTTGACCCAACTGTCAAGAAGCTGAGGGGAAGGCAGGCATGACACAAATATTTGGGAAAGAAGAAGAAACAAAGCAGCCAGCACTGCTAATGGAGCATAGCATCTTCTTTCCTGAGCCTCCTTATTCCTCCTTGTTTTCTCCCTTCTCTTTTCTGTCCCCTTTTCTCTTTTCTCTCCTAGTTATTAAAGTTTTGGGTTGTAATCGCCATCATTGTATCATCCTCATCATCACCGATGATCACCCATAATGACATCTATTGTGAAAAGAAAAGAAAATCTCAGAACCCTAAACTCACTATGCTGAAGGGAAAAGTTGAACTTGGAAACTGAGTCATGCAGAAAACCACTGCCTTTCCTTTTGTTCCTAAACAGACAGCTACAGAAAGAAGGCCACGTGTCTCCCCAGGGGGCTTCCCTCACCTTGATAAAGTAAACTAACAGTCTATCTTCACGGTAGGGGACAAGAGGAGATGAGGCACAGTCCCTCCGCCCACCTGAGATGAATCCATGTTTGTCTTCTTCCTCTACTCCGTGTTTATTTTATCGCAGGTAAAGTGCAGATTTACTCAGCACGAGGTGAATACATAATCGATTGTTCCTCTACCTCCTCCTTGTCACGTGCGACATGTGGGTTCACTGACTGCTAATCAAAGCCTCAAAAAATGTGACTATACCTTCCCTCTCTTTTTTTTTTCCCTTCTTTGCCACCTGCCTACTTTATCCCTTTAAATACTGAAGCCCTCAAAATTCTCTTTGAAAAAAAGTGCTGGCCACAGACCAGTTGTGACTTGTGTCTCTTTTCCCCAGGCATGTCCTCAGCCTTGGCAAAGTAAGCCTCTAAATGGATTCACACCCGTCTCAGACATTGTTTTTGTTTTGTTTTGTTTTTTGAGTTCACCATCATAGCAGGGGATTGCTAGCAACAGTTAGGACCTGGAGGGGAGGCCAGAAGAACAGGCCGCTGGGCACCGGTAAAAGCAATTCAGAAGACTTGGGGGAAAGGAAAACACTCCAGGATCTCGTCAGCCTCCCGCCTCCCCCTTTTTTGGGAGGCTTCTTTTGGAGGAGAGTAGCGGGTGTTCTCGGAATGATCTGCCCGGGCATCAGCCCGCCATTCCTAATGGAAAGAGAAGCGTTAACTCTTACTCTAGTGGTGGAGCCCCTTGGACTCCATCTGGGGTTCTCAGGAGGCCAGGAGTTTGAATGAGCGAGATGAACTTTAATCTTCACTTCTTGTACTTTGGTTCTTATTTTCTGCCTCGGTGTCTTCTCTTTGTTCACGGAGTCCCAGTACTCTCATGCCTGGAAACCTATCACCCTGATTACGTAGAGATGAGGTGATGAAATTGTCAGCAACTTGCTGAAAGTCACATGCCTCTGTCATCCACAGAACAGGCACTGAGCTGTGGGTTCTCTGGATGACAGAATAGTCTTTTCCACGTTAACTTAACCAGTGAGGACCCACTGGCTGGAAAACATTAAGTTTGGAAACAGGCAAAGTGAGATTGTGCGTGAGTGTGTGTGTGTGTGCATGCGAGCATGTGAGTTTGCAAGTGAGTGTGTGTGTAATTGTGTGTGCAAGTGTGCATGTGAGAGTGTGTGTGTATGCATGAGCATGTGTGGGGGGAGTGTGTGTGTGTGTGTGTGAGTGTATGTGAGTGTGTGAGTGTGAGAGTGTGTGTGAATGTGTGTGTGTGAGAGTGTGTGAGTGTGTGAGTGTGTTGGGGATCGGTGGTGAGCAAGTGTCTTTTGTTGCCCATTCCTTTCTCACTGCCTCCTGCCACTATCCTTACTCTCTGCTTCCATTCCCTCTTGTCACCATTCAGTTCTTCCATTCTCTCCCTATATTATGTTCTCCCCATAATGGCCGTCTTCACTCTTCTCCAAATCTCTATCCCTTAATTTGTCCTTTCTTAGTTCTCCTTCCCCAGATTTATTCTGAAGGTCCAATGGACCCCTAAAAAATATGAAATACTGCATTTTAAGGGACATTAAAGATATGTAATTTTGATTAATTTACACTGTAGCCAGTTATATAAGAACTATTTGATGTCCAATGAGCCTTTGAAAAGTCTTAAAGTTTTTTCTGAAATTTTAACATTACATTTTTTGAGGAAAACTAACTCAAACACTTTAAGATCAATTTCTTCTTGGGAACTTTATTTCTTTGCTCACTAAAGGGTCTGCACGCCTATCTTTGCAGTTATGGAAGCTGCAAGAATTGAACACTGAAAATTGAGAGGTGAGAGAAATTCTGTCATATGTTCCCACATCCTGTTCTTGAGGGGCTGTGACAGGTTTGGGAGGGCAACAGTTTGAACACAGATTGAATTAAATACACTGGTGTCGGGGGGGGGGTCTGTCAAAGGCAGGATCTAGTTAGCATGAGTCTGGATAGGCAGGATTTCTGGATGGAGGTCTACGGGACCAGAGTTTTTGCAGAGCAATGGGTAGGGATTGAGCCTGGTGCAGCTTGGAGTCAAGCTCTGGGTGCGGAGGTCTGAGGCTCCGTTGTGGGAACAGGAGCTCCTGCTGCCCTGTTACTATGGGCAGCTCACGTCTTCCTCCACCCCTCTATTTCTGAGATGGGACTTTTGAAAGGGCCAGGCCTAGAAAAAGGCACAACTCAAGATCTTGTGGAAGTGTCCAAGTCTTTATTTATGGTGCATTATTCATTGTCTGTGGGGATGACCACACCTCTTGTGAAACTTCGGCTCCTCGGGAGCTGATCCTGCAGTTGCCTCTCTCTTTAGCATTCCACCTTCTGCGGTCTAATGCTTTCTGGGAACAAGGAGAGAGGACAGTGGCAGCAACACCTTTTCCTCTTTCCATCTAGGTCCCCCCAGGCAGGAGATTAAGATATGGGCTTAGTGAGATATCAGATCATTGAAATTAGATGGCACAGGGCCATTGGTAAAAGCCCTAGGCCTGCCTCCTACATCTCTCAGGCTAGATAGTCTGGACTGTAAATTTTTATATGGTTTTCATTTATATAGTTTAGAGAGTAAGATCAGAAATTATGGAGCCAGATTTCTCCAACCACTTGTGAACTGTGACCTTGGGCATTCTATTTTACCTCTCTGTTCCTCAGCTTCTTAAACTTTAAAGTGGGCACACAATAGTGTAAAAGCAGACACACAGTAGTTTCAGCTATTGTATTTATTGCACCAATAGCTGTGGGTGTAGTACCATGTCTCAGCTGACGGAGGTGAGGAAGTCTTCCTGAAATATGACTACAGGTAGAGGCTGTTGGGAAAGCGGTGCTTTGAGGCCTGTGTGGTAAATCAGGTGCATTAGATTAATTACCTAATCTGTGGCAGATGAAGGCTGAGCACTTGTTTCCTCCTTTGGTTGCATCTTCCTGGACTGTAGCAGCTGCAGAGCCGAAAACTACATTTCCCAGATACTCTTCTGCCTGAGCTTCTAGATGCAAATTGGCATCACCAATTAGATTCTCTTATGTACCGACTGCAAGTCAAAACAGAGAAGGAGGTGTCCCCCTGCTGGCAGGCTCAGCGGTGGGGACGGAGGGTCTTTCTGTAGGCCTGTGCAGTGTCTGACCACCAGCTTGGATGGGTATAGAATGCAGTTGTCTCCAGATTCCTGCCTTCCTGACTGGGCCATCCCTCTGGATGACTCTCCAGGGTTGCTGGGGGTCCTTCCTGGAGACTCAGCCCAGAGCTCACTCCTCCTTTCAGTGTCATTAGCACCCAATCTTCTGTATCACACTCGTTTCTGCGGTGTAGGCAGCAATTTCCACTTTTTACAACATAACGTTGATATTACAATTTCACAGATGATTATTTTAAGTCTATGGAAAGCTAAAGGAAGAGGCAATCTTTTCTGATTTTCCAAGGTGGGTAGGTCACACTTCTTAGTTGTACAGTCTCATTGGATTCCCCACTTGCTAGAACTTTCCTAGGCTTCCTCATTTATCAGCTCATGCTGTGAGGATTCTTAGTCCTTGTAAGGTGTGTCTAGGGATTTTCCTGCGTCTCACTTAATATATTTTTCTCAGGTTGACTACAGGAGGGAGATCTGACTATCAATAGTGGTATTGGTGAGCCCAGTAACTATGTGATGGGACCTGGATATGATGCAATCAGTCAGTCTAACAATGAGGAGATTAAGGTCCAATTGTTCTGCAGATACCACACCTGGCATCCTGTCTCATGTAGACTCTCTATGTTAGGTGCACGAGTGAACTCATAGCGTGGCAAATGAGGAATTACTTCAGTTGGGCCCATAGTTTTGTCAGCATATTTTAATAAGATAAATATCTTATTGAATCAAATGATTCAATGTCAACTTAGATCTTGAGAGGTAGAAGAGATTCTGCCAGAAGGTCAAATGAACTGATATCTATGATTGCAAATCCAGCTGAGGATGAAAATACAGGATGAAATGTGAAAGGTAACTGCCATTGTGGGGACCTTGTATAACAGAACAAGGTGGGCACAGCTGTGTGGGTTCCTTGCTGGCTTGGATAAGCTGATGCTCAATGCCGAGAGGATGGTTCTTTCTCCACAGTGCATGTCAGTGGTAAGTTCAGTAGTTCGATTGTACAAGCTAAGCAATTAGCACATATATTTTTAGAAATTATTTTATTTATTTTCATTTTTAAACATCTATTTCTGAATATGCAAAATGTAAGCTCAGCGGAAGTAACTTGCATAAAACAGAAACCACCATAAGTGTTAAAAAAACCAACCACGGGTCCTAGAGGAGGGAATGTTGAAGGTGGAGAACTGTGGTATGAAATTCAGGGAGAATCTCCACAAAGTTCCAGGTGCTGTATGCTCCTTGTTGGAGAACAGATGAGTGTTTTCAGGTGACAGGAAGGATTTAGTGCCCAAGAATTGCAGTCAGACACAGTGGGGTGGGGTGGGGAGTTGCCAGGACCAGGCTTAGCTGGGGATAGGAGAGATTGCTGGAAACCATGGCTATGAGCATATTCAGTTGAACAGCAGGTTTTGGTGCATGTGGCCAGCCAGCAGGAGAGAGGGCCAGGGAGCAGTGAGGCGGGCTCTGCATGGAGAGAGGGCCAGGGAGCAGTGAGGCGGGCTCTGCATGGAGAGAGGGCCAGGGAGCAGTGAGGCGGGCTCTGCATGGAGAGAGGGCCAGGGAGCAGTGAGGCGGGCTCTGCATGGAGAGAGGGCCAGGGAGCAGTGAGGCGGGCTCTGCATGGAGAGAGGGCCAGGGAGCAGTGAGGCGGGCTCTGGAAGCTGCAGCGAGGCTGGCTCTGGAAGCTGGGCTGAGGTGGCTCCACATTCTGCTCTCTGTGCCCTACCATTTTCATTTGAGCCAGTTTAATTTTTTTCAACTTAGTCTCCCTCCCTATCTTCTTCCTCCTTCTCTCCCTTCCTTCTCTTCCTTACCCATTTTCTTCTGATCTCCATTTAGCTTTAATTCTTTTTTTTTAAAGTTGCATATGTATAGTGTGAAGAATTAAATAATTCCGTAGGGTCTGTTGTGCAGAATAATAATCTGCTATCCTCCTCCTCCTATTATGTCTTTTCCAGAGGAAATATAATAGCTTTACACTTTACTGCCTTTTTTTTTGCCTCTATATTTTAAAATAGCATGCTTTTATTGCTACTTTTCAAATTTTCAACTTCAGGCATTATTTATGGAAGCGAGGGCTTTCCTTTCTTTCCTCCTCCCTCCGCCACAAGCATCCTCCCCATTGGTTACACTTTTGGTTAGATCAGTATTCATTGTTTTCATTTATTGTGACTTCCGTAACTGACACTCAGTGCTGAGCCTGTGGCAAATTATGATTGCTTTTCCTTTCCTATATGACTTTTTGTCTTTTCTGGGTTAATAGCTGTTTTTTCATTGTTTATGTCTGTATGTTTTGATTACTACTTTAACTCCAAACTCCCTGCTAGTTGTCCAAATCTCCTTTCTCCAATTTCCCAGACATTAGGTGTTCTGAGACTTCTGTCTTCTTGAGTAAACCTTTTCCAGAACGTTTGGGCCTGATTCAATGCAGGGTCCTTGCTTTCATGCCACGCTCAGCTGTATGTTCCTGGGCTTTCCCTCCACTATCACTGTAGGGATTCCCTTCTCACTTTGTTTGCTCCTCTGTTTCCTTGCGTGAGCCTTCCTCTGATTTCGAATATCTCCTTGTTTTGGGGATGCACCTCCTCCAGGAGCTTGCTGGTACAGAATGCATGGGACTCTATCCGTCAGGATTCAGAGGGCAAGCTCTAGTAGGAAACTTCAAGAAGCATTTAATAAAGGGATGGTTCACAAAGATACGGAAGGCTGAAGAAACTTGGGGCCAGTACGAGCAAAAGTCTTTTTCCATACCTAGGTTTGAGGTCATGGGAAGGAAGCAGTTACTGGGATCTGCAGACAAAAATATATTTGAAGGTAGCAATCAAACCACATTTGTCTTGCAGGAATTTTTTCATTTTGCTCATTTTGGAACTCCTACCAGACAATGATCATCCTGCACTGATGGCCTTTTCTTCTTTATTTTATATAATTTAGACACTTTGCCCTATTTCCTGTGAGGTTTATTCAGTTTTATTTTCTAAACTTCTATAGTTTCTTGAGGGGAGGCAACATTTTGCTATCATATTTTAAATTTCCAAGAGCTTGCTTTAGTCCTCTGAATGTTCATTTTTTAATAACATCTTGTTCTTGTTTCATGATTGCACTATTTTCTCTTACTTTTCTGAGCATAGTAATAATTTTTTTGAGGGGAACATTGTATTCTCTCTAGATAGTTTTTCTATAGTATCCTCCAAAATGTGTTTGGCATGCTTTTGTGTTTATTTTTTCTTTCCTTCAGGTCAGTGATGTTTTTTTCGGATGGTTAGATTTCCTTGTATCTCTGGTCATATTTAAAAGTAGAAGATGAAGAAGCTGATTGGAAGCCCCGAGCACATTTGTGGGTTGCTGTATCAGCTCTGATGTAGGATGATCTGGTTGAGCCATTGTACTGGGGAATCCTTGATGGTTATACCGGTTATACTGGTTGTATGGGGAATCCTTGATGGTTATACCGGTTATGCTGGTTGTACTGGGGAATCCTTGATGTTAGTGACTTTTGTCTCTTCTCCTGGGCAGAACAGAGTCCCCAGAGAAAACCTTACAATCTTCTGCAGAGGGTGAAAGTCTAGCAATGATCTGGGAACTAAAGGGAAGAAGATTGCTGGGGGTGAAGGAGGGGCCTTAGCATCCAGGATCCAAAGTTTCACATCATCTTCCCTTTTCAACATAACCATCTCTGAGGACATCTTGAAAATTTACATTTATCTTCTCAAATGACTAGCCTTCCATTTTCTTGCTAGAGTGTGGATCTGGAAGTCTATCTGTTTTTAAAGTGGCTACCAAGCAGTCCTTCACCTTCACTCTACTTCCAGCGCCTCAGGGTTCCCTGCTGAACCCTCAAGGCTCAAATCCAACTGGCCATTGGCTTCCTCACTGCTGTTGAGTGAGGAGTCATCTTTCTTTGGTCCACCAAGTCAGTTACCACCTGCCTTTCTGCCTCTAGCTATGGTTTCTTTTATCTTTCTCCCTATCCTTACAGGTCTAGGACGTAAAAAAATTACTTTTATGATGTGTTGGAGTTTTGTGAGGGTGTGTGAAGTTAAATGTTGAAATTTTAGTCTCTTTCCTAAGGCAATTCCCCATTCCTAGAAGAAGACAGCTATACAGTCCGTCACTCAGAAAGGCTGCTTTCTCCTGGATGAACTGGGCTCCAGCTGGAGATTTGCTGGTCTGTGGGCTGGTGAAAAATCAGGCTTTTATTCATGGCTGTGTTGTTCCTCTGAAGCTCATTCTGCCTTCTGGAGACCCAACAACAGGGCCATGTTCTGAACAACAGTGCTCTCTTTTCCTTTTTGCAATACACCATCCTCCATTGCATCTACATGCAACACCAGCCAGTCCTTATCTCAGATAACCTGAATGGAGACCACACCTCCCCGAGGACCCCGGGGCTCATTTTCTGAAGGGCATCACCAGGACTGGAACTTCCATATCATCTCCTACGTCCCATCCTATGCCCCAGTCTTTTAAGGACCCTTCAGATGATCTATTTAAGAGATTTAATCATGGCTTACTGCATTATATCATAAAACCTTTTTGCTTCCATGCAGTAACTTTCTGATGCTTGTAGCTCTAAGAGTAATAAAGATGGAATATTCAGGCAGTATTTTTGTTTGTGAGGTTTCCCTCAAGTGTCTTTGTTTAGCCAATCCAAGGACAACATCTTGTGGCTTTGTTTTCCTTTGGGAGCTAAACTGGCTCACTTTATCAGGGGTGAAGCAAGATAAACCTTAGGAATGAAGAGTTTTGTGTCAAAAATTGCTGCCTTGAGAATTTGTTTCCACAGGGTGTCAATGTGCTGATATTCCAATCTTGCAGAAGTTGACTAGATTTCATGGAATTAAAGTCAACTGGAAGACAATTTGTGGGAATAATTTCATGATTCAAAGCATTCAGAGAAAGCTTGCTTGCTCAGCTGCAGTGATTGAAAAATTGAAGGCAACAAGAGTCATATGTTGTGCTTGGTTATCTCCTGCTCTGATGCCAGTTTGGAGTAAAGGCTGAACTTTGCTGTTGAAAGCCACCATGGAAAGTGGAAACATTGACTGTGCATTGCTGGGGGGAGGAATGTATGCACTTATGCAGAAATAGACGCATCCTTGTCTCAGTGGGCTGGGAGATAGTATCAATCCTTTCTGTTGCAACAGATCCCACTGCCTTCTTTTTTCAAAAGAGTAAACATTTAAATAGGTAATACAGAAAAGTTATTGCCATTTTTCCTTTGTCAGCCATGGCTGGGAGTCAAAAGAGAGAGTGAGGCAGAACTCACACATGGGAAAATAATATTGTGGACATTACACATAATCCTTTTAAAGTAATAGTATTAGACTTCGTGATTTGCAATTGGCCAAATTGAGAAAATTTTTCTCAAAAAGCCATTTGAAGATAAAAAAGTATGAATTTTCTTAAGCTCTGTGATTAGAGTGTAACACGTATTTATGGTCCCCCCAGGCACCACCCAATAAAAATGGTTAAAACCTTTAGTACTTTTAGTAGTTCACAGTTTTATGGCCAAAGTTATTTTGTAGATTTTATGCTTAAAGCAAGGTCAATGTATTGCACTGTATAAATTATTCTAAGTAATTGCTCAGTTATTTTATAGCTTAGTCACAGGATTTTTTCATTATTAAACGTAGCCTTTCCTTTAAAGTTAGGATGAGAAGGGCACGATAAATCACAGGGCGGCTTGCCATTCGGGTTTCAGCTTTACCTGTGATAAGGGTTTAATAACAATCTGGCCCAGACACCAGCTCCCTCTCAATTACCTTTCCACATGGGCATGAGTTCACACTGTTTATTAAAAACTCCCCTTGTAGTTCTTAAATGGAGTGTTTCAGATTAATGGACCCCACGGAGTTTAACTTCATTGCACTTCATTAAAGCTAGATTGTACAAAAGGTTACTTCAATTAAATCCAGAATGTGACCTTAAATCTGTATAGATTTTTTTCAGAAAATGTGATAAAATTGCTCTGCCAATCCTTCAAGATTAACAAGACAAAATCCCTTTCAGTAACCAAAGTACAAAAATTTGTGTGCCTGTTCTGAGTTTTCCTCTGGCTGTACAACTGGATTTTATAGAATTAGAGGACAACTCGTGGAAAGAGCCTGGAGTTACAAATGCATCAGGTGACCAGAGAGCTGAGCCCCAGTGTGAGGCTGGAGAGTTTGGGAGACCTTTTGTTCCCCTTGAGTGGATGCTGTACATTTGGTGCTTTAGGAAAAAAAAATACTTCGCTTCCGGAGGTGGCGGGCGCCTGTAGTCCCAGCTACGTGGGAGGCTGAAGCGGGAGAATGGCGTGAACCCTGGGGGGCGGAGCCTGCAGTGAGCCGAGATCGCGCCGCTGCACTCCAGCCTGGGTGAAAGCGTGAGACTCCTTCTCAAAAAAAAAAAATAAATAAATAAATAAATTAGCCGGGTGAGGTGGTGTGCGCCTGCAGTCCTAGCTACTTGAGGTGGGAAGATGGCTTGAGCCCAGGAATTTGAGGTTACAGTGAGCTATGATCATACCACCGCATTCCAGCCTAGGTGATAGAACAAGACCCTTTTTTTCTTTTTCTTTTTCTTTTTTTTTTTTTTTTTGAGATAATCTCGCTCTGTCGCCCAGGCTGGAGTGCCATGACGCGATCTTGGCTCACTGCAACCTCCGCCTCCCGGGTTCGAGCGGTTCTCCTGCCTCAGCCTCCTGAGTAGCTGGGATTACAGGTGCTCGCCACCACGCCCAGATATTTTTTTTGTATTTTTAGTAGAGACGGGGTTTCACCATGTTGGCCAGGATGGTCTCGATCTCTTGACCCCATGATACGCCCGCCTCGGACCCCCAAAGTGCTGGGATTACAGGCATGAACCATCACACCCGGCCGACCCTGCCTTTAAAAAATACTTCGCTTCCCATATAATAAAAATATTTTTCTAAATAGATTGGTTTGTATCTTTTCAAAAAAAAGTGATGTAAAATCTTCTGAGGTTTTCTTCCTTAGCTACTCCAATCTGCGAGGCGCAGTTTGTGGCAGTTCTTGAACATTGTTTCCTCAGGAAACACAGGATAACTGGAGGCATTAATTACCCACCCTGCACCACAAGAATCTGGCATCATTGTCTAGAGACACTGTGGAGAGTGATGCTTATTAACACCGTAACTCAGTGGCTCCATGTCATCTTTCTGTGAGTTTCAAGCAACTCAGTGAAGTCAACCCAGATCCATTTTCTGCTCTTTTTGGATGGACAAGATGCTAAAATTGTATGTTCTCACAACCAATACCCAGAATCTGCTTATAGTTTTAAAAGCTCTTCTATTGTAAATAATTTTTAAATGCCATTAATTTTATTTTTTGAGATGGGGGCTAGCTATGTTGTCCAGGCTGGTCTTGAACTCCTGAGCTCAAGTGAGCTGCCCACCTCGGCCTCCCAAAGTGGTAGGATTACAGGTGTGAACCACTGTGCCCAGCCAAAAAATGCTATTAATTTTCGATTATTAAAAAAAGTTGGCCGGGCATGGTGGCTCATGCCTGTCATCCTAACACTCTGGGAGGCTGAGACAGGTGGATTGCCTGAGCTCAGGAGTTCGAGACCAGCCTGGGCAAGATGGTGAAACCCCGTCTCTACTAAAACACAAAAAATCAGCTGGGCATGGTGGCGAGTGCCTGTAATCCCAGCTACTCAGGAGGCTGAGGCATGAGAATTGCTTGAACCCGGGAGGCAGAGGTTGCAGTGAGCCAAGGTTGTGCCACTGCATCCCACCATGGACAACAAAGCAAAACTCTGTCTCAAAAAAAAAAAAAGTTAAGCCTATTTTGAGGTTTTAAGGAACTGAGGCTATCATTGTTACTCAGATGTCAGTGCATCTGAGTTTGTAGTATTGTTGCTGTTTGGTTTTTCTGCCAGTATCTTTTTTTTTTTTTTGTCTAGGTTCTGTCTACTTTTCATGATCAAAACTGGCATTTACTAAGGAATCCAAAATAACCTAAGCATTTATTCAAATGCCTTATATATGTATTATACATGACAATATTCATTGCACACTTGTGCATAGGGTCAGGACTCGGTGCAGAGAGAAGAGGTGATGTCATCTGGGGAAAGTGACATGAAAGCCCTCTCACTGGGTACATTTACATATAAGTAATTTATCTGGGTGAAGACACTGAAGATTTGTTTAAATACAATATTGTATGAAGAATGGACAAGCCATTAAATGATTATCATCAGTTAACAGCCAAGTTCATTAAACTAGCATGTTACTTATTTGCATCCTCAGGGGACCATCAGAAAATGGATATATTTTGACTTACAGAAATTATCACACTGAGAATAAGTGGCACTACGGACAGGTTGGCCCCACTCTGGTGTCACAGCGGGGAAAGGGAGGCACTATGGACAGGTCGGCCCCACACTTGTGTCATGGTGGGGAAAGGGTGGCACTACGGACAGGTGTCATGGTGCGGACAGGGTGGCATTACAGACAGGTCGGCCCCACTCTGGTGTCACGGTGGGGAAAGGGTGGCACTATGGACAGGTCGACCCCACACTGGTGTCACGGTGGGGACAGGGTTTTGTGCAACCGGAAGGGAGAATGAAGACCCTGGGCACTAGGCATTTTAAGAGCAAAAGAAAAGAATAGAAATAAGTGAGAAAATTGTATCTACTTTAGAATTTGGGATTGTGTTGTCTACACATATTGTAAGTTAACTAGTCTCCAAATGTGATCTAATTCTCCAGATCACATTTGGACACTAGCTACTACTAAAAATACAAAAATTATCTGGGCGTGGTGGCGCATGCCTGTAATCCCAGCTACTCAGGAGGCTGAGGCAGGAGAATCTCTTGAACCCGGGAGGCAGAGGTTGCGGTGAGCCGAGATCGGGCCATTGCACTCCAGCCTGGGCAACAAGAGCAAAACTCCGTCTGAAAAAAAAAAAAGAAAATAGATTTTAAATAAAAATGTTATTTAATTAACATGTAATAGGTTTATTATTACTATTTTAAAATAAATCACTATTTTTAGATTGTTAGTTTGTATTTTTTCTATGATAAATATTAATGAGTGTAAATATAAATCAAATCAACAAAACTTTTTGAAGCCCAGGATCCTTTTTGAGCCTAATGAGGTCCTGAGAGCCAAGTATTTGGGAGCCACTGATCTAGGTGGTGAATCGATTCCTTCCTCATTGTAATTTGTCACGCACTCAAGAATTGCCTGTGAAGAATGCTGGCATTGAGAATATTGAAGTCCTGGGAATACCTCTATGCACGTACTCCTCCAAATGTAGTTGGAGAGAAAAGTTCTGCTAAAATAGCTTTCTCACATACATTTATTTATTTATAATTCTTTTTAGCGACAGGGTCTTGCTCTGTCGCCCAGGCAGGAATGCAGTGGTGTGGTTGTAGCTCACTGCAGTCTCAAACTCCTGGGCTCAAGCGATCTCCTGGCCTCTGCCTCCCAAGTAACTGAAAACAGCTTTCTATTACTACATAAAGCAAGTATTAAGGAAGAAGGCTGTGATTGCAGGTGCAGCAGTGAATAAGAAATATGAAAATTAAAAGGAAGGAATTTGAGGGCATTAATAACAAACTTATTCTAATTCATCACTTTCCTTTGGTATAGTAATTAGACTATTTTGCCACTGATGAGATTTTTGAATAAAATATTAATTTGTATCAGACTTAATTAAAATTGAGAAACAGGCCAGTCATGGTGGCTCATGCTTGTAATTCCAGCACTTTGGGAGGCTGAGGCAGGCGAATCACGAGCTCAGGAGTTCGAGAGCAGCCTGGCCAACATGGTGAAACCCCATCTCTACTAAAAATAAAAAAATTAGCCAGGCGTGGTGGTGAGTGGCTGTAGTCCCAGCTACTCGGGAGGCTGAGGCAGGAGAATCACTTGAACCCAGGAGGCGAAGGTTGCAGTGAGCCGAGATCACGCCACCGCACTCCAAGGCTGGGCAACAGAGCTAGACTCCATCTGAAAAAAAAAATTGAAAAGCAATGTTTTGCACTAAAATGTCTCAAATGAGCATGGATAAACAGTTGCAAGTTGTGACCTGCTAGTTGAGAACTGGAAATAATTGGGAGTCGTTGGATTGGGATGAGGAGCAGAGAAGGAAATCGTAGGGTGATGTGCAGAACGGAGCAGCTAGTGCAGCAACAACAGCTCCTAAAGTAGGCGACTAGCATTTTGCAAATAGTATTGGAATAAGTTTTCCATACAATTAAGCTGCACCATTCAAGTGTGACTAGAAGGTGACTGGCTTCACTTTTAGACAGGAAGCAATGGAAAAATCTCACTGGAGGACTTTGATGGCATTGGTGGAGATCATGAGTCTAATCTTTGACCAGTGAGCAGAAGCCAGGGATGGGGTGGGAGACGCAGTTGGAGAGTGAGAAGAAGCAGTGTCCACATAAAGGAATACATTCTTCCCATAGGAAAAATGGGCACTGGTCAGAAATAACAAACACACCCTGTCAAATCCTAAGTAAGTTTGCAGCTGGATTTTTTCCAGTAATGTCTTCACTGGCCTTTTGTCCTTGAGTTATTCTCACTTCCTGCACATCAGTGCCAGATTAGCAATCTCTCCAGACACATTACATTATGACATTCTTTGCTTCAAACTTTCAGTCACTTTTATTACCTACTGAATTAACTTCAAGCACCTTCTCTTGCTATTTAAGGTCCTCCAGAACTTGGTCTCACCCTGACTTTCTAGTTCCATCATTTTGACTCCTTTACAAAAGCCAGACTTGTCTATTCTTTGAATCTTGTACGCATTGAGCTGATTCTTATCTCCATTTGGTTACCAATGACATAACTTTGCACTTATCGTGTTCTCCTTTTATCCAAATATTAACTACCCTTAAAAGTCAAGCTCAGCTATTGTCCCAGCTACTCAGGAGGCTGAGATGGGATGATCGCTTGAGCCTGGGAGATCAAGGCTGCAGTGAGCTGTGATCGCCCCACGCCACTGCTCTCCAGCCTCGATGACAGCGTGAGACCCTGTCTCAAAAAAAAAAAAAGTCAAGTTTAGGTGCAGTGTGCGAAAGAAAAGAGTTGTCGCATAAGGAATTAGTTGAGCCTGAAATGTCAGACTTAGAGTGTTGGCTTCCTTTCCTAAGTCTTCCTCTCAATCTCGTAGGCTCAGAAATCTGATTTTGTTAAAAAATCATTTTCAGTATTGGGCTCAAAGAAGCTGAGCTTACAAGACTAATTTTAAATTACAGATTTTCCAGTGTGAACCCACAATGCTCACATTGGCAAAATTTCCATTTGAACTTCACACTGTAGACAGAACTTTTTAAAAGTCTAAAAATTTCTAGGTGATTGCTTTGCAAAGATAAGGCTAAAAACATTGCTAAGTTTTCATTTCGGTAATGCAGATGGCCTTTCTAAGATCACCATTCTATTGAACCATTCAGCTAAAGCTCTCTAGAATTCTTCCAATGTTTGCATTTCTGACTTTTTTATTTTTACTTTTTGACAATCCATTTTACTATTGGCACATCCAATTGTGAGGTCTTTTAATGTGATTAATGAGATTATTGTTCATTTTTGCTGATCTGGGTGCAATTCATTCTGTTTTCTTAAGGTGACATTACCTAGCTTGGTTCTGATTCCTTATGTCTTGATTTCACAATCTAATTATTCAAGAGTAGCCTTAAGTTTCTTCCTTCCAAGTGCCTGGAAGAACATTTTATGATTTTACTGGCAACAATCATTATTTGATCTTTACAACAACCCTTAGGCAGACAGGGAAGATGAGTATCACCCCAATTTATAGATGAGGAAGCTGAGCCTTAAGGCATTAAGATGGTTGTCTGAATTCACACATGTTAACTGGATAAATTAGATCTCAAATTAAGACCTTTGCTCTACTACAGGACCACCTGATGCAAGGACCACCTCTTCAGGCCAATTAGAGCACCTAGCGATGTGCTGGGATCACTGTAGGTGCTTAATACATATTTATTTTAAAAAAGAATGAGGATACTACTATGACAAAAAAGTGAAACAAATAGCCAGTTTCACAAGGTTAATTGTGAACTCCTAGGATGCATTCTTCATTGTCAACTGTCAACCCACTAAACTAAATTGGCTTTATGATTTGGAAAATGAGCATGATAATTCTTCCTGGTGTGAATTACTCAGGGTATGAATGGACCATGAAGGTTTAAGGCGGGTTATTGCAGTGATCATGAGTCACAGTCATGTGGATGAGGGTTTAAGAAGATACGTGACAGGAGGTGGAGGAGCACAAGGCTTTCGAGACCATGAGTTATAAGGAAGGTCAGGACCCTGGATAGGTCCCTGGTGCATAGCAACTGTAATTGTGAGAAAGCTTTCTTCCAGATTATTATCTTTTATTTAGATTTAAGCTTCCCTGGGTGACGTCTCCCCCGATGGAATTCTTTGGCTTGGTTATGGAAGATTTCAGAGTTTTGGGGAAGATTGTATCAGCGAGGTGCTCAGTTGCAAACAACAAAAATAAAATCGGCTAATTTAAGTAAGCAATTCAGAAGAAGCAATATTTATTAGAAGTATATTTGGAAGAATCAGTCACACGTCTGGAGATCCATACTCAAAAAATGTGTGGAAACTAAGTGAAATGAGGCAGCCGAGAACGCATGGTTAGCACCACTGCTAGTGGACAATCACTGCCCTGATCCTGCTGCGCTTTAACTCCACTGCTGCACGGACTTTACACAGTCGCTACTTTCCTCAGAGCTTGGCATCGCTCTCTCAAGATCCTAGAACTGGCTAGAGCTCTGATTGGCGAAGATCCTAGAGCTGGTGAGAGCTCTCATTGGCCAAGATCCTAGAGCTGGCCAGTGCTCTGATTGGCCAAAGTTCTAGAGCTGGCCAGAGCTCTGATTGGCCAAGCCTCTGCCCTAGCTTCCTGGGAGCAGAGTTGAGATGTCTCCTTTCATTTGGCCTCTGGAATGTTCTAAATAGCAAATGTGGGTACTTTTTTTTTTTTTGGATGGCTGGGCCTGGTGGCTCATGCCTGTAATGCCAGCTATTCAGCGTCTAAAATAGAAGAATTGCTTGAGGCCAGGAGTTTGAGACCCCTTGTCTAAATACATAAAAATAGGCAGGCGTGGTGTGTGCCTGTAGTCCCAGCTACTCAGGAGGCTGAGGCAGGAGGATCGCTTGATCCCAGGAGTTTGAGGCTGCAGTGAGATGTGATCGCACCACTGCACTCCAGCCTGGGCAACAGGGTGACCCTGACTCTAAACTTTTTTTAAAAAAGAAAGAAAACAATGATTAATCTTTGCTCTGACCTCAGGCTTCCCACTTTTTGAAGAGCTGGGTGGGCTAATGGGCTGGCCTGGGCTTTTGTCTTTGTTTGTCCCCACCCACCCATCAGACCACAAAAGTTGTTGCTGAAATTCCTCAAGTTCCCACATGCCCAATGATGACAAATAGGTGTAGTGCTCTGCTTACCTTTTCAGGTTTCTGGCTTGATTTAGATTCATAATTCTTAATATTTCTTACTTTCTTGCCAGATCATCAATGCATTTTTGAAAGATTTAAAAACATGGTATTCCATATCTACCCTTATTTTCAATCTGCCTATGTAGGTCATCATACATGCAGAGATAGGATTTAGGACTGGTTCTCTGTAATTATCTTACCAAAAGAATAAGGTACGCACCTTGAGCTAGCAAACAACATAATGCCTGGGAAAACGGGGAGAAAATGCATTCAAAAAACATGCCTGGATGATGCATCAGCGGGGCCAAAATACTATGTTTAGCAGACAGAGCCAAATGTACACATTATGGCCAAATTTATTTGGATTATTTATTGTGAGCCTGATATTCCTTCAATTTAATAGTAGAATAATATCTTAAGCACATGCAGACTGGTAAAATAAAAGAACCAGATGGTCAAAATCTGAATTTAACAACTGTGTCAAACGACTGAATTTACTGCCATTTATAATGTCAGCTTCTGGCTGAATTCTGAGCATGAATTCTGAGCATGTCTTGGGCTCTGCTGCTCAAGACATCTCACACAGGTGCATCTGTGTGGTGAGAGCCATGATGAAGGCAAGATGGAAGCCCTGAAGTTCATTTTCCTTCATGACAACTGAAAGATCAACGGGTAGAAATGGCTTCTCTTCCTCTAAGTGGTAGGATTAAATGTTGTCACTTCTCATGAAGTTAACAAAAATCTAGTCAGCAGAGTTACTGATGAGGAAACACATAGTCCAGCAGGCAGTCAGACCGTTCTGAGCCTGCCTTGTGGTTTTGGCACTGCGGTTCCTTTCATCGGATGTGTCAGTGTGGGCATGCCCCCTTATGCAAGCCTGAGCCAGCCGTGCAAACGCCCAGCCTTTCTCTCACACAGTATTTTGGAACCCTGTTGTAAGACTATTAAAATATTTATAAAACTTTTAGGTATTGCATATAATGCATTGATGCTAATTGATGAAATAAATGGATACTAATGCAAGATAGATTTTTCAAAATTCTGCAATTTTTAAAAAATATATGATCAGCTGGAATGGTATGTGAAATACAATATTAAATTGCAGTGTTGAAACTGCCAAAGGTCAAATAAATACCTTTTCCTCTGTAATATGTGCAATAATGTTTCATTTAACCAGCAATATTGGAGACCTAGGTATTT
The DNA here is from genome assembly GCF_006542625.1 of Nomascus leucogenys. NCBI lineage: Eukaryota > Metazoa > Chordata > Mammalia > Primates > Hylobatidae > Nomascus > Nomascus leucogenys. The sequence goes on along the minus strand of NC_044387.1, from coordinate 109,861,687 downwards.
CATAAACATGACTTTTACAGGTAATTGAAGGTTACCTTTAGAGAACTTCAACATTTTAAAATTTTAACTTGCTAGGATGGAAAGCATTAAAAAGTTCATTGCCCACTTCCTGAATTTAGAAATAAGAACACGGAAAAATAGTGATTAATCAAACCCATGTTTCCACCACACAGATTTTCCTTCTTTACAAATTGAGGATATTGAATACAATGTAATATTTTTAAAATAACTGTATGTTATTATTGTAAACATTATTATTACACCATGCTGTGTAATAAAATATACTTAGAGAGGTTTGTGGCATATGGGGATGGCTCAAATTTTTATTTACCTGGTTGTAGAAAATATGGAAAGCATAGAAAAGAAAATAAAAATGACTATAAACACACTAGCCAGAGGGTAATCATGGTTAACATTTTGGTGTTATTACCATTTCTGAATACAGTTAGTATGTTTCTCTATATACACTTTTTAATTCTTCTCTACCCTATTAATAAATTGGGAATGTTTTCTCATAGCCTTAAACATCCTTAATGACTTGCTTTCTAATGGTTATGTGATTTTGCTTCATATGGCGGTGGCATCATTATTTTGTTAACCAGTTTCCCGTTGATGAATGTTTAGATTTATCCAGTTTAGCCATTGTAAGCAATGCTATAGTGACCACTCTGGTAAATAAATCCTAGTGGACATCTTTTATTTATTTAGGAAGCGGTTAGGAAGCACTTACATCTTTTATTTATTTAGGAAGTGGTTAGGAAGCACTTACAGTGGGGTTAGGAAGCACTTACAGTGTGTTGTGCACTTTTCTATGTGCTTGGGATTCCATCTTTGTTCTTGCAGTGTTTATATTCCAGTAGGTGAGACTTACAGTAAACATAGAGAAGCCCATTAGATAGTATATTAGAATGTGATAAATGACATGAACAGTGTTTCCTTAAGATAAATTCCTAGGAGAGTCCTGAAACGTTCTTCTAAAGTGCTTTTCAGAACGGTTGTCCTCATTCAGTTTCAGTCAAATATGTTTGCATGTCTCTTTTCCTATCCTTGAAAACAGGTGTTGCTAAAGAAAAAAATTGCCATTTGGTTAAAGAAAATTTATTTTATTGCTTACATTTGCATTTTTTATTCTAGTGATTTCTGAACACGTTTTAGTATGTTCATTGATTATTTGTATATCTTCCTTTGAAAAATATCTGTTTATGTCTTTCAGATAATGTCAATAATTTGAGGAAAACAGACTTTGGACAAAGGAAATGCTGTTCATTTTGTGTACCCATTTAGTCACCTAGTGTTGTAGATCTATCTCATTTATTGCTCCTGGAAGCTCTTCTTTCTTTTCCTTCTATTCCTGCCTTAATTTAGGAGGCCTTAGTCTCTTCTCTCCTGGATTTCAGCTAAAAGCTCCAAATGGTCTTCTTGGCTGCAGCCTTATCGGCTTCATTCTATCAAAGACACAGCCTCATAATCACCTTCCTAAAATATAAATCGAGCCACATCATTCTGTTCGTTAAAATACTTCAGTCGCTTTTTTTTCTTTCTAAGTGAAGCTGAAACCCTAGTGAAGTTTGCAAATCTTCCTATGACCTGGCTCCTGCCTACACAGCAAACCTCGCCTTTCTGGCACATAGCAAACCCTCAATACGTTTTACGTAATGGATGACATTGATCACAGCTAAAGGAGGTCCGGATGGCCATGGCTTTCCTCACGCCGTGGAGATTTAGGCTGGACCCCACACTAGCTGCTTCCAGATGACCTGTATTGAGCAGCGATTCACAAACTTTTCATTCTTAGGACCCCTTTACACAGTTCAAATTATTGAGGACCCTTAAGAGCTTTTATTCGCATGGATCATATCTATCTATATTCACTTTATTAAATACCAAAATGGGAAATGTAAAAAATATTTATCAATTCATTTAAAAATAATATTAAGATCAATATATTTTGGTATAAATAACATATTTTATGAAAAATAATTATATTTTCCAAACCCCTCAAAAATTGGTGAGAAAAGGGAAACTGTTTCACATTTTTGCAAATCGTTTAAATGTTTGACTAACAAATGACGGTTACAGATGTGCAAAGGCCCCAGTCCCGATCAGCTAAGTCTGGCCCAGAAGATCAGGCCTGCCCCAATGAAGACAGCTCAAACTGCAAGCCCAGAAATTGTAAGTGAAATAAAGGTTGTTGTATAAGCCATTATGGTCGTCGGGGTTTTCCGGAGAAAGAAGTAAGATATGATATATGAGAGGGAGAGATGTATTATAATGAATTGGCCCACATGATTGTGGGGACTGGCGGGCTGGCAGGCTAGGCTAGAGAGCCAGAGAAGAGATGATGCTGAATCTGGACCCCAGGACCATCTGGAGGCAGGATTCCCTTTCCCTCGGGGACCTCTGTCTTTCTTTCTCTTAAGGCCTTCAACCATTTAGGTGAGGTCTACTCACATTATGGAGGGTAACCCTCTTCACTAAATATCCACTGATTTCAATGTTAATCTCATCTAACAAATACCTTCACAGCAATATTTATACTGAGTATTTGACCTAATATCTGGGTTCATGGCCTAGCCAAGTTGGCACAAAATCACCCCTCACAACCACCAAGTTTAGGATGGTGTGTCATGGGACAAAAGCCACCTGGCATACTTTGTAACCATCATCTCTGCTGGTCTTTCATTCAGACTCAGCTGTCTTAAGAATTTTTCGGCAAAATTTTGTAATTCCAAAATATAGTATTTCCAAAAGGTAAAATTATTTTTCTCTGTGAAATCTTAAGTTTTTAAAATATATTAATGTAGCAAATGGTTTAAAAATATTGGCAATAGTTTTCTATAAAGAGAATTCCTCTTTGTGACTACAGTTGGGTGGTATATATGTCAGGAGTGAATCAAGGCAAATAGGTGTCTTTCCTGGAAGATGGTTTTGGTTGTTGGGTAGAAAGTTTTTAGGTGTTTTTCTATCAATCATCTAGGAAATGTTAATTGACTTTCTTATCCATTACATACCGGGCTCTGTGCTAGACACCTAGGTCTCAGCATTAACCTCTGTTCTACGGGTATAAAACAAAACTAGATGATTCTTTTCCCACAGGAGTGAATTTTTTTCCTTAAAGCAGTTTGCTCTTTTTTCATATACTGTCTCTATTCTGTGTATTTAAGTACTTTCACCAGAATAATATGCATTGGCTGCTCCCATGGAAGAAATTACCTGCTCTTTTCCACTCCCAGCTCCAAGAGCAGTGTGGAAATGAATGGAGCCAGCACAGTGCTCTGTGCCAGTTCTTTGTTGCTTTATTTTGTTCACAGATCTCTTGAGGCAAGGATTACACATAGTACGTTGTTTGTGTGTCTGCATTTTCGTGGCATAAAAGAGTTTTAAAGGCTCCAAATGGATATTTCCCATGATCTTGAATAAAAGAATCACTAGATGAAAGTGCTACTCACTTGAGATATGCAAAACTTTCTAAACACAGCAAAATCTTGGCTTCTGAGTCTTGTTCAGTTCTGAAATAAAGCAGCCTGCCTTCCTCCTTATAAATTTCTCATTTGACTGCAAACATTCTAAATGCATTCTACTATTGTGGAGGATAAAATTGATGTTAGAAAGTTGATATAATCCTAGTAAGTACCATTTAAAGGAGGCTTATCATGTTATGACACTAGCTAATGAACTTGTAAACATTCTCTAATTTAAGCCTTATGACAATCATGTAAGTTAGGGACTAGATTAAGAAAACTGAGGCAAAGAGATATACTGAATAAAGTACTTTGCCTAAGTGTACTCAGTTAGTAAGTGGTAGACTGAGCATGAAAATCTGAGTTTCTGTGACACCAGGCCCGTGGTCTGGATCGCTACACCATGTAGCCCTGACCACACCACCGTTTGTGGGGTGAGAATGCAGTCCTAGCTCAGTGGGTAAGAGGATCCAGGTGGGATTACCTCTGATCAATCCTTTGCTTCTTTACTTACTCACTGTTATTCAGTGGCTTGGTATCTCAGTTTATTCCTCTTTGAGATTAGGATAATAATATCGCCTTCTTCCTAGAGTTGTTACAGGAATGAAGTTCATACGGGTATGGCGCTTAGAATACCACCAGCATATACAAAGCGCTCCTTGAATGTTAGCTCTTCTTATAAAATTGAATGCAGCTTTTCCATCAGGATGTCAAGTTTTTGGCTTTCTATGCAGCTAAGTCAATAATCTTATATTTAGTTGCTAATGACTTTTAGATTAAGGTTGTGTCTATGTGATTCCAAAGGACAAATAAAATCAGTTTGGAAACAAGTCAAGCCAGTTGCCAATTCAATGAAAATGTTACTTAGGCTCGTGTTTGGTGTCTCGAGGAGCAAAAGTAACAATTCTTTTTGTAAAAAAACTTTGTAAAAGTCTTTCAATTGTTTGCATGATTATGTTGAAGTCAGTCTTCAATTTATTTAGAAGCAAAAAGAAGCAAAACTGTTGGGACGTTAAGGCGTCTTCAGTGTGGCTTCACACTTCCACACTTCCACGCTCTCCAAGGGTCTGTAGGTCTTGGAGCAACGTGTGAGAGAGCAGAATGGCGGGAGTCAGGCCCAGCTTTCCCCAGGAATGTTCTAGGCTATTACGTGAGCATCTCAGGCAGATCATCACTTGTTCCGTAATTCAGCTTTTCCTACCGTAATTAGTGAATTAAACTTTCTTACTTGGCTGCTGCCTGAGGGGCCTCAGAGCCCTTGCAATGCGCTGGGCACCTTGTGAGTGCTTCGAATGTACAACATAGAAACACAGGGCCAGCTCGGCCCAGCATCTTTATCACAATGCTCCACATAATCACAAATGTTCCATTTATAATTTTGTTTTTAAATGCATGTTCTTTCCAAAGGTTGTTACAATTTTAACAACAAATTTTCTTAATATTTTAGAATACTGGGAAAATACAGAAAAGCATAAAGAATAAGATAGAAATCATGCAGAATCTCATCATCATATAGTGGCACATTTATCTCTAGAAAATGGTTGTTTTAAAGTGTTTGCATGGACTAGGGATGTATGCAATTGTAGGACAAAATGAAAATCTTATTATTCATGTCAGCCCTAAGAATTCTGTTAGTACTTGATACAACTTATATTATTTTAGCTTTAAAAAAGTATGTTCATCTGAACTGCAATAAAGCTAGAATTATATTAACTTGAAAGGATGCCTCTGGGAGTTGTAAGTCAAAATAAGGCTTTATTACAAAAAATTAAATAATAATAATAATGTGGAGATAAGTTGCAAGTATGTATCAAGAGTTATGTCTGTGCTACTTTGGGGCAGAGAGTTTTCTGTTTGGGTTGGGATTTGCAGAGCTGGTGATTTTTCAGGACTACACGAGGCTGCCAGGCAGGTCACCAAGGCTCAGTGTCCCTGGAGCACCATCTCACAGCTCTTGAGGCAATGCCTGGTTGACTGTGTGCTGTCACCCAACCTTTTATATAAAAGATGAGACGCTCTTCCCGCTAATGGATGCAAACGTAAGAACTGGCTGCCTGAAACAGCAGTGAGGTAAGAATTACTACCTGAGGCCACATCAGCCCTGGCACCTGACTTATGTTCAATGCGCTCCTCTCTTGGGCTACACAAATAAGCATAATTGTTTTTAAGGCCAAATTCCTGAAACAGAATTCACATCTTGTCTTTTTCCCACAGGCTGCAACTCTCCTGGTACTCTGGGGGGAAGCTTAACAACTAAGATTCAGAGCAAAGCAAGACGATGCCAGCAGCAGGCTTTGGGTGCTTCTGGGGCAGCAGGTTGTACCAGGGGCAGGTGCAGACCCCTGCCTCCCTTGCCTTCACCACAGCCCCGACAGGCCAGGCCAGCCCATCCGTCATGTCTGTAGGATATCTCGGGGGTTCGAGGCCACTGCACCATTTGCAGCACACTCCACTCGCTGATCTGCGATATGGGAGATGTGCTCATTGGCAAATAAATCACCATGTCAAGTTAATGGCCTGTGTCCAAGGCGAGTGACTTCGAGGTCAGCATAGCAGCTTACCATTGGATGCAGCGGGTTCTGCTTCTGCGCACAGTGCCTCGACATCAGAACATAAATTTTCAAATACCAGATGCGATGAAAGACAACATCGAGCTTTCTGTTTTTTTAAGGAGAGGAGGAGATCCTGAATACATTTTCTGAAATGTGCCTCCACTTCCTCACTGATCCCGATACGTGGGAGGAAGGAGAGGAGGATGGTGAAGACCATCAGCAAGGGAGAGCAGGTCCCCTGCCCTGGTCCCCTGCCCTGGTCCCCTGCCCTGGTTCTCTGCCCTGGTCCCCTGCCCTAGTTCCCCGCCCTGGTCCCCCGCCCTGGTTCCCTGCCCTGGTCCCCTGCCCTGGTTCCCTGCCCTGGTCCCCTGCCCTGGTTCCCTGCCCTGGTCCCCTGCCCTGGTCCCCTGCCCTGATTCCCTGCCCCATGTTTTAGGTCTTTGGGCTACATTTCTACTCATTGGCTGAACATAAAAACCATCCTATGAACTATTTGGCAGCAAGTTCAAAGCAAAGAATATTAACTCTGTGAGGCATCTTAGACAATGCCTGGCTTAACCCCCACTTGACAAATAAAGACATACATTCTAACTCACTCACCATCCCAGGAGCAACGGACCAGGCTGAGGAACTGTGTCCCCTGCCCGCAGCCCACTTGGCCTTCCACTGTGACGTCCTTTCCAGGACTCTGAGCAGGGATGGGTTTACAACAAGCGTAAGTTGTTATTTTGTATCTCTCTGCACATCAATTTATATATTTTGAAAATTAAAAGAAATCCACTGATAATAATTTTTCTCGCAAGTTAATTAAGGAAACTAGATCAATGGAAAGTTCTTAGGTTATGAAAATATTGATGTGAATATGTTATGTGAGAATCATTTCAAAAGGAGTTAAAGGGGCTGGGCACAGGGGTTCATGCCTGTAATCCCAGCGCTTTGGGAGTCCAAGGCGGGTGGATCATGAGGTCAAGAGATTGAGACCATCCTGGTCAACCTGGTGAAACCCTGTCTCTACTAAAAATACAAAAATTAGCCACGCATGGTGGTGCATGCCTGTAATCCCAGCTACTCGGGAGGCTGAGGCGGGAGAATAGCTTGAACCCGGGAGGTGGAGGTTGCGGTGAGCTGAGATCAAGCAACTGCACTCCAGCCTGGCGACAGAGCAAGACTCCGTCTCAAAAAAAAAAAAAAAAAAAAAAAAAAAAAAGTTAAAGGAATCTAGGATGTTTTGCTCTCGGTCCCTGAACTTTGGGGCTTGTCTTGAATTTGTGGTGGCCACAGAGTGCAGGCTTGACTTCACGCAGGTTCACATACATCATTATGAAGAACATATTTTTGTATTTACTTCAATATTTATTTTGTAGTGAAAATAAAAGCAATACCAGTTTTCTGAAGAGTGTCTTAAATCAACTGCTTCGTGTCCTGTAGGGCAATACTTTGCTCCTAGAGAAGTCTATGAACCACGGGTGTCTTTGATTTGTCTCACTGGAACACCCACCCTCATACCATATGCTATCCCTCATGTATGCTGGAAGATAATAGTCTGCAGAGTAGCCTTTATGGTGAAGCCAGCTTCCAGTGCTCTGCTACTCTGCAAAAATCACATCTGGTTAGAGAAGAAACTGGTGACAAGATGTCTCTCTCTCAATCTGTGCAATGAACTGACTCCTATTGGTGGGGGTGAGGGAGGTGGTGTCAGCAATGGTGAGATAGATATTTCAAATGTCAGCAACAAAAGAAGAGAGAGAAAGAGTGGAAACAAAAACAGCTGCTAACCCCTTGAGTTTGCTTTCTGGGACAAGTTAACAGCCACATAAGTTTTATGGTCTCTATCTGCATACTGAGGGTGGCTGCCATCCCTGCTGTCCACCCAGATTTGCACATCTGTGGTTCTGTTGAGTTATATGGTTTTGCCATTCACAGCAAACATGGAAAAGATCCCCACCGTCCAGGTGAAATGGTTCTGGTTTTAGATTCATAAGCTATATAGACAATAATTTCTGAAAAGGATGTGTATTTAATGTGTTGACTGAGGAACTGACTGGCAGGGTTGTTTACAAAAGACTCAAGTGCAGAATTTCAGAAGGTGCTGAGTGTTAGTGCAGCCGTGTCCTGGTAGGTGTTTTCACTCATTCCTCTGTAGCACATGGTGTTTTCATTTCTAATTTGTGGAAGAATTTAGTGCAAAACTTGGAGCACAATTATTAGGGCCAATGACAACCCACATGTGTGGAATTTTGAGGGCTTTTGCAGATTTTATGGATTTGGTGCAGTTCTACAGCAAACTATAAAATTATTATTGCAGACTAGAAGGTTGTAAAAGTTAAAACACAAACTATCTGAATTACGGGGCCCAGCAAAACGTGCAAGAAACAGTTAAGTCATCACGCACATCCCCATCATTTGGTATTCTAATGCTTCGTTTGGCTAAATATTTTTATCAGCTTTTTGTCTTAATAATTTCTGGAAATAGGATGATAATTTTGTTTTCACAGTTGGTGATTGTATATGGACGGAAGGTATGAAAGAGGATGAGATTTCTACTTTTCAGATAAAAAGTTTGGCATATTCTATTAGTTCCACCTCATTAATTTTATTACTTATTTTTTTCAGTTCTTATTTTGTTTTATTTTTGAATATGGTATCTGCTGTATGTTGATAATGGTGAGTTAAAAATTTATCAGCTCCAACCGTACGCCTGTCTGTTTTTTGTTTTATATATATATATAAATATATATACACACATATATATATATACACACACATATATATATATATATATACACATATATATAGGGACTTTTTTATTTGGTATATTAAAGTTTATTAATGTCATATCTTTATTATTAGCTTACCAATTTAACATAATACAATACTCTTTTAACTTAATAAGAGACTTTAAATACTACATAGGCTGAAATGATATTACCAAATCTGCTTTTCTATTGTATATATTTAATTAGTTACAATGTACCCAGTCCTTAATTTATGACCCTCTAATCCAGCTTTCGGTTGTTGCTAGGCAGCAACATCTTGTAACATTGTGTTGTTGGATTTTGTTTTAATTCAACTTAAGACACTGTAAACATGGATAGTGGAATTTAAGCCCTTAACACCCAATACTAATTTATTTTGAACTGTTTAAACTCATGATCCTCTATTTCTTTTCTTTGCTTTTGGCTTTATAGAGGCCTGTGTGCAGCGCTAAGAGGGTAAGGAATGCAGCGGGAAATCTCTGAGCCCCATTTAGGGTCGTCGCAATTAGAAAGCGGCCAGGTCCTCTTTGCTTGTTTTGTCGGTGGAGTTCCCTCGCACACTCACGCCTTCTCGAATGCTCACATTCATGCACTTTCACACTCACTTCCCCACCTTCACGCCTCACACAGTCGTGTATATAACATTTTCTGGTTTTATAGTGTTTAAAACTTAGCCTTTAGGGGTGACTGATGCTTTTCTGGGTAAAATGCTGAGCACTGTGAAGGGACTGCATGAGATCAAAAGATCCCCCATCCTGGGAAAAGTTCTGGCCGATTTGGGAGCTGATCCTTGGAGAAGTTCTGGCTGATTTTGGAGCTGGTCCTTGGATAAGTTCTGGCTGATTTGGGAGCTGATGCCTGGGTGAAGTTCTGGCTGATTTGGGAGCTGATGCCTGGGTGAAGTTCTGGCTGATTTGGGAGCTGATCCTTGGCAAACATCCTGCATGCCCGGGTTTTATCCTCTGCGTGGTAGAGAGGTCGGGCCATGAATGGTCCTAGATCAAGATGAGCACTGAACTTGGTTATTTTCTTCCTGATTTTCATAACCAACAGGCAGTGCTTTATTATCTTCTGCTCCATGGATTTTAACATCTTGTTTCTGTATAACAAACCAAACAGTGTACTTTTCACACTACATGTGATTTAAAAATTATGTTCCTAAGTTTCCAGGGGGTGTCTGTTCGTCCTCCTGCTGTTCATAATTACACCAACAGTAGTAGCTACCACTGATTGCATTTCTTTACTCTGCTGACCCTCACTATGCACCCACAGCACCTTACCCCAGCCCCTGCCTAAGGCACGGGTGTTATTTCCAGTTGACAGATGCAGAACCTGAGGCTCCTGTAGCGAATGAGCATCGGAGCACATATTTAACCCAGTTTTGGCTCTAGAAGCCCTTGTTCTTTGTTGTTCAAGGAAGGTGCCATCTGGGACACTGTCTTTCATGCATCAGGTTGGAGAACGGCATGAGTTGGGGAATCAGCCTTTTTGGGAAGGCAGAAGCTTACAGAACCAGGGAGGAGAAAAGCCCGGGGTCCCTCATCCTCTCCTCTTTGCATAGAGAAAACACGAGGACCAGGATGATTTTCTGACCAGTAGCATGGACTTGCATTCCACTGGCCACTCTGACTTGTACAAAGGGCAAGCCTGAAAGCAAACTTGTCGGTGTTGAATGAGATTTCCTCAGTACCAAGCCGTCTGCATGTGGTGTAGCTGTTTGAGAATTGCCTGGGAACAGGAACTGCCCAGAACCCGGGTATCCTGGGACCTCGGAGATGTTGTTGTGGGGAAAAGGGGTTATGAGGATATCAGTGCTACAGGTCGCTGAGCGTCACATGGTCCCTATCTCCAGGGACCCAGTGTTGAGGATTCTCAGCGAGCTTGTGGTTCAGGCAAGTCAGAGCGAGCACCTGGAGCCACTTTGCGACAATCCGCTTATTGCTCCTTCTGCAATCCAGCACTGTTTTCATGTTGGTTGGTAAATTTTGTTTTTTAATATCTCAGCAGGAGAACGTGTGTTCGGTGGAAGAAATGACCAACTAATAGAATGCCTTTCATTTGCAATAAAATCCTTGCTGGGTTTGAGTTAATAGGCCTCCAAGGAAGAGCAAGTTAAAATAGAACTGGACAGAGTGCTAAATAAAATACTGTCCAGAATAATCTACTGCCCTCAAGGGAGAGAGCCAAATGACTCAATATGGGATTTCCATCTTCAATTTCAATAGCCCGATGTCAGGATCAAGCAGCAGAACATGCTGACTACCTCAGAATGCTCCCTGCATTCAGTTTCTTTTCCCATGGCCTCTTCTGCTCCTGTGATGCCATCCCCAAGACGCTTAGAGTGCACAGACGTGAAAGTCCTTTTACTAGCATTGAAAATCGAGGGGTAGGTAGTGACGTTCTAAAGGAATGAAACGGAATGTGGACCACAGAGAGATCGGCAATTAACACTGCTACCTGTTTTAGTCATTTGTTTGTTTTAATTGGGATATTTATATATGGTTATAATATGTCATTTGTATTAATGTAGCTATCTGTGAGGATGGAGAAAAGAGAATAGGATTATTTATTTATTTATTAATGATTTTGAGATAGGCCTGGCTCTGCTGCCCAAGCTGGAGTGCAGTGGTGCGATCTTGGCTCACTACAACCTCCACCTCCTAGGCTCAAGCCATCTTCCCACCTCAGCTTCTTGTGTAGCTGGGACTACAGGTGCACACCACCACACCCAGCTAATTTTTGTATCTTTATACAGATGGGATCTCACTATGTTGCACAGGCTGATCTTGAACTCCTGAGCTTAAAGGATCCACCCACGTTGGCCGAGTACTAGGATTACAGGCATGAGCCACTGTGCCCAGCCTTGAAGTGTTTTAGTTCAACGATCTTGGCGTTTTCAAGATTTGCTATGTAATGACTGCTCCATACCCCTTTCTTTTTCATGGGAGTTCAGTTTCAAATGCACTGAGCATTCAAAGTAAGCCAGGCTGGAAACAGCATGTCTGGTGATTTCCTAGCTGGGAAAAGCTTCTGTTTAGCTGAGAGGGAAATTGCTATGGTTCGAGAAGATACATTCTAAGGTGAAACTTGGGGGAGAAATATATTATCTTTACAGGCATCCTGGATACAAAACCAAACTGCTCTCGGCTCTACATGAAGAACTAATTTTATAGTTTTTTTTTTGTTGTTTTTTTTTTTCAGAAAGTCTGAGGCTGATATGAATGGAGTAGAGAAAGAGGGAAGGATGGTAGGAAAACACACCCATTTTCCAGCCAGTGGCCCTAGCCAGCCTCATCTCCAAGAAGTCTAATCATTTTATACTTGTATGAGTCTTCATATGAGCACATTCACTTCACTAGGGCTGCAGTGTCCTGGAGAGATGAATGGTCTCCACTCACAGCTGACAACCTGGTGGCCCATCCTCAGTGATGGTGATAGACGTCCTTCTCCATTTGCCCTTTAGTAGAGAGATATATCAGGCTCACTGTGTGGAAGGAAACATTTTCCAACGTACTCCACGTGCACTCTGTGACGCGCATTGTGCTCTGACATGCAGTTAAACACTGGCACTTTTCTCTTAGCTTTCCTAAATGGCTAATGACTGGGGGGTGGTACCGGCTGCCCCAGGGTAAACTGCTGAGCAAATCTAAAGGTTTGTCTTCTAGTCCCATCTTCTGTTAGAAAAACCAAATGCTCACAAAGTGCAATAACAGTTTAAACCACGACTGCTCTCTCTCACAGTGTTTCACATCAATTCATTATAATAATATTGTTTTTAAAATAAACTTTGTTTTAGGAGATTTGCACATCTACAGAAACATTGTGAACTTAGAGTAGACAGAGTTAACATCCACCCCCGACTGTGTTTATCGTTAACATCTTACAATATTATATATATTATATTAGTGCATTTATTATTATTCATGTACCAATATTGATATTTTTTATTATTTAAAGCCTATATTTTACTTAGATTTATGTAGTTTTCACTGAGTGTCCTTTTCTATTCTGGGATCTCATTCAGGATCCCAAGAAACATTTAGCTGTCAAGTCTCCTGAGGCTCCTCTGGCTGAGGCAGTTGCTGGGACATTTTCTGCTTTGTATGACCTTGCAGGTTGGAAGAGCACTGATCAGGGGTACAGTAGGATGCCCCGTACTGAAATCTTTATGTTGTTTTTCTCATGATTAGACTGGGGTTATGGCTTTTGGGGAGGAGAACCACAGAGGTAAGGTGCCATTGTCATCACGTCGTCTGAAGGGTACGTACTGTCAACGTGACTAATCACTATTTATGGTGGCCTTGTTCAGCTGGCCAAGGTGGCGTTTGTTAGGTTTTCTCTTTCCATAGTGCACTCTTTAGAAGGAGGCCACTTTGTGCAGCCCACACTTAATGAGTGAGAAGTTATGCTCCACCTCCTGAGGGTGGAGTATGCAGACAAATTATTTAGAATTCTTATGCATAATTTGTCTCATATCCCCCATTTAAATATTTATTCAATTATCTATTAATATCAGTATGGACTCATGGGTATTTATTTGGTACTTTGAGTTAAAATTATACATTATTCTATTTATTTTGTTGCTCAAATTGTTCTAGTTCAAAAATTACCCACTATAATAGTTATGTAGTGGTACTTGGTTGTTATTTTAAGTTGCAATTCTCTGTTGACAAACAATATTGAGCATTTTTTCATATACTTATTTGGCATCTGTTTACCTTCTTTGGTGAGGGGTCTGTTCAGGTTTTTTTAAATTATTTAACTGGGTTGATTGTTTTCTTATTGTTGAATTTTAAGAGTTCTTTGTAGATTTTAGATACACATTTTTTATCAGATATGCATTTCGAAAATATTTTCTACAAGTCTGTGGCTTGTCTATGATACTTTTAAAAATGTATTTTCACACTCTAATGAGACATATGAAGAGGAAAGAAGTTAGTTAATTATAGGAGCCCAATCATGTCTCTACATGGGGGTGTGCAGCCTCCTCCCTTGAGGAATATACATTTCCTTGGTCTTCCAAATACATTGTTATTTCCAAAACCATATATGAGGAGTATAAAAAAGATATGAGAATATATTCATACTCAAATAAAGAGAAAGTGTACTTAAAAAAGAATTCTCACAATGACCAGTGAGGTAGATAAAACAGACATACATAAGTGTTCATGTTTATCAGGTGCGGAAACTGAAGCCCAGGTAAGCCATATGACCTAGCTAGAGTCACTCAGTCATCAAGAGATGGAGCCATGACTACGCTCCTAGATTCTATCTCCTGGCCCCAAATTCTCTTACCTACATCACACTAGAACCATAGCATGTTAGCCAACAGATCATCAGTGTGTTTGTTTAAAGTGCTAACTTACTGATAATTCATGCATCTAACAGTGTATTTTTCAGAAGCATTTGACCCTTGCTGTATCAGATAAGTCACTTATTCAAAATGGAATAAGTTAAGATGTAGCATGAGTCTAACTCTGTCTTTGCTTTCTTGGCACTGTGTAGCTACAGTGGATCCTAAGTATTCTATCATCTGATTCTTCCAGACAATTCTTTATTGTACTCAACATTTCAGTGGCAGTAGTCCTTGGAATTTGCTAATCATTTTCCTTAAGAGTTTTGGAGGAAAATATCTATTACTTAGCCATCTAGCCAATATGAAAATTAAAAGTCTCTTTAGACCATAATTTACCAGTCTTGAGACTATTGGCTTTTGGGCTGGATAATTCTTTGGTGTGGAGGGCTCTGAAATGTTATAAGATGCTTAGCAGCATTCCAGGACTGTCCCTGCTAGATGCCAGTAGTATCCCTCCAGGATGCCACAACCATAAATGTCTCTAGACATTGACAAGTGTCCCTTGGGGGCTCTATTGGTCCGTTTTCATGCTGCTGATAAAAATATATCTGAGACTGGGAAGAAAAATAGGTTTAATGGACTCCCAGTTCCACATGACTTGGGAGGCCTCACAATCATGGCAGAAGGAAACAGGCACTTCTTACGTGGCAGCAGCAAGAGAGAATGAGAACTGACTGAAAGGGGTTTCCCCTCATAAAACCATCATCTCTCGTAAGACTTACTGTCAGAAGAGCAGCACAGGAAATATCTGCCCCCATGATTCAGTTGCCCCCCACTGGGTCCCTCCCACAACATGTTGGATTGTGAGAGCTACAATTCAAGATGAGATTTGTGTGAGGACACAGCCAAACCATATCATTCTTTCCCTGGCCCTTCCCAAATCTCATGTCCTCACATTTCAAAACCAATCATGCCTTCCCAATAGAACCCCAAATTGTTAACCCACTTCAGCATTAATTCAAAAGCTTATAGCCCAATGTCTTATCTGAGACAAGGCAAGTCCCCTCTCCCTATAAGCCCATAAAATCAAAAGCAAGTTAATTACTTTCTAGATACAATGCAGGTACAAGTATTGGGTAAATACAGCTGTTGCAAATGGGAGAAATCAGCCAAAACAAAGGGGCTACAGGCCCCATGCAAGTCCAAAATCCAGCAGGGCAGTCAAATTTTAAAGCTCCAAAATGATATCTTTTGACTCCATGTCTCACATCGAGGTCATGCTGATGCAAGAGATGGGTTCCCGTGGTCTCAGGCAGCTCTGCCACTGTGGCTTTGGAGGATACTGCCTCCCTCCCAGCTGCTTTCATGGGCTGGTATTGACTGTCTGTGGCTTTTCCAGGTGCATTGTGCAAGCTGTCCATGGATCTACCATTCTGGGGTCTGGAAGATGGTGGCTCTCTTCTTACAGCTTCCCTAGGCAGCACCCTAGTGGGGAGTCTGTGCGGGTGCCCACCCCACATTTCTCTTCTGCACTGCCCTGGCAGAGGTTCTCCATGAGGGCCCCACTGCTGCGGCAAACTTCTGCCTGGACATCCAGATGTTTCCATAATATCTTCTGAAAACTAAGCAGAGGTTCCCAAACCTCACTTCTTGACTCCTGTGCACCCACAGGCTCAACACCACATGGAAGCTGCCAAGGCTTGGAACTTGCACCTTCTGAAGCCATGGCCCAAGCTGTACCTTGGCTCCTTTTAGTCACGTCTGGAGCAACTGGAACACAGTCCTTAGACCGCACACAGCAGAGAGACTCTGGTCCCGGCCCATGAAACCATTTTTTCTTCCTAGGCCTCTGGGCCTGTGGTAGGAGGAGGTACCACAAAAGTCTTTGACATGCCCTGGAGACATTTTCCCCATTGTCTTGGTGATTAACATTCAGCTCCTCATTAATTATGCAAATTTCTGCAGCCTACTTGAATTGCTCCTTAGAAAATGGGATTTTATTTTCTATCGCATTGTCAGGCTGCAAATTTGTCAAACTTTTATGCTTTGTTTCCCTTTTAAAACTGAACACCTTTAACAGCACCCAAGTCACCTCTTGAATGCTTTGCTGTTTAGAAATTTCTTCTGCCAAATACCCTAAATCATCTCTCTCAAGTTCAAAGTTCCACAAGTCTCTAGGTCAGGGGCAAAATGCTGCCAGTATCTTTGCTAAAATATAGCAAAAGTCACCTTTGCTCCAGTTCCCAACAAATTCCTCCTCTCCATCTGAGACCACCTCAGCCCAGATTTCATTGCCCATATCATTATCAGCATTTTGCTCAAAGCCATTTAAAAAGTCTCTACTAGGGAATTCCAAATATTCCCACATTTCCTGTCTTCTTTTGAGCCCTCCAGACTGTTTCAACCTCTGCCTGTTAGCCATTTCCAAAGTTGCTTTCACATTTTTGGGTATCTTTTCAGCAATGCCCCAGTCCACTGGTACCAATTTACTGTATTAGTTCGTTTTCACACTGCTGATAAAGACATACCTGAGACTTGGGAGAAAGATAGGTTTAATAAACTCACAGTTCCGTGTGGCTGGGGGGGCCTCACAATCATGGTGGAAGGTGAAAAGTACTTCTTACATGGCAGCAGCAGGAGAGAATGGGAACTAAGCGAAAAGGGTTCCCCTTTACAAAACCATTATGTCTCATGAGACTTATTCATTATCATGAGAAGAGCATGGGAAAAGCCTTCCCTCATGATTCAATTACCTCCTACTGGATCCCTCCCACAACATGTGGGAATTGTGAAAGCTACAGTTCAAGATGAGACTCGCATGGGGGCACAGCCAAACCATATTGGGGCAAAGTCCCTTCTGTCAAGAACCACTGCTGTAGTGTTTAAACTGTTTGATGGCTAAAGATTTCAGCAGCAGTAGATTATAATATGTTAATTTCAAGAAGCTGTAGACTTTATAAGTAAGTATAATTTATTGTTTTGTATTTTTATTACTTTATTTATATCCTAATTTGATCAAGCAAAACAAACTTAAATTTTCATTTCAAAATTGATAATAAAATGGAAAGAATAGGATTAAACTATAGGAAGGATAGGAAAGGCAACACGGAGGTCAACTAGGGCTTAAATTTATTTTTGGCAAAATGAAACAATTTTCTGATTCAAAGAAATGTCCCTCATGGGAACATCTTTTGCCTTTTGTCTTTTCATTATAGAATCATAGAATCTTAGAGCCAGTTGGGCCAACAGAGATTACCAGGTGAGTGCTAGAGAAAGAAGGGTAAAGCATTGGTGATAGGTTCATGTTCCTTCTAATGCAGCCTGTTGGTCTGAGTGCTGTAATACACACGACTTAATTATGGAAAATCTATAGTTAATTATAGCATTAATTATAGCATAGAAATAATCTGAAAATTTGCCAGGCACAGTGGCTCATGCCTGTAATCCCAGCACTTTGGGAGGCCAAGACAGGTGGATCACAAGGTCAGGAGCTGGAGACCATCCTGGCTAATATGGTGAAACCCTGTCTCTACTGAAAATAAGAAAAAAAAAATTAGCTGGGCGTGGTGGCAGGTGCCTGTAGTCCCAGCTACTCGGGAGGCTGAGGTGGGAGAATGGTGTGAACCTGGGAGGTGGAGCTTGCAATGAGCTGAAATTACGCCACTGCACTCTGGCCTGGGCGAAAGAGCGAGACTCCATCTCAAAAAAAAGAAAGAAAGAAAGAAAGAAAGAAATAATCTGAAAATTATACATAGCAACACATGGAAGTTGACTTGAAAAGTTGTCCCTTTTGAACTAGGACTCCCTGGAGAACTGGCTGACTCTAGGGCTAGGGAAGGGAGAATGCATGATGAACCTGGAGAACCTTGTGGTGCCAGAAAGTAAGAGGTCAGGGAACAAGCCTAACAAACGAACATGCAACCGACCTGAAAGAGCTCCCAGTGGCCAAAGCTGGAAAACTTTGAGCAACAAAATTAATAAAAATACTACTGAGTTATAACCTGAAGAAAAAAGTAAATATCTGTGAGTTTATACTGATAAAAATAAATGGTTAAATACATAAATAATTGAGGAAGAAGTGAAAAAATCTTCCTTGTGGAATATTTCCAAATAGTAAACATAAAAGAAATGAGGGAAATGGAAGACACCACTTGATGTGGTTTGGCTGTGTCCCCACCCAAATCTTGTCTTGAATTGTAGCTCCCATAATCCCCACCTGGCCTGGGAGGGACCCAGTGGGAGGTAACTGAATCATGGCTCTGGTTTTTTCCCATGCTCTTCTGGTGATAGTGAATAAATCTCATGAGATCTGATGGTTTATAAAGGGCA
This sequence comes from Nomascus leucogenys, assembly GCF_006542625.1. NCBI lineage: Eukaryota > Metazoa > Chordata > Mammalia > Primates > Hylobatidae > Nomascus > Nomascus leucogenys. The sequence continues at coordinate 109,843,293 of NC_044387.1, read as the reverse complement.
GTTCCCCTCCACATGCTCTCTTGCTTGCCACCATACAGGATGTGCCTTTGCTCTATCTTTGCCTTCTGCCATGATTGTGAGGCCTCCCTGGTCCTGTGGAACTGAGTCCATTAAACATCTTTTTCTTTATAAATTACCCGGTCTCCCATATGTCTTTGTTAGCAGTGTGAGAATGGACTAATACACCACTAGAATACCACAGTAATAGTCGCCATAGGGAAGATTCATGGATGACTGCTGAAATTAGTGTCTGAAACTTAAGGAAGAAACAGGATATTTGCATAACCTCAAATATCTGTGCCCAAATATTTATTAATTACTGTACTGAATTTAACATATATCCACAAATTCTTTCATACTTTTTCCTCCAGCAGGTGGAGTTTACTTTCCCTCCTTATGAAAGTAAGCTGGATTTAGTGCCTTGCTTGTAATAAATAGAGTTTTGGAAAAGTAAAAATAGTGACCCTACAGTGAAAAAATCTGAAAGATTTGGCCTTATCCAAGTGATGGAGGTGAGCATCACCAATGATAAGTAGTGTTGATGTCAAGCATCCCTGGAAATGATGCAATGAGAAGAGCATCACCATTGTGTTACCTTACCCCCAAATCCAGAATGCCAGTCCAATCACAAGAAAACATCAGCAATTGAGGAGCATTCTACAAAATACCTGACTAATACTCTTCAAAAGTGTCAAGTTCATGAGGAACAGGGGAAGACAGCGACGCTGTCATGGATTGGCAGAGACTAAGAAGACATAACAGGTGAATGCAACATGGTATTCTGGATTGGATCCTTGAATAGGAAAAGGGCATTATTGGAAAAACTGGCAAAAAGCCAAATAAAGTCCATAGTTTAGTCGATAGTGTAGCAATGTTAATTTCTTAGTTTTGATAAATGTGTCATGGTTATATAACATGTTAAAATTAGGGGAAACTGGGTGGAAGGCTTACTAGAACCCTTTATACTACCCTTACAACTTTTCTATAAATAAAGTGGCTCTGGCCCCTTGCAATACCCTGAGTTATTAGAAAATGTAAGGAGCTATTCCTCATCCCTGTTTCCTGTGTCCTTAACCTTTCTCTGTTTTTAGTTTCTTAGCATTCAAGGGCTGAGCCAGTGCTCTTTAGTGAAGGATGTCTACTTTGTGGATATGAACAATTTCTCCCCATTTCTCTTTTCCATCTTATCTCTAACATGGAGAGAAGGGAGTGATGTTTGTCCAAGGCTACCTTTGGCAACTGTCATGACATGTTTGTGAACATCACCCTCTTGTGCTAGACTCATAGTCATGATGCATATTTGGCATATTTGGTGCTCAATAAATGACCTCACGCAGACACACAGCATCATGTGAAAAGCCAATAGGAAGGAAGATCCACAGCCTCACACAAGGTCAGCAAACGTTTTCTGTAAAGGGACAGAGAGTATATTTTTGGCTCTGTGGCCACATGGTCTCTGTCACAAATACTCAACTCTGCCAGTTAGAAAGCAGCCATGGACAAGAGGCAGGTGAACAGGCATGGCTGTTTCAATCATCTTTATTTATAAAAAATGTGGGCCAACCTGGCCTTCAACCTGTAGCTTTCCAGCCTAGTATGACCTTTTCTTTAGCTATTCTCTTCTGTTTAAACTTAGAGTTAATGGCTATGTCGAAAAAGGCTTTGAGACCAGGAATAAAATTTAAGGAAAAATATGCCAATCACCTTATTTCCAAATTATAGGTAAAATAAGTACAAATAATAGCAGATTACAATAGTTCTAGTTTAGTGAAAGGCTAGAGGACATATAATAGAGGCACATGTAAAAATTATAGATAATAGTATCGACTTTCATAACTTAAAATGAAAAATTTCTTTTACTATGTTTATTTTGCACACAGAAAAATAACATTAGAAAGGGAAAATTGCTATTTCTTTTTGGTTATTTTTCTCTCATTCATATTAACTTTTCCTAAGTTTCAAAACCGTTAGGCTCAATATCTCATTATCTGTGTAAGGAGAATATTTTGTATCATCTGCTCTGAAAAACTAAACTGATTATATTCTCTACTAAACACTTGCTCATATCCTGTAGATGCCTCTAAGCAGAGGCAGAAATGGTTGCTCTAAACAGGTGGCGAAGCCCTGGTTTTTGCACACATAAAGATTTCCTTGCTTCCCACATGATGAGCATCTTTCCACTCACGGTAAGGCATCATTGTCTTCTTAGTTTATATTCACTGATTCAGTATTTCCTGAGTACCTGCTATGAGCCAAGCACTGTTCATAAGTTTTCTGTGCTTCAGCAAATCAGTAAACAAAAGAGACAGAGATCTCCATCCTCAAGGTGCTTGTTTTAAACAGGGAGGGGCAGGTAGTAAGCAATAAACACAATAAAGTGGGCAGTACAGAGTGGTGGAAGTGAACAGAATTATGGAGAACAGTAGGACAGAGTGATGAGAGTGCAGAGCGCCGTGCTGTGTGTCTGGGTTGGGGAGGTTTCAGGGTTAAGCAGCATGATCAGAGCAGTGGGTAGAACCCCTGAAAAGACGAAACTTGAGCCAAAATTTGTAAAAGATAAAGAAATAGATCATGGCTCTCTGAGAGAAGAGACTTCCAAATGGAGAGCAGGTAGAGCAAGGATCACGAGGCAGGTGCTTGCCACTTGCCCCCATGGATGAGCATGGAGTCTGGCATGGCTGCAGCAGTGAGGGAGGGTGGAGCTTTCACAGGGGAGGCTGGACTGGTATTGGGTCCAGACCATTGATGGCCTCAGAGCCCACCAGCTCAGAAGTGGGAAGCGATCGCAGGGTGCTGGGCGGAAGTGTGTCTAAAAGGAAGTCTCAAAAGGATGCTTCTGACTGCCGTGCTCAGAGTAGACTGCAGGGGTCAGGGGTAGAAACAGTGGAGTCTGTGAGAGGCTTGTGCAACCTCCCAGTGAAAGACGATGGTGACTCCAACCAGGTTGTAGCATTGGACGTGGTGAGACAAGCCAGATTTGGGTAGATCTTGAAAGTAGGACAATTACATTTTCTGAGGGATTGGAGGCAGGGCGTGAGAGAAAGAATGATGCTCAGGATGATGCTCAGGTTTTTGGCCTGTTTTATGTTAATAGAAATCCTCTCTATATAGAGATTTAAAAAGAAAATGCTGTTAAAATGTTATCCGATAACAACTACCCTTATATTTGTTTTGTAACTTTATACTGTCAGATGAAAATGCCAACAGAATGTCTCTTCTGGTCTGAGAAGAATAGCCACGTATAGAACCTGTCTGCAGCTTACTGATCTCTAGCAGAGGTTGTGCTTTTATGCATATCTCACCGGCTTGCTCCTAGCAGAGGCTCCTAGCTAGAGGGAGGACTCTAACTCTCATGGCGTGTGCTGCTTAGTCTTGAGACTAAGAATAAGTGTTTGGAGTATAATAATTAGTTCTTGGTTCTGCTCTGCTTGGAAAAAAACCTCAGAAAGCCTCTTGGTGCCCACAATGATGAAAATAGTCATTAGTAATTGTATTCATGGGCACCCAAGGCATAAACATGTACAAGGCACTTAATAATAACACCATCGTCACATTGATTTTTATGATTCTCGGGCTTACCCTGGGCCACAAACCTTGCTGGGAGCTCCACACATTGTCTTTCAATCCTTTGCATCACCTTGAAAATTATAATCCTTTTGTAACAGATGAAGTGTCTGAAGTGCAGAAAGGTTACTGGACTTGTTAAAGTCCAAATAGATACTGCAGAGTGGGGCTGGGGCTCCCTTGACTCCAGACTTGCCCGTCTCCAGTGCCAGCGTCCTTCTGATTTTCCTGCCTCCAAAACTCAGGGATTTAGATGAATGATGTATTCGTAACATGCTAACTCAACAAACACATTGATTTAGTGTTTTCTATGTGTTAGAAACTGACTTAGCTTGACATTGGAGGATAAAAGATTGATTGATTGGTTGATCAAATGGTTTTTGAATGCTTATTATATGACAGAGGTGTGCAATACTATAGAAAGATAAAGATGAGTGGTCGTTTGTCTTAAGAAGGAACCACCATTTCTTGGACGTCCTGGACGGTGGTGTTTGAATATTATAGGACAAGAAGCAGCAGAAACCTAAATGGGAAGCCTTCTGTTTGAAAACCCTTCCTTATTTAGGCATTTCAAAAATGTGTTAATCTAAGAAACTTGGTACTTTTTGAATTGGAAAGTGGACAATCATATTTCAAGAATGGCTTGAGGCAGGCTTAGCTTAGGTACAAGTTATTATAATTATTATAATTTGTACATAAGCTAAGTGTATTAGTTTGTTCTTATGCTGCTAATAAAGACATGCCTGGGACTGGGTAATTTATAAAGGAAGGAGGTTTAATTGGCTCACAGTTCCACATGGCTGGGGAGGCCTCACAATCATGGCAGAAAGTGAAGAGGAAGCAGGACACATCTTACATGGCAGCAGGCAAGAGAGAACTTGTGCAGGGAACTTCCCCTCTATAAAACCATCAGGTCTCCTGAGACTTATTCACTACCATGGGAGGCAAGAGAGAGCTTGTGCAGGGAAGTTCCCCTCTATAAAACCATCAGGTCTCCTGAGACTTATTCACCACCATGGGAACAGTATGGGAGGAAACAGCCCCCATGATTCAATTATCCCCACCCAGCCCTGCCAGGTGGCTAATGTGTGGGGATTATCACAATTCAAGGTGAGAATTGGGTGGGAACACAGCCACACCACATTACTAAGCCTACCTCAAACCATTTGTACAATATTCTTGAAATATAATTGGTTTTCTAATATACTCTCATTCAAGTTCTTGTTTGCCTCTGAAACTCGCCAGTAGATATGTAAGAAATAGTATATTCAAATCACGTGAGGATCTGACCATATCATTTCAAAACACGCTCATCTCTGCTTGAGAACATGACTCCAGCACCATCTCTTCTGAGATCCTCCTTGCTGATTTTACTTAAATTAGATGCCTTCGCATACCTGCCACATCACTTTACACCATTAGCTTTTTACATAGCTTTGTCACTGTCAGAAATTATCACCTATCTGTCTATTCATTTATTGCTTTGTTTTGACCAAGTGTTTGATTTATGCAATATAACATTTAAGTGAAAAGAGACTCAATATTCATCAATAGAGTTTAAAATTTCCAATCTACATGACATTATCAATACCTTTTTTATATTAAAATACATTTTATGTTAAACATACTTGTATTCATGGATGACCCAAATTGTTGGAACTAAAACTTACATTTATATAAACCCATCATTGATCTAAATACAATATGGATATGAATTTATATGTACTTTAATGTCATCAATATGAATGTGAGTTCCAAATAAAAATCCATAAAATTGTTAAACATGGAGGAGACAGATAAAAAGATCTGGGGGAACAGCATTTCAGATGGAGGAACAGGCAAGGAGAGAAGCTGGAGTGTGGTGAGGAACAGGCAAGGAGAGAAGCTTGGAGTGTGGTGAGGAACAGGCAAGGAGAGAAGCTTGGAGTGTGGTGAGGAACAGGCAAGGAGAGAAGCTTGGAGTGTGGTGAGGAACAGGCAAGGAGAGAAGCTTGGAGTGTGGTGAGGAACACGCAAGGAGAGAAGCTTGGAGTGTGGTGAGGAATGAAGCACATTTGAAATACTCACAGAAGGTCAAGGTGACGCAGATGCGGTAAGCCAGGCAGAGTGTGGCAGGAGATAAAAATAGAAAGATAAACAAGAGCCAGATAATACAGGGCTTTGTGGAACACAGTAAGGAGTTTGAATTTTATCCAAGAGGAATGGGAAGCTACTGGAAGGCTTAACCAAAGAATGACATGCTTTTATTTACACCTAAAATAGATCATTGTGTTTCCTCTTTGGAAAAGGGATTATAAGTGGGCAAGAACAGACAGTTAAGAAGTCATTACAGTACTTGAGGAAATGGTTCCTGAGTTAGACTGGGTGGTGCAATGGTGTGAGAGAGAAGAGGGCGGATTCAGCTGGTGAGCTGATTGTGGGAAGTGAGGGGGAAAGAATGGGACTTCTAGACTTTTGGCTGAAGCAACTGGGTGGATAGTTCTATTTTCTTGGGTTGAATGTTTTGGATGTGTTAAGTTTCAGAGGCTTATTAGAAATCTATGGCAAGTCAGGACTAGAAAATATAAATTTGGAAGTCATGCACTTAGGGATGATAGTATTTGAAAGCATGACCCAACTTAGCTTAAGTAGAGATAGGGAGGATAGATAGAGAAGGGAGAAGGCCCAGGACAAACATCAGGGTTTAGAAGTCTGGCAGAGAAGCAGAAGCCCTCAGAGAAGACTGAGGAGTAGCCAGAGAAGCAAGGGGTTTGACAGGAGAAGGTGGCAGGGAAGTCGATGGAAGGAAGTGCCTCAACAAGCATTCTCAGATCTGCCAGATGCTGCTGGGAAGGACAGTGAGATGCAGAAAGAAAATGAATCACCATATTCGTCAACATGAAGGCCACTGGTGGTGATGATGAAAGGAGCTTTACGACAGTGGTGGGGAAGGACACTGACAAGAATGGGAGGAAGAGAATGAAATTCAGGGGAGTGGAAATGAGGAAAAGAGCTAGAAAGACACGTTCGGGGCAGGGTTTCAGAGGGAAGGATATCTTGGAGTTGGTTAGTGTGTTAGTGAGAATTCTCTTGTGTGGACGACATTATGATGGTGCAAAGGAGAGAGCGGAAAACAGCTGAAGCAAAGCCTTTGCACCTTGAGAGCTGGTGAGGTCCCGAGTGCTGGGGGAGGTGTTGCCTTGAGACAGGAATGGGAACACCTTGACGTTTCTTCCATCCTCCTAGAAGGTTGGAGTTGGTGGAGGGGAGATGGAGTTCCTGTAGAAGTTCCTCCATTTCTTCTCTATAGAGAAGGAAGAAGAAGAAATACTGGAGACTTCAGGAGCATAAAGAAACTGTGAAATACTTGGATGTCTTGGATACTGGAGTTTTGTTTACAAGGCAAGTGTAGCAGAACCTCTGGATGGTGATAAGTATGTGTCTCAGATTTGTGACCATGAATTTAGCGTGTGGACAGTCACTGTGGCTTTGTGATTTTCTTCAGCTACTGGATGATGGTGCAGTGAAATAGAATTGTAAATGGGACCTCAAGCTCTCTGGAGGAAACGGACTCCCTGGGACTAATGGAGACGCCCAAATTTAGATAACAGATTCAAGCGGCCGTGGGGGTGGCAAGAGGAGAGCCAGCTCTTCACAAACATCCTACTTCATGCACTTTCTTTGACCAGAGCCAAGAAAAACAGTGGCTAGACTCCTCACCTCCACCCCATTGGCCATTTTAAAAGAAAACACCTGGCAAAGACACTTCTAATGTTGGGGTGAGAAGCCACCCAGTCAGGGCTTGACTGTCTCAACCAATAAGAACTGAACACACTTGAATCCTACATTTGCATAAACAGACGTGACAGAGAACCTGGGAGAAAACTTTTCCTATTTGAGCCATAAACCCTTCCTTTGTTCTTTGGTGCACACACTTTCATTTGTACTTCCCCAGTCTGTGGGAGTTTTTTTTTTTTTGACTGTTTTATAGAGAACAAAGCTCTCCCTTTTTCCTCTGCAGATTTCATGATCTTTTGTTAACAGCGCTAAGTAGGCGAATAGTTGGTTTGAATAGGTTATTGCTTTGCTGTGTGAATTCAATGGAAACAAAGTTTGTGGTTGTAGTTTATCAAATTGAATAACGTGATTATAATGATGGGCCCTGGACCCCAAAGTGGGAAAGATCAAAGTAAGACCATGAGGGGATGATAGATAATAAAAACATTTTAAGGTCAACAGATTTGTGGTTTACAATGTTGAAAATGTTTGGAGTGGCCAGCATAGAGTAAGTGAGCTGGAAAAATAAGGCTTAGTAGGAGAATGAGATGTTAACATCAGTCTTTTTAACATTATTATTATTATTATTATTATTATCTTGAGACAGAGTCTCACTCTGTCATCCAGGCTGGAGTGCAGGGACACGATCTCAGCTCACTGCAACCTCTGCCTCCCAGGCTCAAGCAATTCTCCTACCTCAGCCTCCCGAGTAGCTGGGACCACAGGCACCTGCCACCATGCCTGGCTAATTTTTTGTATTTTGGGTACAGATGGGGTTTTGCCATGTTGCCCAGGCTGGTCTCTGACTCCTAAGCTCAGGCAATCCATCCAGATCAGCCTTCCTAGGGGCTGGGATTACAGTGTGAGCCACTGCACCCTGCCAGTATCAGTCTTATGGGGTGGTGCATTTATTGTTACATGGCAAAGGCTAAGGTGTGGTCATGGGGCTGGGCCGCATGGGATGGTGGAGGAAAGAGTGTTGTGGGAGAGAAAGCTAAGGATTTGAGAGCTCACTGCTCAGTGGATTATCTACGTGCAAGCTGAAGTCACTGAAAATGGTAACAAGAGTAGGCAGAGATGAAGACGGAACCAGATGCTGAAATCCGTGGTGGATGAGGGAAAGAACACAGGGGGTCTGAAGATGACAGAGAAATGCAGGTGGTGTAGTCAGATGGCGCGTGCTCCAAAGGAGCTGGAGGCTTTTGGAGGAGAAAGAAGGGGAAAGCGTGTGAATACAGCAGTGGGAGTAAGGGCATGCTTGCCCCACCTGCAGGCCATGGCTTATGTGCACTATGGGAGGAAAACCATTCCTGTGGAGAAGGAGGCTGGGAAAGTCATGCTCGCTGATAGCTAGGGGTGAAGGGAAGTTTTAGAGAGGAACTGGAGTGTGCAAGAAAGGATTTAGGGAGCTGATATATATGAGCAGGATGCAGAGGAAGGGCTTGGGAAAACGGGATAGGGTGAGAAATTATAGAATGCACAGGAAGTGATGGAGAGGATTTAGAAAATGGTCAAATGATTTTGAAAATCCAATCATTTCAAAGCGCACAGCCTTCTGTGCTAAGGAGAAACACACAACTGCTTTGCTAAGGCAGGCATGGCAGCATTAACTGTCTCTGGTGCCCCTTCCCCTGTCTGCCTTAAATTCAGAAGCCCCATTCTCCTGAGCTTCGGTTGGACATATGGCTGCCTGCTGGAGACCGCATATCCCAGCCTCTCCCGCGAAAAAGCTGGACCCTGTATCTAAGTCCCCTAGCAGTGAAAGGCCCTTAAAAGGCGGAATTTGGGGCTCGGTTTCTCTTCTCATAGGATTAAGCATGGGGGTGGTGGGGAGTCAGTATCGACGGCATAGATGATTAGAACATCCGAGGAAAGTCAGTACAACGTCAAGGGCATCAGAGCCTAGATGACGTCGTGGAGCGGAGCCGCTTACCTGCCCTGAGCCACCTGCCTTCTTCTCACAAGTGTGAAAGATCAATCGGGTCTACTTTGTCAGGCCCTAAACACTATATCGCATGTCCAGGTTCTGGTTTTGAACATATTTGAACATATGCTAATAGCCAGTCTCATTATGTCACTTTATAGGATCACATAAATCACCATTTTGGACCCTAGAATGTTCCTGGTCAAGGTCAGGACACATCTGAAAATGTGGGAAACGCTGTACAACAGCCTTCAGGTTTTCATGACTTCTTTACTACCTGAGGGATTAGTCAACACATTTAGTAATAAATCCACAGATATTTGAATCAACGAAAAGGACTGAAAAGTGTCATGTAATTTTCCTCGTGTTCTTGAGGGTTACACGGCAGGTGCTGTTTGTATCATGTACTCTTCAGCTCCTTTTTACTAGCATTTCTGCGTTTTGGGGTGAGGCCTGCTGTCCTCACGCTGGTGCAAGCACACGGAGTGAACTGGACACATAACAGTGTGGTTTTCCTCTCTGTGCCAGCGGCTCGGATTCCCTCCCTCACCTGCAGGCCGAGCAGGTCAGCCTGTCCATCGTTCTGCCTTTTAAGTGAATCAGAGGGCAAAAGTTCCCTTTCCCTGGAGCAGTTTAGCCATCTCTTTTGATTCAGTTGTGCAAGTCTCCAGCCTCAGTGAGGGCTGTAAAAGGCAATTATGCGAAGTGTCTGGTTCTTTAAGGGAATGGTATTAGTCAGATTTCTGGCTTTTTTGAGATGCTATTGGTGGAGAAACACTTTCTGATGCTTCGAATGCAACATCTTTTATGCAGTTCAGTAAGAAAAAATCTTCCTCAGTCCTCATTTTTATAAACATGTCCATTCGATTTGTTACTTTGCATGGTTACATTATTTTTGTGTAGTAATTTCTGTGGCTCTTAATAACAAGGATAATTATCACTAGCAAGTTAATGTATTCCACCAGGAGCACTTTTTTTTACCCTGTCTTCCTGTTATGTGGTATTTTTTCTATTTCTTCCAGTAGAAGCTTCAGTGAGGCTGCATGCATGCACAATAAAGGGTTGTATGAGCAGTGTTTTGGGCAAGGCAGGCCTGGAGAGCTTCGTCCCATGCCAGTGCCATGGGGCCCAGTGAAAGCCTGGCCTGGATCTTAATTAAGGACAAAGGACATAGAGCACCATCCAAGGGGAGAGAACAAATCTGTCCCTTCACAGCAGATCCTATTTGCAAGTGCCACTCTCTCTGCCTGAAATTCTCTTCTCCCAACTTTCCATCAATTTCTTGAGAGTTTTCATTTTTTTTTAAAAAAAACAACTTTTGTTGAGATATAATTCACATTCCATACAACTCACCCACTTAAACTGTATGACTCAGTGGTTTTCAATATATTCACAGGCAGGTGCAAACATCACCACAGTCAATTTTAGAACATTTTTATCCCCTCAAAAAGAAACCTAGAACCCTTTCCGAATGGCCCCATCTTCTCACCCCCATAGCCAAGAAACCACTTACCCCCTTTCTGTCTCTGTGGACGTCACCATTCTGCATTTTCATATGAACGGAATCATAGAGTGTGTGGTCTTTTGTGACTGACGTCTTTCACCTACCACGATGTTATTAAGGTTCGAGCATGTTGTAGGATGCATTAGTACTTCATTATCTTTCATGGCTGAATGAGGTTTCATTATGCAGATAGACCTCATTTTGCTTATCCATTGAGCTGTTGAAAATGTGGCTTTTGTGAACAATGCTGCTATGAACATGGACATGAAAATACCTCTTCAAGATCCTACTTTCAATTATTTTGAACACATCGGTAAGTTGTCTTTAGTGGCCTCATTAAAAAAGTAAAAAATAAACAGGTGGAATTAATTTTAATAATATGTTTTACTTACTTCGATATATCCAAATCTCACGTCAACAAATCATCAATTAAACACGTAATAAGACAGTTTGCATTCTTTTCCACTCTAAATCTGTGAAATTCAGGACATAGTTTGCACTTGTAGCTGACCTCAGTTGGAACCAGCCCATTTCATGTGGGCAATACCCACAGGTGCCTAGTGGCTACTGTGTTGAACGGGACCCTCTAATCCTTGAGGTTCTGGGATTCAGGAGGAGCTGACTGTGTGGTGATAGCTGCCCCTGAACTGACCCTCTAATCCTCAAGGTTCTGGGATTCAGGAGGAGCTGACTGTTTGGTGATAGCTGCTCCTGAACTTCAGGTTGCCTCCTCTTTCTCTCTCTCTCTCACTCCTCGAGAAACATACAGCAAAAGCTCTTGGCAAAGCCTCCAACCTCGTTGTCAGACCCATCTGATTTTATTCGCTGAGAAGGATTATGTGATCTGGCTTTTGATATGATGAGCTAAGTTCGAGTTGTATTTCTTTCAAGAGAATTTTGAGTCTGAAATACAAAAAGTATCCCAGCAATACACCTATTCTCCCTTGCACTGAGTCACTCTGGACAATTTAACCTCAAATCATGACAGGGAATGCTTGATACTTTGCTGTTCAACATTTTGTCAGCTCTAATGAGTGTTCAATTTACAACTGGTGACAACGCATCTTACAGGGTGGGCCAGCCCATATGGGTGGGGGTTGATGTGAGAGGGTTGTCATTATAATTTCAGCACATACTTTAATAGTGGCAGTTGTACATTTTGCATAAATGCCTGAAGTCATGTGACATCAAGAATATATGAGGAAAATAAAAGCTTCTTCCAATACAAATAATGTAACATGATAGTTATTCATAAAATATTGCCCCTTTTCACCTGAGTTGTTTACTTAAAACCTAGTTAGGAAGGATGTGACAAAATAACAGACGCTCCCATGCATGCCCATCTCTTTAAATCTGGCCTCAGCTGATGTCAGTCAGAGTCTTCTAGACCAACAGGGGTTGCTGCAAACCTCAGCTTTGCCATTAGCTTGGGCATGTTTCCTCAGCTTTTCTGGCTCCCCATGTTCTTATCTTCAACACAATGAGTGGAAGTGTGGTTCAGTGTCTAAGGAAGTATCCAGCACAGTGTGGGATGGGGTCAGGCTCCTGTTTTCCTTTTCTTCTCAGAAGCCCATGAGCTGGTGCACCATCTTGTTCATCTCGACTCGCAGGTACAGGTTTGGTATCACAGTGTGCATTATTAGGGACAGAAAGAGAGTGCCACTGAGATAAAGGCAGAAAGAGAGTACCACTGAGATACAGGCAGAAAGAGAGTGCCATTGAGATACAGGCAGAAAGAGAGTGCCACTGAGATACAGGCAGAAGGCTACCAAGGACATCTTTATATTCTTTTGCAGACCACTGGGGTCACTTGAATTTAAAATTTACCAGGTGCAATTTTGCAAACTATCTTAATTATCTTGACATTATAAAAGCCTATAATCTTGTACTTCTGATATCTGAGTAATTAGGACTTTGAACACCAGTGCCTTCTAGGTCACAGGCTTGCATTTTTTCCACTGCAGATTGGCTGTCAGCCATTACCACCTTTCTGCTCTAATGGAAACCTTTCTAAATGAGAGCAGGATTGGACAAGATGGCTTTGATTTTAATCGCTGTAAAAACAACTTCCATGTATTGAGCTGCGTTGAATTTTTATTTGTGCACTGAACTTTATTTTATATTTTAAAAAGACAAATAACAAGCAATTATATTTGGCAGATAAAAAGAGACATATGAGCATGATAAATTTGGCTATGGATCTCTCTGACCTAATCTAATAATCATTTTAGTTTCAAAAGCCGAATGATTTCTCAGAGCAGCTTTTTACTTGCTTATACAGCTCAGTTAAGAAGAACTCAAATAGTCCCCCAGGCACACCCAAGATACAGCGACATTATAAAACATTGCTTATTAATTGCTTTTCAGGTTAAGAATTATGGTAAGGAAAGTTTTTGATTTTTGACAGACATTAAAGTAAAATGATATTTACCCTTCACATGCCAATTTACCCTTATAAGTTATGGGACATTTTTATCCATTCTGTAAGTTGTGTGAAGCTTTTGAAACATCTTTAGATAGAAGTTGTTTATTTTCAGTCAATTTTTCTAAGAACCTTTGCCGGCAAATAAGAAAGTTCATTTACCAGGGGATATGTATAAGTATTGAATGTTAAATATTTGTTGTGGAAAGATGAAAATGACATTAATGCATCAATTAACACTTAGTGCAAATATTTTTAACACATTGTTAGGCCCTACTTCTGGTTTTCAAAATTATAACACCATTATGTCATAGGAATAAAATTCTTCTTATAAAATATTTATATACATATAGTACATATTATAGGGTGTGATATATATATATAGTATATATTATCTGTTATTTTATATATAAATACACACAGTATTTTACAGGACTTGTTTTTTCCAGAAGAAAGCAACTTTGTTAGAATTTCATATAAACCTACTTTTTGACTAAAATTTACTTTAAAGAAATGATACAATCTTTTGGGAAAACTATTGAACAAACAAAAATTCCCTTTTCACTTTCCATTCAGTTGATTCAGTTGAAAACATTCAGTTTAAAAAATCAATGTACATATTTTAGAATACACTTTTTAGACCAAGCTGAGGATTTGGGGTCTGTTCTTTACTGTGGGGGAGGGAATAAAGCCTCAAAAATGACCTTGTGCAATTGGAAAAGTTGTCAGAAGCCTGTGTGTCAGTGAGAATGAGAAGCAGGTAACCATACTTGGTGAGGATGCTCAATCAGCTACCACTGCACTCCGGGGAGAATTTGACCAGTGTTACTGCGGCAGACCAGAGCCTGGGTCAACCCCGGTAGTACCGACTGTGAGTCAACCACTCCCTTAAAAAAATGGAAGCAGTACATCAGAGTCATGCAAAATATCTGCTACACCTGCCTGACGGGTCACTGCTGGGCCATGCTCACCCTGCAGTGAGTTCCCTTAGAGGCGGGTTATGACGAGGGTCTCATCCCGGCCTCCTGCTGCTGCTTTAATGCTGCTGGCTTGCCCACTCACCATCACCCAGATTTGCCTAAGATCCCACCCTGGGCGCTAAGCTCTGTTTCTCTGTCTTTCACGGATTTCCCTCCCACGTATCGTCATGGTCCAGTGTGTCTTATTTCACTTCCCTGGACCTTCACTGCCTGGGTTAGGATCAGGGCAGTGTCAGAAATACAGACTTTAGGTCGCAGCTCCTACTTGGGTAGGTTACTTAGCCTCTCTGTCTCAGCTCTTTCGTCTCCAAAACAGGTAAATTTATTACGTTGACTCATTCAAACCCCAAGCCTTGACAGGAAGGTCGATAGTACATGGATCTTTTCATTTGCAAGGATGGAGAAGAAAGGAAAAAGAGAATTTAAACGTAATAGAATAAAGTTGGAGAACTTGTTCAAATGACAATTACATTGTTTGCTTTTAAATCGTGTATTTTATTTATTTGTTTTGCCATATTTTGTTATTTAGTTCCAACTAATTGCCAGACACTGTGCTGGGCTCTCGGTGCACAAAAGTACAGAGAACCCGGATGCAGGGCCTTCCACTTGCATGGAGAGGAGGTTGTAATAGACATATGAACACACAGGGATAGCAAGTGTAGAAACTGAAGTGTGACAAGATATTTGTCAGGCAAGAGGAAGACATTGATGGTGGCCCAGAATTCTGCCACAGAGGAGGAGACATTTGTCTTGAATTCCGAAACGTGGAAAAGGGTTAATCAGCACTAGTCTAGTGAGGAGGAATCTGGACAGAAAAGGAAAGATTAGAGTGTGCTCAGCCTCGTTGGGAATTGATAAGTGGTTTCCACAACTGAAAAGCAAGGTGTGATGGGAGGACCTTTGAGATTCAATGGTGGGCATGTAGACAAGGGTCCTAGGAGCCAGACAAATGCATTTAGAGTTCACACTTCAGGAATCAATGACCATGACAATGATGTGACGAGGTCACAGAAACCGGCAGATAACATAGTTTTTCTTTTTTTTTTTTTTAATTGCCTGAGTGCAGCGGCTCCTGCCTGTAAGCTTAGCAATTTGAGAGGCCAAGGAAGGAGGATAGCTCGAGTCCAGGAGTTCAAGACCAGCCTGAGCAACATAGCAAAATCCCATCTCTACAAAAAATTTAAAAAATTAGTCCAGTGTGGTTGCACGTGGCTGTAGTTCCAGCTGCTCAGGAGGCTGAGGCAGGAGGATTGCTTGAGCCTGAGAGATTGAGACTGCAGTGAGCCATGATTGCACCACCACATCCCAGCCTGGGCAACAGAAAGACTGTCTCAGAAAAAAAAATATTATTAATATTTGTTTCGATTGACAAATCATAACTGTATATATTTGTGGGGTACAATGTGATATTTTGATAATTGTATACAAGATGAAATAATTAGATCAAGCTAACATATTCATCGCCTTGCTTACCTGTTCTCTTTCATGGTGAGACAATTGAAATTTATGCTCTTAGTTATTCTGAAATACATGACACATCATTACTGACTACAGTACCTTGCTATGCAGTGGATCACCAACCCTCTGTCTATCTGAAACTTTGTTCTCTTTGATCATCAACTCCCCACTCCCTGTCTTCCCGCACCCCGCACCTGTCAGCCTCTGGTAACCATCATTCTACTTCCTGTTTCTATGAGTTCAACCTTATTAGATTTCACATGCCAGTGAGATCATGGGATATTTGTCTTTCTGCGCCTGCCTTATTTCTCTCAGCATAAAGTCCTCCAGATTCATCCCTGTTGTCACAAATGACAGGATTTCCTTCTTTTTAAAGGCTGAATAGTATGCCATTGTATATATACATTTATCCATTCATCCATGGATGGACACGTAGGTTGATTCCACATCTTGGCTGTTATGAATAGGGCTGCAATAAACATGGACGTGCAGACGTCTCTTGGACCTACCTTCAGTTCCTTTGGATACACACCCAGAAGTGAGATTACTGCATCATTTGCTGGTTCTATATTCAGTTTTTTGAGGAACCTCCACGTCATTTTCCACAACGGCTGTAGTAATTTACATTTTCACTGTGTATAAGGGTTCCCTTTCCTCTGCATCCTCTCCAACATTTATTTTTCATCTTTTTGATAACAGCCATTCCAACAGGGGTGAGGTGATACCTCATTGTGGTTTTCATTTGCATTTCTCTAATAATTAGAGATGCTGAGCATTTTTTCATGTACCAGCTAACTACTTGTAAATCTTCTTTTGAGGACATCGGGTCCTTTGTCCATTTTAACATCATCTGATTATTTGTTTTCTTGCTATTGAGTTGAGTTTCTTTTATATTTTGGATATTAGCTGCTTATTTGATGTATGATTTGCAAATGTTTTACTCCATTTTATGGGTTGTCTCTTCTCTCTGCTGATTGTTTCCATTGCTGTGCAGAAGCTTTTGAGTTTGATGCCATCTTATTTGCGTGTTTTTGCTTTTATTGCCTGTGCTTTCAGGGTCTTATCCAAAAAAATTATTGTCCACACCAACGTTATAGAGCTTTCCCCTGTGTTTTCTTCTAGTCATGTTAGAATTTCAGTTTTTATATTTAAGTCTTTTATCCATTTTTTAAATTTTATTTATTTATTTAGAGACAGGGTCTCACTCTGCCACCCAGGCTGGAGTGCAGTGGTGTGATCTCGGCTCACTGCAACCTCCGCCTCCTGGGTTCAAGTGATTCTCATGGCTCAGCCTCCTGAGTAGCTGGGATTACAGGCACCTGCCACCACGCCTGGATAAGTTTTGTATTTTTAGTAGAGACGGGGTTTCACCATGTTGCCCAGGCTGGTCTCAAACTCCTGACCTCAGGTGATGTACCTGCCTCAGCCTTCCAAAGTGCTAGGATTACAGGCATGAGCCACCATGCCAGGCCAAATCTGTTATCTATTGTAAGTGGACTTTTGTGTATGGCATAAGATAAGGGTCTAATTTCGTTATTTCACATGTGGATATCCAGTTTTTCCAACATCATTTGTTGGAGAGACTCTCCTTTCCCCATTGTGTGTTCTTGGCACCCTCGTCAAAAATCAGTTGACCATAAATGTGGGGGATTATTTCTGGGTGTTCCCTCCCGTTCCATTGATTGATTTGTCTGTTTTTTATGCCAGTTCTAGGGTGTACTAATTGCAACTGCTAAAAGAGCTTAAAATGAGGGAGTGTGATACCTCCAGCTGTGTTCTTTTCCTTCATGATTGTTTTGGCTATTTAAGGTCTTTTGTAGTTCCATATGAATTTAAGGATTGTGTTTTCTATTTCTGTAAAAAATGACATTGAATATTTGATAAGGGCTGGACTGAATCTATAGAACATATTGGGTAGTTTGTACATTTTCACGGTATTATTTCTTCTACCCATAAACATGGAAAATATTTCTATTTATTTGTGTTTTCATCATTTTCTTTCATCAGTGTTTTATAGTTTTCAGTATGCAGGTCTTTTACCTCCTGGGTTAAATTAAATACCTAAGTATTTATTTATTTTCTTGCTATTGTAAATAGGATTTTTTTTTGAAATTTACTTTTTAAATATTTGTTATTAGTATATAGAATGCTACTGATTTTTGTACGTTGATTTTATATCCTGAAACCTTAATTTGTTTATACGTCCTAACAGTTTTTTTGTGGAGCCATTAGGGTGTTCTATGTAAAAGATCAATTTGTCTTCAGACAGAAACATTTCACTTCTTCCCTCAATTAGAATGCCTTTTGTTTCTTTCTCTGGCTAAGACTTCTAGTGCTATGTTGAGTAGGAGTGGTGAGAGTGGGCACCCTTCTCCCTGATCTTAAGAGAAACGCTTTCGACTTTCCACCATTGAGAATGATGTTAGCTACGGATGTGGCATGGGCGCCTTTCCTATGCTGAGGCAGCTCCCTCTATGCTGGATCTGCGAGGGTTTGCTATTATGAAGGGTGTTGAAGCACGCTGGGGGCTGAGCCTGGAGCACCTGTGGGCGTGCTTCCTGTGGTGTGGTGCCTCTGGCTAGTTTCTCTGATGTGGCACCTCCATGGGCCAGGCCCGATCTGTGCCCTGTTTGCTGTGAGCCCCACCTGTTTTTGTTTCTAACTGGCCCTGTGGGCACTCCCAATGTTTCCCGTGGGACAAGACAGGCGTGAGCTCCTGCAAAGGGGCCCAGAATGGTGGGGATGCGTTTCCCATGGGACAAGACAGGCCTGAGCTCCTGCAAAGGGGCCCAGAATGGTGCGGAAGCAGAACTTCTGCGTCCAACTCACTTTCTCACTGTGCAACTGCAGATCCAGACGAATCTCTGCATGTGAGGCTCTGCCAGGTTGGGGAGGAGTGCGCGCTCAACATCTCGCTTCACTTTGTACCATTGCAACAGCTTTTCTTAGCTCTGGGGTCCAGAGAGCTCTGAGGTCCCGCCATAGTCCTGAGTTCTGGGACGTGCACGATGGTATTCTTGCCTGTGGAGAGCTGCTAGTTGAATTTCTGTGGTTGTGAGTGACGTCAGCAAAGTCCCATTCTGGTTCCTCTCTGATGTCACACTGAAAGCACAGTCTTGGTGAGAAGATTATCTTTGTGTAAAAGCAAAGAAGAGAGGAGAGAATCAAAGTATCTGCTGTGTTTTTCTGTAGAATTGGGTGTGCCATTTGCAAGAGCCGTGTGTGTGCAGCAGAGCAGGCAGCCAACCAATCCTTGCGGTTCAGCATGAGTTGGGAGGGAGAAAGCAGAAACCACTAAGTGTAGACAATACGCAGGGAGTTCAGTTGGTAAGTTTAGCAAGTGGTGTTCAAAGCAGCGTTGCTCCCTCAGCACTATGGGCAGGTTGGGCCACACGATTCTTTGTTGTTGGGGAGGGAAGGCTGTCCTGTGCCTTGTAGGAGGTTTGGCAGCATCCCTGGCCTGGACACCCCATGCCAGTGGCAACCCCTCCCCTAGCGGTGACAAACATAAGGGTCTCCAGATGTTGCTAAATGTCCTCTGGTGGGGGTGGGGAGGGCATTGCCCTGTGTGAGGACAGCTGGTAGAGACTGATGCAGGGTTCAGAAAAGAGATTTTTCTTTTTCAGTTGGGACATACATGATCAGTCTTGGGGAAGGAAGCAGAAGCAATGGTGGAATAGGACAAAGATAAAGGAAAGAGGTGGAAAGGGATGCACAAAGATGGCGATGACCCGGTGTGGGGTGATATGGGCGAGGACAGCATCCAGTGAAGAGGTCCTGGCTCCTGACTGTAATTTGGTGGCTCTACTGTACCCTGTGCAAAGGGTATAGGTTGGTGCTAATTTTCTCTCCATGTGGTCAGAAGTCTCATCTTCAAAGTGCTTAAACTGTAGCCCTTGCCCTGTCACCTCTGGTTACTGCTAGGACCTGGGTCACACTCCTGGTTCATCTGCTGCTGGCCCCAGGCCAGGTGAGGCTCCCACGTGCCTGCTGGCCTGAGAAAGGCTTATGTGAGCCACAGGGGCTACCAGGGGCAGAGGGAAGGGAACAGGATGGAGAAATTAAGTGAGGAATAAGATCGTACAAAGCCAGGAAGAAGCCAAAAGGGAACTTGGCTCTGGCAGCGTTTCGTTTTGCGTGAGTCTGTGCTGGAATAAGCTGTCCAAAGGTTGTCTACCCATTTCCTCCTGGTACCTTGTGCTGCGCTCATTATTGGCAAAACACTTCAATGATTGTGGCCTGAATGTGCAGTGATGAAAGGCGGAACATAGCTTTATTATTTTTCCAACCAGAATAGGGGAGTGGCTTTTGGAACCAAGATTTAAAATTCAGCCTTATCCTCATGATTTGCTTGTGTTTTGGCTTGTGCTTGAAATGACAAGAAAGATCAAGGGTTTAAATGTGATCTTGAGAAGACATGAGAGAGAGAATTGATATTTTCCTATCTAATATTTATATTACTTTCCTGTATAGAGTAGGCTAAGGATTTTATTTGGACGCTAATTATATGTAATTCCTATAGCCGTTATTTTGATTAAGCCAACTAGATTTACCTCTAATTATTCATTTTAAGCCCTATATTTAAAAATAACTTTTTATTCTCTGTAAACAACCTGAAAGTTGCCTTAGATTTATATTTCATAATATGTAAAAATGCTAAAAAAAGGGCTTGTTTGGCTGGAGAGATATTTTCATTTTTCCCTTTAATTTTAAATGACAATTGTGTGGGTATAGGAGCTGCGTTTCCTACCAAATATTCACCTGGTGTGGAGACTGAATAACATGCCGCTCTAAGGGTTAATAAAAGCATTAAATAACGTGCATCTGGGAAACATCAATTTAACAGATAATTGCTTATTTGTGTTTCTGCTTAGTAGTGGCTGGACATGTAAAGTTTCTATACCACAAAATGAAAACAGATGAGCAAACAAGAGGCCCTGGGTCACACAACCGATGCGTGCTCAAAGCAGCGTCAATAAAACCTGGAGGTTACCATGTCGAGAGATGGTATCTTTCCATTAATCAGGAATTGGTACCCGGGTGATAGAGGGCCTCTGTAATGAAAACCTCAGTTAGCAAACAGCCAGAAGAGAGAGAAAATAATCCAACCAGCCAAATTATCAAAGAACACATGAAGTGTCTGCAGGGAGATTTCCACCGTGGGAAACCCACAGAAAAAGTTCTGCTTCTCACTCTTGTTTTTGTTTTCTGGTTTTGGATACAATTTCATTTAAGTAGAAAGATCATCCATGATTTTCTCAATCTTCCTTATGTCTTTTACGCACTATACGTGCCAAAGTAGCATAGACAGAAAAAAAGCAGGAATCCTATGGATTTCCACCCTTAGTCCTTCAACTAACTTTAAAATAACTTTTAATTCTCTTATTCAGGTCTACGTTCTAAGTCACACTCCCCTCCCACATTTCTCTGCCCGCTATTTTACTTCATTAATATTTACCAGCTTTTCTGAATTTAGGCACCTAATTTTGTATTTTCATATATTTCTCTGCATATCCTTCAGATCCTTATTTTCCTCAATATTCATGTAAAATATGTAAACTATAATTTCTCTGTTCTTTTAGTCTGTTTTTTTAAGAGCTAGCAGGTACCTAAACAAAGGGGTGGTTCTCCAGTGATTTTTTTTTAACTCAGCATTTTTTGCCAGAAATGGTCACTTGGGATTTATTCCCATGCCCTTGTGTTTTTCCCTCCCCCTCCCCTTTCCCTACTTTCCCTCCCTTTATCTTTTTCTCTCTCCCTTCCTCCTGCCCACGTACCGTACATTTTTCCTTCCCTCCCTCCCTTCTTGCTCCCTCCCTCTCTTTCTTCCTTCCTCCCTCCCACCCTCCTTTCCTTCTTTTCCTCTCTTTGTTTGTCCTTTCTTCTCTTCCCTCCTCCTTTCCACCCTTTTCCTTTCACCAATATTTACTGAGCGCTTATTGCATAAGAGACTTTGCGTGTCCAGTGCTGGCTTGTAGCAGGACAAGCTGCAGACAAAACCCCTCAACACCGAGTTGTAGAAGGAAGGGCTTTATTTGGCTAGGAGCTTTGGCAAGACTCACTTCTCCAACAACCGACCTCCCCGAATGAGCAGTTCTTGTCCCTTTTAAGGGCTCACAACTCTAAGGGGGTCCGCGTGAGAGGGTCGTGATGGATTGAGCAAGCAGAGGGTTCATGAGTGGGGGCTGCATGCACCGGTAGTTAGAACAGAAAAGAACAGGACAGAGATTTTCACAGTGCTTTTCCATACAATGTCTGTAATCTATAGATAACATGACCAATTAGGTCAGGGGTCAATCCTTAACTACCAGGGCCCAGGGTGTGGCACCAGGCTGTCTGCCTGTGGATTTCATTTCTGCCTTTTAGTTTTTACTTCTTATTTCTTTGGAGGCAGAAATTGGGCATAAGACAATATGAGGAGTGGTCTCCTCCATTAGCTAAGGAGCTGTGACCCTTCCTTCTGTGGGGCTTGATGTATTCTTTCTCATTGGGAACACTGGGAAGAGCAGGGCCCAGCTGAGTTTGGATAGTGTCACTTAGTGCTCTGTAGTTGCAACCATCTGAAAATAACATGAAAAGAAAGGGGAATTTCCTGAAAAATATTGGTGGTAGCAATGAGAGCAAGGCTCAAAGAATAAACTGGAAGCTGAGAAACCAGGCTTGGAAATAGAAATCAAAGGGACTGGGGAAGCAAGGACCCTGCATTCATCTCTGGGCAGGAAGGGTTCACTCAGCACACTGTTGCTGTGATAAATATCATGTGCATCAGCTGTTCTCTCATCACTGATAAAGAGTCCGAGCCTGGAGGGAGAGTGACTGACAGCCATGGGCTGGTCACACGCCTGCCTGAGAGCTGCACGGGAGCTGGCGAGGAAAAGCCCTTGCTGCTTCCAGTGTAAGGCAGGTTTCTGGATTTATCTTCAAGACAGCCAACACGATGAATGAAGGAACTTAAATCATGGCATGGTTAGAAAGAAAAGTAGCAAGACAGGAACTACTCCTTCCCTCCAAACAAAAAGAAAAACAAAATCAGATATTCACTATAATTAATATGAATTTGCAAGAGAAATAACGCAGTATATGATCTCAGTCTCAACTTACATCTTTATTTCAACTATATCTACTTCAGAAAGGATTTGAAGGGTTTCCGATAAAAGACAAATAAAATGTTATAAATGGTAGATAAATAAAGATCAAATATGACCCTTGTAGAGGTATGAGAATTTTGTCTGTCTTATTCAAGAGCTACACTGGCTGCACCTGATATAGTAGATGCTCAATAAATATCATCACCTTCTGCCGGGTCCCTCCCAGGACACATGGGGATTATGGGAACTACAATTCAAGATGAGATTTGGTTGGGGACGCAACCAAACTTTATCGGTATTACATTTTATTGCAACTATTGGCTCAATAGGTGCACTATGTATTTTTGTTCAAAGTTATTGCTCAAGCGTTTACAATATATATTGTTAACTTATCACAGTTTATTCTTAAGTACTATTATATCATCTCTCAAGTAATATAAAAATCTTACAGCAGTATATAAGCAGTTCTGGCTTTTCATGATTCTGATATGCAGGAATTTTTGTTACTGTGCTTTGGTTAGATAATATATATAATTCCTTCATGGACACAGTGCAAATTTCACTTTCCACAGTGTATTAACTACGTGTAATTTCATTCAGTACCAATTTTGATGCTGGTTTTTAGTACAAAAATTATTAAGTATTTAATGGACAAGCATGATGATCAGTGAGCAATCATGCTTTCTCTGTGAAAGTGTGCTGGTTATTTGTCGCTGTGTACCTGTGCATCTGTATAAATTTAGTTTAGACAGATATCAAGGTGTGTAGTTGTGTAAACTACTTGTCCTCCAGTCATAAACTCACATAATTTAACTTTTAAAGCACCATCACTGTTGGATAAGTGTCCAGGTCACCTTTATTCATTTGGATACCTCCATGAAAATGTAAAAAAGCCGCTTTTTACTAACAAATACAACTTTATTGGTCCAGCTAGTGGACCAAGGAGTTATTTCAATGTTTAAAGCCTACTGTGTTAGACAAACTTTTCAACAGACTATTGAAGCTACAACTGGAGATCATGCAGTTTTTAAGCTAAAGTTTTGAAAGATATATTAAGAATGCAATTGAAATTCTTAAGCATCCTGGCAGCAAAGAAAGTGAGTAATATGTGTGTGCAGTACAGCAGAACTTGTACTGCTCTGTGAAAATAACATGCAGGATACCAGCAGAATGCAAGTGGAGTTATTGGCTCATTTTGCTCCAGCTTGTGCAGCACTTTTCATGTCAGGCCATCTCCTTGGCTACTGGTGAGTTTATGGATTGGCCCAGCTGTAGTCTATCTTGTTGTTCCTGAAGTGGGGTGGAGGTCAGCCAGCAGCCTGCAAAAATGTTGGAAAATGAGAGTCAAGTAGGGCTTCTGATGCCCCCGGATCATGTTATTGTTATGATCAGCCATCCACAGCAAGTGTCTTATTTGCATTATATCTGGTGATAGTGATGGATCTACATTGCTGTTTGCCTCCTGTAACCCATGGCGTGAGAATGCAAAATTATATCCAATGATAGTGATGGATCTACATTGCTGTTTGCCTCCTGTAACCCATGGCGTGAGAATGCAAAATTATATCCAATGATAGTGATGGATCTACATTGCTGTTTGCCTCTTGTAACCCACGGTGTGAGAATGCAAAATCCAGGGTTAGGAGTGCAGTCAGTGGCAGTGTGACTAGGTGTTTCTCTGTATGATACTAAGAAAAATACAGCCCAGGAAACTGTTAGTGCTTTCATTTTGTTTCACTATAGGTCTGCCTGGATGATCAAAACAGATGGGAAGGAGCCATGGTGGGGCAATGATCCTGTTCTGTTGCCTCCTGGAGATTCAAGCATTATATATGGAGAGCTATCATCTCTACCCCTCCTCCCAGTTTACTCTCATGGTGAGGTCAGGTGGAGTTTAGCAGGGATGTTCATGTGAATACCGTCTGTGTTTGTGAATAGGCTCGTATTTCAGTTGCGAGCAACATGATGACTTTAAAGTTCAGTTGCTGGTTAAGAACTATCTTTTTTTATTAAGTTGATACTGAACTTGATGTCTTTTTGCAGCACTAACAGAGATTACTGGTGCTACCTCTTAGCTTTTGATCATTTATGCAATCCGAGATCTTTAGCTTTATGTTGTAAAAGGGGTATTTTTTTCAACATTTTTTTGGTGAGACTATTAAAATTGACATTGTTATGATCACAAGTATAAACAGGTATATAAAGAAGTGGCAATACATTGTTAAGGCTGTGGTTATTCATGATGCTTAGCCAAATGAAGGTGCAATTAATAATCCTATGAAGAACTGGAATGACGTCAGCTCAGGAACAGCAGGTTTAGATAGTTTGACTGTAGTGAAGTTTCATGAATGGAATAGTTAATCATTTTAGTGGCTCTTGGGGGTCAATTCAGTCTGTTTTACTTAATCCACTTCTTATCACTATCCTTACAAGGCCTTCTGAGATAACACAGCACGGATAGTTGCTAACAGACTTTATATCTACCACGTTATTGGCATTTTATCTTGATACACTGATAAAATAAGCTTCAGGAATACTTAAAAGATTGCAATGGCTTCCAGCTGCCAAATGCTAGATTTAATTATTTTTTAGGACCAACACGAGTGTTTAGACACACCACTTGTGGTGCTGCACACATGTATTATCCAAACTGAAATTAGGAATTCAACTGAAGCCCATGTAGAGTCGAAAAATGTGAATATTTGCGGGACCTTGGAGATAATCTAGCTCACTTTATTTTGTAGAAAAGAAAACAGATTTAGGGAAAGGGCATGCATTGCCTAAGGTGATTCAGCAGGTTTGGAACAGAAACGCAATACAATCTCTCTTCTTTTGCTTCTCAGATCCAGAAGTTTCTCACAATACTGAACTACTTACGTTTCTGATTCCTTATTTTTTCTGTTTTATATTTTGCCAGTATTGTCTTACCAAGATCCTATTCTTTACCCCAAATATTTAAATTCATTACCACTATTGTCTCTTTATAAGTAAAAGTACTAGTTGTTATTATAAATGATTATTCTATCACTTTTCATTTTTGGGGGGTCCAGTACAAAGTTAGTAACAAATAAATATTATAGGCCTTGGCAATCCAAGGGGAGCTCAAGTCCTTCAGGGCACGTCAGGAAAAGGCTAAATGATAGCTGTGCTGTGAGTGGACAGAATACAGCTCTCATATGGACTATTGAGTATTTGATGTTCTTCAACAATTTCATTAATCTTCAGTTTTTTCCTCTTTGAAGTGATGGATTTAGTTCTTGCTATACTTGACTTTCAAGTTTCTTTTGAAATAATTATAGACTGACAGGAAGTTGCAAAAGGTACAGGGATGTCTTAGGTACTCTTCACTAATTCTCCCAGCGGTGACATCTCGCATAGCCGTAGAGCATTATCAAAATCTGGAAACTGACATAGGTACAATTCAGAAAGCTTACCCAGATTGCAACCATTTTGTATGCATTTGTTTTTGTGTGTGTGTGCGTATGTGTGTGCGTGTGTCCTGTGCATTTTTATCTCACGTAGATCTCTGTAACTACCACTTCAACAGTCAAGATACAGAACGGTAACCTCACCACCAGGCTCCAACTTGCGATCTTTATGGACACTCTGACACGTTTTCCTCCCCCCCTTCCCCTTGGCAACCCCATAGTCTGTTCTCCATCTTTACAATTTTATTTCAATAATTTATATAAATGTAATTGTACAAAATCGTATTTTTAAAGGGAAGGTAAAAGTCACAGATAGTTTTGTTAGCACTGCAAAATAATCTTTAACACTCATTTGTTTTATGTTCTATTTGTCTCAAAAAAATGTGCTTTGTTCTTTCGCATATTTTCTGATATCAGGATAGGAAATCAATACCAAGCAAAACATAATTCCATTCATTTTTTTCCACAGCTTGGTTTTCACTGCTGTTTCCTAACACTTATTGTTCCATTTACCCTTTCTCTCTGTTTTCCATCACATAAAAGTAACTTTGTGTTCTTCATCTCTGCTAAGAAAACTTGGTAATGAGTCTTTAATGTGAAGCCCGGACCACCCTTGTTTTGATTTTGTGTTTTGGGTGTTGTTTTGTGTGATCACTCTCATGAAGAGTCCTTGTGAAGCTGGGCTTTTCCAGTGGTTTGTCAAAATGGAAATAGATATTTAACAAACCAAACACAAAATGACCTTTCTCCAGGAATGCATCACTTCTGAGAAAACACTACCTCTTCCAACTGGTGTTTGTGAATATTACTCATATTATCCTTTACTCCCTTTTACTAAAACTGTATTTTTTTTACACACTTGTATAACTCGGGTAATGAAATGTGAAACGAAGTGATTGCCTACCAATTACAATTGATATTAATGATGCTACTGGGAGGCCACCTCTCTAGTGGCTGCGCCATGTCTAGGGACTTGCTAGCTTTGCTAAGTTACATGGGATTGCCTACGTACTAAATGCAAACTTACTCATGCACATAGGAAACCGTTTGTATTAATATGATTAAGAAGCCCTGCCTAACCCTGATGAAAAATTACTTGAAAATAACAGAAGACAGAGTCCTTATTTTAAA
Organism: Nomascus leucogenys; assembly: GCF_006542625.1. Lineage (NCBI taxonomy): Eukaryota > Metazoa > Chordata > Mammalia > Primates > Hylobatidae > Nomascus > Nomascus leucogenys. The sequence continues at coordinate 109,816,038 of NC_044387.1, read as the reverse complement.
GTACATTAACTACTGGGAGTAATTACTATTAGTCCAACCATAACTGGATTTAATGAGACTGAATAGAATAAATTAGACATAATTGGAAGCTAAGCAAAAGTCAATTAAATTCCTATAATTTTACCTTTATAAAAGTTATTGAATTAAATGACCAGCATCAATTAGCAGAGGAAATAAAGCCATGAAGAATATTTCCAGGAAACTGGTACCTTTTTTGAGGGAAAAATATTGTTTCACTTAATGATTAGAGTTTAGCAAAAAGTAGCTTAATGAATTATGCTGCCTTAGCTGTTTAATACCTTCAAATGAAGTAATTATGCAAATTGATAATTTTACCTACAAAGCAGTGCAGCAGTTGCTTTAAGGAATCCAGGAGTAGAATTTATTTGATAGAATAAAATAACATATTTATAAAAATCAGTGAATTCAGATGGTTTAGAATAAAGATATGATTGCTTTTCTCAATATTGACTTTAGGGCCGGGTTAGCTGTGTGGGAATTGCAGCTGACCTGTTGTAGAAATTGTGTGCTTGGAAATATATCACCACATTGCTCCATGTAGACTCTCTCTGTGATTCAAGTCTTGTTCCTACAGCACTGCTGTCAACCCTCAACTACCGTCATCCTATAGGCCCCAAGTCAGTTTGTATTCAGTAATGCAAGTGGTGTTCTGTGCAACTGGTCACCCAAGAACTTGGTGCTAAGAAACTGAGAAAGTGATGACCAAGACAATCTCGTCAAAACACAGCCAGGGCCAGTCACAGTATCATAATTTCTGCTTTCTGGATGTTCAAGGAAATGTAGATCATGACTCCTTCTGTGATGCCTAATTATCTTCGAAAGGAGCTATAAGCGTACACGCACTTCCAAATGTGATGGAATAAGATTGCAGTTTCAATTAGGTGCTAAAGTATAATTAATTCTCTAACAGTAATAAAAATATTAATTCTGTAAGGACTGTCACAAAGGAAAGAACAGTAGCAAATAGGTCTCAGGAAATATATCAAATCAGATGTTCAGATGTGATGCAGCTTTGTACATACTATGCTAAATACATTATGTCTGTAATTAAACCAGCTCCATACACAGTGCAGGTGTGGTAAAGTTTTTGCTGAAGAATGTATGCCAGTTTTCTCATTTTTTAAAATGACAAGTGCATGCTTAATCAGGTTAGAGTTGATAGATTATGATATTATCAACGCACTGGACAAATCCATTAATGGTACAGTGAGATTTTGTGCAAAAAAATGGAATTGAGAGGTGTGAATCCAAACTTTGAAGAATAAAGAACATACATTTGTAATGAAGAAATATCTCTCACTTTCATCCCTTATGTGCTATACATAGCACAATCCAGCCCCACCCAGCCATGACTCTTACATATATCAATCCTGACACAGCTGGCCTGGCAATTCAGACCCGGAGCCCGGGAAAAGGAGAAGAATCCCGCGATTTCTGGCAAACGCTGCTGCTTCTTTTGTAATGGCGTGAGATGAATGCCTCTACATGCACACAGGTGCCATGTTGAGGGGGATGAATCTTTCAAGATTTGTTTAAAGTCAAATAATGTGAAGGTCCATGACTGACCTCCAGGCCTCTCAGAGCTTCGGTTAACTCCTTTGTGTTAGGGGATGTTAGAACAACGTTTACAAGTCAGAGCAGGTGATGCTCAGAAGCAAGAGTGAATGAGGAGGAGGAGCCCACACAGGTCCAGCACCAAACGTCAGCATCTGAGCATCAAGTCTACCCGGAGAAAATGAGGAGGAACCCAAACAGGTCCAGCACAGAAGGTCAGCATCTGAGCATCAGGTCTACCCCTGAGAAAATGAGGAGGAGGAACCCAAACAGGTCCAGCACCAAACGTCAGCATCTGAGCATCAAGTCTACCCCTGAGAAAAAGTGGTCCAAAGGTTTGCGTGGAGCCCATTCTCTGGGTCGTACAAACCCTGTGATTTGTGCCTCATTCTGTCCAGTCCTGTCACTTTGAGTCTGAATTGGAAGAGAGAAAAACAGTAACTAGATCAGTAAAGTAAGGAGGAGTGAAGAGCAGGAAGGTGGAGGTCGTGGTGGTGGAAGATGGAAACCTCCGTGTGTGAAATAGAACAGTTTGGATGTCAGCTGTGACTGCTATAGAGCTCCTAAAACCCACTCCATTTTTATTAAAAATGTACATTGCGTTTTTCCCATGTACACGATATCATGTTAAGAGTTCATAAAGTTTTGAGGATGTGAGTCATCAGAAAGGAGGTTTAAAGAACTGATTATTTTGGTGGTCTGGCTCCTTTACCCCAATAGGAAAAGATGCCATTTTGCTTATGCCCTATGCTGAATTTAAGAATGCCTGTCAACCCAACACACTTCAGCATGAACTTTAAGTCAAAAAATCAAAAAGTACCAGGATCAATTTACAATCCTAGCTATATGATATTTTGGAAATTACAAAGCCTCTAAATGAGCTATTTTATCGACTTATAGATGAGAAATCTAAGAGTGGGTTAGTCAATTCTCTTAGATTTCTCATATCCATAAAGTGGATAGAACATCTAATTTAGAGTCCTGTTGAAGGGTAGACAGAAATGGCATTTATAAAGTATCTAATGAAACTACTGGTAGAGATTATATACTCAGTAAATGATGAGCACTATAATCACAAATAATTTGATCTTTGCCAGTGTAAAATGTATTTGTCTGTCTGTTTGGTTTTTCTTGGATGCATAGTTTACCTCTGTCACTCAGGCTGGAGTGCAGTGGTGTGCTCACTGCAACCTCTGCCTCCCAGGTTCAAGTGATTCTCCTGCCCCAGCCGGGATTACAGGAGCCCGCCACCATGGCCTGACTGATTTTTGAGTTTTTACTAGAGACGGGGTTTCACCATGTTACCCAGGCTGGTCTTGAACTCCTGGCCTCAAGTGATCCACCCACCTTGGCCTCCCAAAGTGTTGGGATTACAGGCATGAGCCACTGTGCCTGGCCATGTTTATTTTAATTTGGAGAACAATTTTTCAGTAAGGTTGTACAAATGATTGTCCTACATTCCTGCATGTTTGAAACTCTTTTTCTCTTTTTGTCTCCATATATGAATGACAGTTTGGCTAGGTATAGAATGCTTGGTTTGCACTTTTTATTGTTCATAAATCTATAGTCTTTGTTTCTATCCTCTATACCAGCTCGAGTAGGATTAGAGTTTGGGATTCACCTATAAAACTCTATATCCATTGAACAAGTCCTCTTTTTCCCCTCCGCTAGTCCCTGGCACCTGTCATTTTATGTCTCTGTTTCTAAGAGTTTGACTACTTTAAAAACCTCATATAAGAAGGATCATGCAGCACTGTGTTTGTATTTCTGTGACTGGTTTATTTCACTTAGTATAATATCCCCAAGGTTTATCTATGTTATGACATATGACAGGATTTCCTTCTTTTTTAAGGCTGAATAATAATTTATTGTGTATATACCACTTTTTAAAATCCATTCATCTCTTGACTGATATTTAGGTTGCTTTTACCTCTTGGCTATTATGAATAATGCTGCAATGAACATGAGATGAACAAGCTCCTTTTTTATCTCTTTACTTTTGTTAGAAACTTTTAATTCCTGATTAATAAGTTCTGAATGTATGCAGGGGTCTCTACCTGGCAGTGACCTAAAGGCTTGTCTTCTGCCACCCCACACAGTCTTCAGATTCAAGTCTCTAGATTCTTGAGATTGGGGAATGTTTCCAGAGCAGTCATGGTTTTTGTATTCATTGACCATTCAGGTTTTCTTCTTTGCCATTTTCCTCTAGGTATTTCTCTTATTCTCTTGGAAGCACAACTATGCATTTAAGTCCATGTTTACTGTATTTTACCTGCTATTTCTATGTGTTTTGCAATAAGGGCTTTTCAAAATACCCATAACTTGTTGCTAAAAACGAGGTTTGTTCCAATGTGCCTTAGAAATATCCAGTTTCATACTTACCTGGCAGGGCAGATACCATGATCTTAAAGGCAGTTTTCCCAGGGCAAGGCTTATCCATTACACTCTGGATCCATTATAGGGATATGCTGATCCCTGGAATTGCCCCAAATGTGGGAAGCTCTACTGCAAAATTTGTGGTAGTGAGTGACTGCATTATGTATTCATGTACGAATTCAACTGAGTATCCAGTTTCATACAAATAATAATATCTTCTATAAAATGTATTCTTGTGTATTCACACATATGGCTCTCTAGTACTCCTGCTGAGATATATGGGAATCTACCCTAGTTTTGCCATTTTCTCCTAACATCAGTCTACTTGTTTTAATATTCATTGCTTCTCCCCATTTCTGTAGTTCAGTGCATGTTCCCTTCCTCTGCACGAACTACTTCTCTTTCCTCACCCAACTCATAAATCTCTGCCTCCCACCCTAAGGGTAGGCACATGGCCCAACCTGGGAGATCAGAATGCCACACCCCCAATACAGGATTGGTTTGTGAGTAGGCAGATGATTCTGTCCATGCACAGAACTAAGTAGAAGAGAATTTTTACACCTCAGCTTAGCTTGATGATGGCAGAGAGCTACTGGAGTTCTATTTCCTGCTCTAGGGAAGAAAAGGATTTTGGTTTGGAGATAAAGCCAAGACACCAAGAAAGTGGGAATGAAAGACTTAGAGACAAGGAGTCCTGGCCCCTTTTCAGATGCTCAGACGCTGGCACTAGCTTGAGGCGCAGCTCTGCTTCTGCTCTTCTCAACATTTGGTAAGGAGAGCTCCCAATTTCTTTTCTAAGATAGCTGGTTCGACTTGGATATCCATCTCTTCTAATCAAGGGTCCTGATTCCTTGTCATTTTCATCAAAAAAGTATTTGTAAATATTTCACTTCTCGCTGACGTGCTTTTGGTGTTGAACAAAGTGATTTGCACAGATACAATCTCTGCATCTTAATAGCTTACATTCTAAGAGCTGTACACCTGGCACTCTTTCTCTGGAACTATAACTGCTAAGTTCAAGAATCTTTATTAAGAATACTTTTCAGATATATAGTTAAAAAATAATTTTAATAGTTGAAAGGCATCCATTTTTCCAAGAGGTTCAGAATACTGCAATTGAGTGCTAAGTTACTTTTATTTTGTATTTTTGTATTTTATAATGTTTTTATTTCCATAGGTTATTGGGGAACAGGCGGTACTCAAGATAGATGAATGACTTAAATCCAAGACAAGAAACTATGAAAATTCTAACAGACAACATTGGAAAAACTCTTCTAGACATTGGCTTAGGCAAGGATTTCATGAACAAGAACCCATATAAGCAAATGCAATAAGAACAAAAATAAATAGCTGGGACCTAATTAAACTAAAGAGCTTTTGCACAGCAAAAGGAACAGTCAGCAGGGTAAACAAACAACCCACAGAGTGGGAGAAAATCTTCACAATCTATACATCTGACAAAGGACTAATATCCAGAATCTACAATGAACTCAAACAAATTAGTAAGAAGCAAACAAACAATCCCATCAAAAAGTGGGCTAAGAATATGAATAGACTTTTAGGTTACTTTTAGTTATTTGTGTGTGCAGACCTCCTGGTGTCAAGGCTAAACTGTTCCTTTCTCTAACACATAGGAAATGGAGGCACAATACCTTGCAGCGTATAATTCCAGGCCCCTGGGCATTGGAGACTGGGTTATCTTTTCACTCAACTGACAATTGATATGTTGTTTGCACTGAAAAATCTGGCTTTGTTGAACCACTACAGTTTATGTTTTTAATTCCAAATCTTACCTCGTTATGAACTTTTTTTTTATCCTTTCCTCTAGAGAAATGCTAATGCTGCTTGCTTACATGGAAAGTAAAGTTAAGGAGTTGGTGTTGACATTTTGGCTTGCTGTCACAGGCAAAAAAGAGTAGTGCTGTTTTTGTGTGTTTAATTTTCTTTCACTTTCCCCACTCTGTATATCGGAGGATGCCTTTAGCAATAAGTAGTCCTTATCCAGGTCACGCACTCATTAACCACTAACCACTGACAGTAATCTCTTTACTAGACATTTTGTTTCTTTTGATTAATTTGTCTCTATTTCCTTTGTTCTAAAGCCTCTAGTGAGTAATCATATTTGGAATAATAGTAGAGCTCCCTGCTGTGTTTTCATTTCTTAAATCAAGACTTAGCTGATGTATTGAGGAACCAAGACGGAGATGTGGGGCTAGGAGGCCCTAGGGTCTGTCAGGCACTCTTCAGTGACTTGATGTGCTGAATGACTCACACTTTACTGGGAGATGACCACCTGTGTGCATCCAACACTGTCACAGATAGTGCCATTGGGCCACCAGGAGCAGCCACAGACTATCGGTGGTTGTGCTTTGGAATACGCAATTTTGTGTTTCTGGTGAGCTGTAATCTTTTCTTTTCCTGTAGAATTATTTTTCATTGAATTATGCTATTAAAAGTCATCTTTGGATTTCTTGTAAAGTCATTGCCACAGACATTATTTTTACATTTCACAGTGATTTCTTGAGGAGGAATTAAGAAGTAATTGTTTTCTGGACTCACTATCTGAAAAACTTGCACTTTACTGAAGCGGTTGTTTTATTTACACTAAGTGTTTACACTAAGTAACAATATGAGTTTTGTTAGCTTTTTGGATGGACTACAAAGCATGAAACCAACTTTGTTCCTCATCTCTGGCAAAGGTGGAGGGTTGTTGGCTTGCGTTGTGTGATGAGTCTTATACCTGGCTCTGTCTGCTCTTGCCTTTTGCCTTACATTTCAAAGACCTCACTTTTTTCTTTTCTTTTTTTTAAAAATATTTTATCATGTGATTTTATATAAATTTTAATAAAATTTCTTTTTTTGTAAAAAAAAGCAAAGCATAAATAAAATAGGGTAGCCATTTCTTCTAAGGTTATGTTGAATCTAACCCAAACTCTTATCAGAGAAAACTCTTCTTTAGACGTGGCCTAAAGCAGGAAGCAACAAACCTGTATACAGCCAAAGTAGCATCTCAAGGGCCTGCATTCAAATCTCACACACGTGGCTTGAAAGTGATCTCTTCTGCCCTTATTTCAAGGCCTAATCCTAGGTTACATACTATTTAAAGAAGCTTCAATATGTAATTTCAAAGCCTGTAGTAGGTGTAAAATGACAAAATTAGAAATAAGGAGAAAAGCTGCTACATGAGGACACTGACAGCAAGGAAAGGGAGAGAAAAACTCACAAAGTAAGTGGAAAATAGACCAATGCAAATAACCCCACATACTTTAACAGACCTCATTGTATCTATTGTGTATATGTATATATGACATAGATTATATCTATTATATGTAACCCAGTGTTTATAGTGTTGACTTACAAATTATCAACCAAATTCAAAGCTTTTAGGCTTTGAAAGTAGTTTAAAAAGATTTTCAGCTTAAGTTTTAGGGTACGTGTGCACAATATGCAGGTTTGTTTCATATGTATACATGTGCCATGTTGGTGTGCTGCACCCATTAACTCGTCATTTGACATTAGGTATATCTCCTAATTCTATCCCTCCCCCATCCCCCAATTGAAAAAAAAAAGAATCTTTGTTATTAAGTAGTTCTTTTATGGGTCACACTTCGTCTTCTTTGATGTACTCTAAAGAGTATTCGGATTTATGTCTTAAAATAAAGAGAACAGTTATTAAAACAAAAGATTTTCACCCAAAATATTTAAATTATTTAAAAAAATTATTGTTGATTGTTGATTAAAGTTGTAACCCTCAATTAATTAGAAGTTTTGGCTATCCAGAGACCTTATATTCCAAAGACTTTAGGGAGTTGTTTGTTACATAACATAAAGTATTACCATTATCCTACATTTAAACTTCCAATTTACGCAAATTGTGAGCAAAATTGAGAGCCACGCAAATATTCAATCTCTGAAGCTCTTATGGCAGCATTGATCAAATAGGTTAGAAAACACGTGGATACAGCTTTATTGCCTTCTAGTTTTACTGCAAGTGTTTTTAATAGTATGTAAATGATTGGATAGATGTACAGACTGCCAGGGCCTTCATAGCAAACAGGTTTTGTGTCTACCCTAGCATGCAAAAATGCTTCATCTACAATGTATGCTGTAACTGTCTGTATTATATTATCTATAATTATATTTCTCCTTGGTTTAATATTAGATATTTTCAGGTACAAGAAATGTATGCACATTATAGATTCAATGCATGTAGGTTATATGTGTAAATATTTATTGATAAGAGGCATTAAACTCCTGCCTTCTGTGCTGGATAAACTCGTGAACTTAGCCTCCGAAACACCACAGTAGCGTCCCTGGTAAGCACAGGGCTCTTCCTCTAACCCTTTTGTGTCTCCCACACTCCCACTTGTCTACAAGAGCTGAGTGTAGATCAAGAGCAATAAAATTCATTTCCCCGAAATAAGGTGTAGTATTCAGGTTTTGTGATACCTGATTGGTTTACATTGTTTACAGGTGGGGCCTTGAAGGGGTAAAAATCAGAAGCTTCTTATTCTGAGCACAAGGCCAAGATCATTGAGCAGACATTGACCTCCATTCAGACAGTTCTTGGGAGAAACAGAATGAGAATTTCAGGGGCCAGTGCCTGCACCCTACTAGCTGTGGCAGCCTGGTGCTCATCTACTTCTCTAGCTTGGGAAGGCCTAGGTTAACCCCAGTCTCCGGAGACATTGTTATTCCTCTTCTCTCCCTGCTTCCCGTGTTTGTGTTCCGGGCCCGGTGTAACACTGAGGTTCAGAATTGCTTTGAAGAGGAGGAGCCCATTTCGGTGTCTATGCAAGGCTGGACAATTTCTCCAAGTAATTCAGCCTGTAGGGGTTAGGGGGGCAAAAGCATCTCAGCTAGTAATAAACACTGCTTTGCCTCTTGCTTTTTTATTTTTATTTTTGCAAAACTTCTCTGTAGGTGTGTATTTATCTAGAGGATTTCAAAAATTCTCTGTAGGTATGTATTTCTGTAGAGGAAGGAGTGGTGACTGGGCCAGGGAGAATGGATTATTTGATCTATATTATCTTGACTTTTATGTTGTATCTTTTATTTAAATTTTGGGTTTTTTTTAAAGTAGGAAATCAATGCACATGGCTAAATATCTAAAAAATGTAACAGTATACATTGAAAAGTCTTCCTCCTAATCTCGTAATTGTCTCCATTTCAGTCCCCATGGCCACATCATTAGGCTACTGATGTCATTAGTTTCTTTTGCATTCTTCTAGGGTTTCTGTTGGCATATGCAAGCAAAATAAATGTATACCTTTATGTTTTCTCTTTTTACAGCAAGGACAGTTTATTAAACACACTGTTTTAAACCTTACTTTTTCTCTAAATAATATTTCATATAAGTCAATATGTAGACTTTAGGTATTTTTAAAATGAAGACATAGCATTCCATTGAACTTAGACAATAATTTACTTAACTAGTCCAAGATTGAAGAATAAAATTATTTTGAATCTTTTGTTAATGGTTAATAGCTTTAATGAATACACTTATACATACATTATTTTACACATGTTCAAGTATGTTGTATAAACCCCAAAGTGGGAATGCTCTGTCAAATATTTCAGGTATTTGCAACTGTGATAGATACTAATTGCCCTTGATAGAGGTAGTAAAAGCTTACACTCCACAGCCTTACTGATGATATTATAAAACTTTTAGTTCTTGCCAATCTAAAGGTGAAAAATGGTATTTCATGGTAATTTAAATGCTTTTCTCGTTTTATAACTGAGGTTGACATCTATCAAAAAATTATTTGAATTTTTCTGAGAACTATTTATCTTTGAATCCTTTTCTGTTGTTAATCTTTTCCTTCTTCATTTCTAAAACTTCCTATACAGAGAGATTCACTCGTTATCTGTGATATGATTACAAATGTCTGCCCTCCAATTTGTTATATGTCTTTAGATCCAAATACCTTATTTTTTGCCATGTAGAAATTTTTAATTTGTATGTGATAAAGTGTTAATACTTTATGGATTCTGGATTTTCAGAAATAAAAAGGTTGTCCTCACTTCCAGGTTTTAAAGAAATTCTTTAATGTTATTTTATGTTTTTGTATAGTTTTAATTTTATTCACATTAAAGTTTTTGTCTTATTTGGAGTTTATTTTGGTATGTGATGTGGGAAATGAATGTAACTTTATTTTTTCATGTATCTTCCTAGTTGTCCAAACATCAACATTGTTGAAACATCTCATCTTGCCCTCTTGATGTGAGATGGCATCCTAATTTCCTTTACTTAGAGAGGTGGGGTCTGGGGATGAGATCACCTGGGGTGTAATCATACATCTTTGACAGGGATTGGGGCTGAAAAGGGGTTCCCATGTTCCTGGTCATGTGACATGTGGTCATGTGACATGTGGTTATGTGACATGGAGAAGCTCTCCTGTGACATGGAGCTGGAAGAGGGAATAGGAACTAGCTCTGGCTCAGAGGACACAGACTTCCACGGTTTTGTCAACATTTAGGAGATTTTCTTGAATAAGTGCTTATTAATTTGCATCTGCCCTTAGGTCAATTTCCAGAGACTTTAAATGTGTTTTATAATTTTTACCAGTTAAACAGTTGTTTCACTGCGGGGAAAAGAGTATCCCAAGCTCCTCTCCTCTGGAAATCTGATCAAATTATTTTTTAAGTCCTTCAGTAATGGTTAATTATATATGTGTATATCATATTTACATTTATATTTATTGATGTAACAGTTATGCTTGGTGTTTCATGCATATATGGTAGCATCTTATGTGTTCATAAATTTTAAAAGTTGCTTACTATGTGATCTGATTTATTTGCTTGTGAAAAACGTTATTCCGGTAGCTTCGTTTGGGGACTTGCTCAGTGGTAATCTTTTAAATGACAGCTCTATGCAGTATTTTTATAATCTCTTCATTTACCCAGGAGTGATTACTTCTCTATTTTCCGCTGTGTTAAAACTGGGTGTTTTTTCTTTCTACTCCCTTCCAGGCCTCTCACTACTAGAATTCAGTCAATAAGAGTATCCCTGCCATGTTATTTAGTATTTGTTATTTTGCTATTACATACACTTCTATTTCTAACATTTACTGCTTTGAATGATCCACTTTGAGTCCTGGCTGTTACAGCTGAGGTGACCAAGTTCTCCTCCTCAGACCCCCACCTGTGTGTGTGCACATCGTGTGTCTCAGCTCTGGAGCTGCAGGTGATGTCAGGGTCTCAGTGAATGAGACCCCTCAGAGTCGAAAACTGTACAAACATCGTATGCAGCAGCCTTGATCTACCCTATGTCCCCCATTCTTTCCTCCTTCCTCTTCCACTTTTTGTTAGTTTCAATACTGGTTTATTTCCAGGGCATATGGCATTTATATTCATTTTATTACCCTGGTTCTCATGTTTATTTTAGTTTTACTCAATGCAATTCACAATTATAATATTTCAGCATAGTTTCCTTAGTTATCTCTTTGTTGGCTAAAGTTTGTTCTCTGGGACTTTTCCCAAGTAGGAAAATATTCCCTGAGTTTGTGTGTATTTAAAACTGCCTGAAGTATACTTTGAAATATAGCCTGACTAGGTATAAAACCTTTGGTTCTCATTCCGCTTTTTGAATATCTTGTAAGTATTGGGCCACTGTATCTTGGCATTAAATTTTGCTAGGAAAAAATATGAGACTAGCCAGTTACATTCTCTTTTTTAATAGTGGCTTGATTAAAGGATATTTTCTTTAATGTTTCTTTAAAACTTTCTAGGATGTCTTAGTGTTTCCTTTTCTGTGGAACCTAATTTTATTCTGGAAAAGTTTTCTTGAGTCAGTTCTTAAAAGTTTTCTTGAGTCAGTCGTGCTGTTTCAATGCTGTCTTTTTTTTTTCTTTCCATACCTTCCTTTTTTGATATATTTTAGATTGTCTCTGCTTATCTTTTATAGCCACTGTTTTCCCTCTAATGCTTTTTAGATTTTCCCTTTAATTTTACTTTATTTACTTTTACTTTTTTATTTCTATTTTCTATGTTCCTTACTGTGTTTTCTAAAGTCTCTTTTAATTTTTGTACTTCTTCTAGGTTCACCTTCATTTCTATGAATATTTTGGTTTTTCTTCATGTTTGCTGGTTTTTGTCAGCACATTTTTTTTTTCTAACGTTTCACCACTTCTTTCTCTGAGTTCTTATATTTCTTCTTCATGGTCTTCCATTTTTTATCTGTAGCTACAATAAGTTTTCATTTCATGGCAAAATATTTGGGTAACATTTTCATCTTGCTTTTGGCATTGATTTTTGTTGTGCGATCTTTCTCCATTTGATGAGTTTGCGTTTTTCCCCATAGTTTTCTCTTATAGTATCTTTGCATAAATCAATAATTATTAATTACTGAACTAATTGAAATGTTTAGAACCAACAATTTGTGAAAAGTTTCTGTGAAGAAGAAAGGAGGAGACAAAGTTGTCTTGCAAGTTTAACAACCCAACAGTCTTCTCCTTCACCACCATAGGATTAGGTGGCTTCTGCAGATACAGCTAAGTCTTCTCCTTCACCACTATAGGATTAGATTGCTTCTGCAAATATGGCTAAGTCTTATCATTCACCACCATAGAATTAGATGGCTTCTGAAGATATGGCTAAGTGGTTCGCTTTCTGTAGAGCATCACTTCTCTGAGTGAACCTAGGCTCAGAAAGGCTTTGGTGACCTCTGTCCATAGAAATTCTGAATCCATTATTACAAACAAAGAATACAACTTTTATACTTCAGAGTCCCTGGCCTTCAGCCCTTTCTGAAATCAGCCACCACTGTGCCTTTAAGCCATCACTGTGCTTTTCTTCCTTTTGTCTTGCATGATTTGCTTGATTTCAGCTGTTTGGAGTCTCTATATGTACTTTTGCTTCTATGGTCCATTTCTATTTACTCCTAGTCTGGCTTAAAATGAAATTGTATTTTAAAATATATTCTTGCTGTTTTTAGTATTATTTTCAAGAAGAGTAGTGAGCAATGCTGGTTATTCAACTCTGGTCATACCATGTCCCGTGATTGTACTCTATTCACACATCTCCAATAGAGCTCCTGGACTTTTCCGAGGCTTAAAGTGACTTAATACAAGTTTGTCAATGTTTCCTACATTTTCTACTCTTCATATGTCTCATATATGATGCTTCAGTAGGAGTCCCCAGTGTCTGGAGGACTCCTACTCTTTTGGAGTAGCCAAACTCTGAATGTATAACGTTTATTTTCCCCTGCTTCCATCAGTGTTAGTAGATACCCTGGATGGTCTAATTGCAAAAATAAGCACCCAACAGTTCTCTCCTTTAGTTTAGAGCCCTGTAGTCAGTGCTGGCCAGTAGGTTGTCATGGGGCACCCAGAGTGGACACTTCGACGGGGTCTGGTAGTCAGTGCTGGCCAGTAGGTTGTCGTGGGGCACCCAGAGTGGACACTTCGACGAGGTCTGGGAGCAGAGCATTATGTCCACTCTTGAATGATAACTGGGACAAGTTGGATGGTGGAACCAGCAGAATCACAGACTTCATGGATGACCTGGGATTTTCCTGCATTCAGTCGGTAAAAAGTGTGAAGAGTATTAAGTCCCTCTGAGATTGAGAGGGAACGTAATTTTAAGAACAACTGGCATCAGACCGTTTATTCGTTTTACTTGACAAGAATTTACAAACATCTTTAATATGTGCCACAACCATGGACTAATATAAAATACAATACAAATGCACAAAAGAGAACACAAAAGTGGAAAATAGCAAGTAATACACAGAGAAAAAAAATTACTGGCGGGGCGCAGTGGCTCCCGCCTGTAATCCCAGCCCTTTGGGAGGCCGAGGCAGGTGGATCATCAGGTCAGGAGTTCGAGACCAGTCTGACCAACATGGTGAAACCCCGTCTCTACTAAAAATACAAAAAAATTAGCCGGGCATGGTGGCGGGTGGCTGTAATCCCAGCTACTCAGGAGGCTGAGGCAGGAGAATCACTTGAACCCGGGAGGCAGAAGTTGCAGTGAGCCGACATTGAGCCACTGTACTCCAGCCTGGGCGACAGAGCGAGACTCCATCTCAAAAAAAAAAAAAGTACTTGAGAGGATATGAAAAACTGTTCCCCAGAGGTGGCATTATTTGGAAGTCATAGTGTATGCTGATGTCAAGAAAATAAGTGAGTTCTTTTTTTTAAAGAAAGGTGTTTTGTTTTGTAAAGAGAACAGGGTTCATTAACAATATGCAAAACAGATGAAATGCAGTCAATAACGCTATGAAAAATCACTTTCTGTACAGAATGAGAAAGCATCAATAACATTTTAGCTTTTGTTTTACTGTTTAGTAGAGAATTGTCAGTATAGTGTTTTCACTAGTTATCAGTATCCTAAGGGAAGTACTTACATGCATTGTATCTTTTGAAAACTGGAATCATAGAATGCTCTAAATTATTATATTAAAAATTGAAGTAATGGTCACCATTCAGCTGGAATGTCAGGAAAATGTTGAAAATGACCAAGAGTTTACCAGGAAAAGGCTGCAAGGTAGCACCTGGTCATACCCTTTAAATGACAGACAAACACAGACACATACACACAAAAGAAACATTTAAGTAGAGGAAACTTGTTAGTGCTCCTGTGTTTAGAGTAAGTAAAATGAGTCGGATGAGTGCTTTCCATCGTGATTACCTCATTTGTGCTTGGAGCCACTTGGGAGGATTCTCTTGGCTTCATCCTTGGCACCGACTAGCACTGCACAGAGTAGAAGGCACAGGGACTGGAAAGGTCATGTCTTTCTGCTCGGAAAGCTTGAATGGTTACAGAGTGCAGAGGGCCCATGCAAAAAGCTCATTATCTGCTGTGTCTCTTGTTTTCAAAATTCTTTATCAGGTTACTGGCAATAAAATGCTGTTCCCTTTGGTTACCAGACAATGAGGCATTTATACCAGCAAGTCACCTGAGAACGCAGCAGCCAACATTAATAAGTTGAAAGTACCACTGGGACAGTGAAGAATTGACAAGACTGCTGGCCTTCTGATCTTGTTTATCTTGCCTTTTTTTTTCTTTTTCAAGGTTTATTTGTGGACAGTCTGTTTTCGTTGCTTATGTGCTCGTCTGTGCTGCTTTAAAATGCCTTCGTGGTGGCAGAGAGTAATTAGCATATAGAGTCTGGAAACCGACTTTTAAATTTTATTAATGAGCTGAGTTTAGTTCCTCTTTATCTTTTAACTGACTCAGGAGCATTAATGAAAAGTATATAAATATGAATACAGGTGTAGTAATAAAAAAGAATTATCAGTCACCCTTAATTTAATTGGTGTCACCTTAGCCTTTAGAAGGGTAATAGGATAGTATTGCCACCTGCAATCATTCAAGACTATTTTGCTCACTACAGTAATTAGCTCACTTTAAAAAATTAGGTGACCTTTCAAAAGTGAGTAAAATAGAATCTGGTGAGAACTGTTAAGACACGTTTGTGAATATAGCATTGGTAGAATATAATAGATATTTAGGGTTTTGAGCGACCTGTGGTCATTTTGTGCAACTTCTGTTTATGAAAGAATCTCTTGAAACACTCTTTTCGTGCATAGATTTACTAGGCATCTAGCAATTGGAGGTTATATCCATGTGGCAGATACTCCACAGTCTCTCATCTAATATTATGTGCAAAATACCCTATAGACTAGGAAGCATGTTTGATCTTCTTGGTTATAGGTGCAATTTATTCAACCAGCGTTTGTCTACGTGCATTGAATTCCATTATGACTACTTTTGGCATGGAGACAAACACAAAACATGGCCTCTGAAGAGCGTGTATGCTGGGATTTGGGATAAGACATATAAAGAATAACTTTACAAAAAAGCTGAATATTACATCATATGAGTTAAACACACTTGCCAAGAGTTATCAGTAACCATAACAGCCGATGAAAGTGGATATAACTGCGAATCAAACCAGTGGGCATCTCTTGTTTCTTAGCAAAATTTTCCACATTAAAGAAACCCTCAAAACGACATTTTTACTTGTAAGATACACAGGAGACGTATTTGATTTAGGAGACATTCAGAGCAGTTCTCTGCCTTTGTTGCATATGTATATCAAAGTGCTTTAGTGATAGTTGCAATTTTGGTAGTTATCTGCCACGTTAGAAATGAATCCAAACTAGCATATTTTGACCTTTCAATTTAATTGCCACAAAGCAAAATTCACTAGTATTCAGTGCCTCCCCTCAAGCAGAAATCCGAAGCACGTTTTCCCATTAAGGAGACTCCTTCTCTTCTCACAGATAGCAGATTTCCAAATGAGGAGAGAGCTGGTTGAAGAACCATGATGATCAGCCAGTGATAGGCGTTATTGACCTTTCTTGAAACAGCTTGACTTCTGAGCATCTTTTGAACTTGAGATACAGTAGATTTGATATCACACATTATAATGGATGGTTTTCTGATAGGACCTGACCATTTACTAGCCTACATCCTTCTAGTTTTCTACATAAACTCTCTACTGCAGCAACTAATAATTATTATTATTATAGTTGCTAACATTTGCTGATCTTATTGTTTTCTAGGCACTGTGCTGAGAACTTCATATCCATTTATTTCATTTCATCTTATACCACAAAACTCTAAGTTCTATTCTTCTTCCAATTTTACAAAACAGAAACAGACAAACAGAGGTAATTCTCTGAAAGATGTCTCTCTTAGTCCATTTCTGCTGCAATGTACCTTAGACTGGGTAATTTATAAAACAACAGAAATGTATTGCTAGTAGTTCCGGAGGCCAGAGGTCCAAGCTCAAGGCAGCAGTAGACTCAGTGCCTGCTGAGGGCCCATTCATCATAGATGGAATCTTCTGTATGTCCTCATATGGCAGCAGTAGACTTGCTGCCTGCTGAGGGCCCATTCGTCATAGATGGAGTCTTCCGTATGTCCTCATATGGCAGAAGAAGGAAGCAAGCTCTCTCAGGCCTTTTTATAAGGGCACTAAACCCATTCATGAAGGCTCCATCCTCATGACCTAGTCACCTCCTAAAGACCCCACCTCTTAATGTTATTTCATTGGGAATTATGTTTCAATGTATGAATTTTGGAGGAATGCAAACATTCAGATCAGATCTGTTTGACCTCAGAGCCAAAACTGGAAGTGGAATTTGCATGTTGCTCCTGGAACATATCTGGTAATTTTCCATCTCTATACATTTGCTATGCTGTTTCCTCTATACTGAATGATCCATACTATCCGTTTAACTTTGTATCTTTAAAGGCTTGCGTGTGTGTCCATCCTATTTTGGTGAGGTTGTTACTGAAACACCATGGGTGTGGTCTAAGTCCTGCTCTCACTGCACAGAAAGCCAATCACTGAGATGGTGAGTGTTGCCAGCGAAGAAGCTTTCATCCAGTGCTGCAGCCAAGGAAATGGGAGCTTAGCCTCAAATCCATCGCCCTGACTGACTAAAAATAGGGTTTCATACAACAGGCAAGAAACGTAACAATGTGTAGGAAACACGAACTAGGGAGGAACAGGGAGGCATCTGGTGGCCTGATCTGGTGAGTTGCAGTTCTTTAATGCTTTTTTTTTTTTTTTTTTTTTTTTTTTTTTTGGAGAGGCCTAAAGGTCTTTTCCTGAGGAAAGAACTCAGATGAAACAAATACAAGTTTCAAGTTTTAACAGCAGAAGAGTCAATGTCTATGTTTATACAAAAGAACACACTATAGGAGTACTCCATTGGGCCAGCTTCAAGGTCAATAGGAGCTATTCCAGTATTACAAACATCGTATATAAGCCCCTAAGTCTAACCAGTGTTTTGAGTTTTTCTCTTATGTGTAGCCACCATGCATGTAAAATTAAGACATCAATTACATGTGTATGCTTTTGCCTGTTGTTAATTTTTGTTGCTGTTGTTTTTTCAATTTAATTCACAGGCTCCAGCACAAAATGTAAGATGGGATAGGAAAAACTTTTTTCCTATCCAACAGAATGCTGAAAATGTAAATATTTTTTATTTGGTTTACAGTAAGAAGTGTGATTCCTTTTTTTCTACCTCTTCTACTTCTACATTTTAAGAGCTCTGTAGCTTAATGAGCTCCCAGGCTTATGAAAACCCTGACACAGCTAGTCTTGAAATGTTACCAACACTGTAGGATTTGAATACTTAACATGCTACTCATACTGCCGTAAAGTATGTAAGGTGGAAAGTATATTATGTTCTAGTGTGGGTACTTAGAGCACAGCACGACTTGTTGCCAGCCTCACATCACATCTGTTTTCTGCTTTTATACTTTATATCCAGGGTCATACAGTCAATTTTAGATATTTTTAAAAATCTTATTTCTATATTACTAAATTATTCATTAGGAGCCAGACTCTTCTAAGTTACTCTGGGAAAATGCCTTAGGCCTTCCACAGACACAAAATTTTCCTTCTTATAATAAAAAGCATTTGGCTAGGAATCAGAAGACCTACATTTTCATTCAAGAACTGGTACTAGTTTTTGTTGTGATGTTAGGCAGATCCATTGTTGTCTCTAAGCCACAATGTCCTGAACTCCAAACCACAGCATTGGCCTGGATGGTTTCTTAGGTCTCTCTTTGTGTCCGCAATTGGTGGGTTCTTGGTCTCACTGACTTCAAGAATGAAGCCAAGGACCCTCGCGGTGAGTGTTACAGTTCTTAAAGGTAGCGTGTCTGGAGTTTGTTCGTTCCTCCCGTCCAGAGTTCATTCCTCCCGGTGGGTTCATGGTCTCGCTGGCTGAGGAGTTAAGCTGTAGACCTTCGCAGTGTTACAGCTCATAAAAGCAGTGTCAACCCAAAGAGTGAGCAGCAGCAAGGTTTATTGCAAAGAGCAAAACAACAGAGCTTCCACAGTGTGGAAGGGGACCCTAGCAGGTTGCCACTGCTGGCTTGGGCAGCCTGCTTTTATTACCTTATCTGGCCCCACTCACACCTTGCTGATTGGTCCATTTTACAGAGAGCAGACTTGTCTGTTTTACAGAGAGCTGACTGGTCCATTTTGACAGGGTGCTGATTGGTGCCTTTACAATCCCTGAGCTAGACACAAAAGTTCTCCAAGTCCCCACTAGATTAGCTAGACACAGAGCACTGATTGGTGCATTTATAAACCTTGAGCTAGACACAGGGTGCTGATTGGTGCATCCACAATCCCTTAGATAGACACAAAGGTTCTCCAAGTCCCCACTAGACTCAGGAGCCCAGCTGGCTTCACCTAGTGGATCCTGCACCCGGCCACAGGTGGAGCTGTCAGTCCTGCAACTGCACCCACACTCCTCAGCCCTTGGGTGGTTGATGGGACCGGGGGCCGTGGAGCAGGGGACGGCGCTTCTCAGGGAGGCTCAGGCCTTGCAGGAGACCACGGCGGGGAGAGGCTCAGGCATGGCAGGCTGCAGGTGCCGAGCCCTGCCCGCGGGGAGGCAGCTGAGGCCCGGCGAGAATTAGAGCCCAGCACCGGTGGGCCGGCACTGCTGGGGGACTTGGCGCACCCTCCGCAGCTGCTGGCCCAGGTGCTAAGCCCCTCACTGTCCAGGGTCAATAGCACCTGCCACCAACTTTGAGTGCTGGCCTGCGGGCCGCCGAACCCACGCCCACAGCAGCCCCGGTTCCCGCCCATGCGCAGCAGCCTTGGTTCCTGCCCGGGCCTCTCCCTCCACACCTGCCCACAAGCAGAGGGAGCTGGTTCCGGCCTCGGTCAGCCCAGAGAAGGACCCCCACAGTGCAGGGTGGGCTGAATGGCTTCTCAAATGCAGCCAGAGTGGACGCCGAGGCCGAGGAGGTGCCAAGAGCCAGCGAGGACTGCTAGGGCTGCCAGCACATCGTCACCTCTCATCTTTAATACAAATTTTGCTATATGCTCTAAGGCTACAGTTTTGTCCATTACTCTGGTAATAATATACTTTCAGGCAGTAACTTGAAATAAAATTCAATTTTCATAAAATCTCTGGAAAACTGGAGAAAGAGAATTTTATTTCAGTATTGTTGTCCTGTGGATTGGAATATGTTCTAGCTCACATCATAATTCTTGAAACATTATAAAATATAAAAGCTTAAACTAATATGTTTAACTGACTCCAAGAGCATTAATGAAAAGTATATAACTATGAATACAGATGTAGTAATAAAAGAGAATTATCAGTCACCCTTAATTTGATTGCTGTCACCTTAGCTTTTAGAAGGGTAATAGGTAAAGACTGTTGTGCTCAGAACACCAGAAATCTATTAGAACGAGGTGAAAATTTGCTAGTGAAGGTATTTGTGAAAATAGAAATGCAGCTTATGTAAAAACTATTCACTTACATCTGCCCACAAATATAGAAACATCTGAATGCTCAGTTTTAATCTATTCCTCGGTAGGTTAAAGTGCTCTGGACTTACTTGTCTCTTCCTCTTGACTTGGAGAGAAGAGAAGCCTTTTGCTTTTACTCAGCATGAAGGAGCCTCAGGATAGTCACATCTCAACTCTTAGATGCCTGAGAGCTTTGTAATGCAAATCAGGCAGCTCCTTTTTTCTTACCAGCAACTTAATTTGGGACAGGATTGATTGACTAGAAAGTTTGCTAATCAGTTTGAAAGAAAACTAGGCTGGGGGCCAATGGAAGTTTGCCAGAACCTCCCTTCCAAAGACAAGGTCGACAGCTGGTCTCACTTTGGAAATGATTTTGGCCATTATCTTATCATTTGGTCCATTTTATATGGTCCACATCTCAAATTACAATGTTAATTTTGAAGGCACTCCAGAGAAAAGAAAGAGAAAAAAGACACTACACATGATTTAGAGAACAGATTTTATAATACTTTGAAAATGAGGTACCTTGTTGTAAATTTAAAATCCCCCTCCTGATTGTTTTAGAGTTGATAAGTATATTGACAGTTATGAATTACTGCTGAGCTCTAGCTTTTGGATGTAGCCGATGTGACAACCTTTGTTGGTGAAGCAAAGAAAACAACTTTGATTTGACCATGAAAACATATGAATTCCTGAACTATTAAAAATAATAACTCTTCTTTGTGTCATTCTCCAAAGTTTTAAAATAAAATTAGATCATTGCGCCCAAACCAAAAAGTTCTGAAGTCATTAAAGTGATGGAATCATAGGATGCACTGCAGGGGCTGAAATTCCAAACCTTGTAGGACAGGAAGGTAATGTGAATGTATGAATCAGACTAAACGTGGATAGTGGGGAATAGTGGGGTCTATGGAAAACTAGAATGAATATGCTTCTAAAGATGTTCAAATTTGGATTTAGAAAACAAATACCAGGCTCGTAAAACAAGAGACCTGGAATAAATTATCAGCTTTGAAAAAATTAGAGTTTGAAAAAATATATTAATTCTTATTTCAGAGACATCCATGTAATTCAGTGTCTTTCACAAGGCAGACAAAAAGAGCTTAGGAGAGAGAGACAAGGAAAATAGAAACAAATAAAAAGTGTTAAGTTTCTAAAAAGCATCAGGCACTGTGTTGGGCTTTGAACATGTATAATAGCAAGAATTCTCCCTGTGACTACCTGCAGTAGCCAGTATTATTCCCACTTCATGGATGAAAGATTCAATCTTAGAGAGTTTAGGTAACTTATAACAGTAGAAAAGCAAGAATTGGACACATGCACACATATGTTTATTGCGGCACTATTCACAAGAGCAAAGACTTGGAACCAACCCAAATGTCCAACAATGATAGACTGGATTAAGAAAATGTGGCACATCTACACCATGGAATACTATGCAGCCATAAAAAATGATGAGTTCATGTCCTTTGTAGGGACATGGATGAAGCTGGAAACCATCATTCTCAGCAAACTATCACAAGGACAAAAAACCAAACACCGCATGTTCTCACTCATAGGTGGGAATTGAACAATGAGAACACATGGACACAGGAAGGGGAACATCACACACTGGGGCCTGTTGTAAGGTGGGGGGAGTGGGGAGGGACAGCATTAGGAGATATACCTAATGTTAAATGACAAGTTAATGGGTGCAGCCCACCAGCATGGCACATGTATACATACGTAAAAAACCTGCACATTGTGCACATGTACCCTAAAACTTAAAGTCTAATTAAAAAAATAACTTTAACTTAAGAAAAAGAAAAGCAAGAATTTAATTACAAATCCTATGTTCTCTTCTCTATACTAAATGTATGAACTCAAGCAAGTTATTTATCCTCTTTATTCTTCATGTTTTAATGGGCATAATAATGCTTTATTCACTAGAATATTTTAAGAATTAAAAAAATTAATAATTGTAAAAATTCTCACAGAGTCTTTTTTTATGTTTGTTGAATATGAAAGTATGATAATTACTTTTGTTGAGCAACCATCGGCATAGCCGATGTTCGAACTCTTTCTGCAGAGGGATTTGGGCAAGACACCTTTTGTTCTTATACCTGGGTTTTATTGTGAGTTTTATCCAGTTAAGCTTGCGAGAATTTGGAGTGCAGCTTGCAGTTGTACAATGGCTGAGGAATATGAGAACATTGTGGTTACTGTAAAAATAAGAGTAATAACTACAAACTAAGGAATAACCTTATATTAATCAGGGTCCTCCAAAGAAACAGAAGTGTGTGTGTGTGTGTGTGTGTGTGTGTGTGTGTGTGTGTGTAGAGATTAATTGTAGGGAATTGGCTCCCACAATTATAGAGGCTGAGAAGTCCTGTGATCTGTAGTTGGCAAGCTGAAGCCTGGAAACCTTGCAGAGCTGGTGGTATAGTTCCAGCCTGTCTGAAGGCCTGAGAACCTGGAGAGCTGATGGTGTGATTTACAGTTCAAAAGCCAGTGCGCTCAAGACCCCAGGAGGTCTAATGTTTCCATTTGAGTCAGAAGCCAGGAAAAGATTGGTGATGTTCCAGCTCAAGCAGCCAGGCAGAAGGAGTTCCCTTGTTCCACAAGAGGGCCAGACTTTTTGTTTTATTCAGGCCTTCAGTTGGTTGGATAAGATTCACCTACATTAGGAGGACAATTGGCTTTACTCTTATCAATTTAAATGTTAGTCTCCTCCTGAAACTCTCACAGCCCTCACAGACATACCAAGAATAATGTTTGGTTTAATATCTGGGCACCCTGTAGCCCAGTCAAGTTGACACATAAAAGTAATCATCACATATGGTAATATGTAATAGGATAAGCTGTAATGAGTTAGGAAATGGTCTGATGTTAACAAAATAATAAAGCAAATGTGTTGAATGCCTGTGGGAACATGTAACGAGATAGTCATGCACATGGTGAAGAAATTTGTTAGCCGAAGAAGTTCAATATACTTGCTCCTCCAGGATAACTTTCCCACAGGAAACTTTGGGAGCTACTCAGGTATTGCATCCTCTGGGAGTAATTAACTATTCACTAACAGGAGGTTTGCATGTAACCAGCAACAGCAGGTAAAATTTCAGGTGCTTCTATCAAAGAACTAGAGAGATAGCTCAGCCACTGCTGGATCCTGTGCAAAGATCCCTGGAGAATGCACCTTCCCTGAGGTATGGTGTGACATTTACAATACACACTGATGTATATTGTATACGTTTTATTGAGTTGGAGCAAGATGGGGTCTATTTACTCCCAGTTGATTTTCAGAATCATCATTTTTGTATATTCTCAACAAACCTGTCCCTCTCTCGCCTCATGATAACTACCTGGCACAACTCTATCCCTTGTAAATCCAGCTTTCCACAGAGCTGAGTGTGGCTGGAGAAGCCCACAGCGACGCTGATTGCTCTTCCCTTACATTCGTGATCACTGATCGGGGCTGGCTGCCTGATTTGCAGGGCCCAGGGCAAAATGAAAGTGTGGGGCTGTTTGTTCAAAAGACATTTTTAAAAAGCCTAATTAAATGCACTAAAATCTAAGGCGTTTTCATTTTAAAAATAATTTGTGACTTATAAACCATAAACAGGCAACAGTGACACACGAGAAATAACACAAACTTACAAATTGCAAAAATTATGTGTGACTCCACAGTCACACACATTAAGACACCAATGCAGCTGGCCATGTCGGTAACCGCTAGTAGGCTCCTAGCACACCTGCCATTCTAATGCCTTCCCTCACTCATTCCTGTTTCTGGAGGCTCCTTCAGATTCTCTCTCCTCTCAAGCCTCTAACGTTTTCTCTCCCATTCTCACTCACAGTTGATGACTTTGGGGTATATGTCACTGAAAGAAAAACAAATTTAAGCCAAAACCAGAATAAGATGAGAGCTTCTGCAAACTGCTACTTCCTCATCACCCCCCACCTGGATCTACGGCCAAACACTCTGTCTTCCTTTTTGTTACCCAGAAGTTAAACTGGTGCACTAAATCCCAATGTCTCTCTCGAATTCCAGCAATTCTCCTTCTACTGTATATGGTAAACCAGTATTCAGGGTCCAGCCAAGAAAACAGAAACACCACTAATTATTTTAGTAGACAGAGATTTAAATGTGGGAAATTGACTAAATAGAATTAAAAAGGGGAACTGAAGTATTGCAGAGAGTGAAACTGCAGGGGCAGCCACCAACTGTCCAGGGCTGAGGAACAAAGGAAAGAAGTTGGGGTTACTAGAATCCAGAAGCTGGAGGAGGGGCCCCCAGAGCTGGAGCTCAGTCCCCCAAGAAGAGGCACCGTCCGGCTGGTGCTCATACCTTTGACAGGCTCATGGGGAGGGTATCTCTGGGAGCACTAAAAGAAGCCAGGCACGGGAACTGATGTTATCGCTACTGACCGCTGCTGCCAGGGTGACGGGCATTGCTGAGAAGCCTGGGTAGATGACAAGGCCAGGAGGAGCTGGTCCCTTCTCCCACCGCCTGCCTCCCTGGCTCCCTCCGGTGCTCCTGACCCTGGCAGGACCAACCGGGATGCCGTTGACAAGGAGGGAAGTTTGTCAAGTCCTGATTTCAGCATCTGACCATGACAAATTTAAAGCTGAGAAACAATAGCCACAGAACCAGAATATATGGTAACCCATTTGTAACAACATAACTATAGGTTCCTAAAAATCTTTAGGATGTAACTGTCTCGACTGAGGAACTAAGTCTTTTTGGGGACAAGTAGAATGGAGTGGAAAGATAAGATTGGAATGACAAAAATTCAAGGCAAAATTAGCATAGGGAGTGTGGGATTATATTTTTTTAACATTTACATTTGGTAAAATAAAATGAAACAGATTATAAATTACAAATAATGGAGACCATATAATAATACATTTCTACATATTTATTTTTTAAAACTTTTTATGTGAGAACAATATTTATAGAAAAGTTGCAATGATAATACAAAGAACACTTATACATTTTACCCAGATTCACTACTTGTGTTAATATTTTATCAATTCTTTAATTATTTTTTCTCACATATTTATATGTATACTTATATACCTCTACACTTTTTTGTATATGCATTTCTTTTTATATATTTGTATGTTTGCAAGATATAATATATACACATTCTCATATACTCGTATATAACCTGCTGTCTGAGATCTAATTCATCAAATGACCCAATAATATCTTTACTAGGACTTGTTTCCCTTCAGGATGGGGTCCAGTTAAGATCAGGATTGCAGTTAGCTGTCATGCCCCTTTAGTGTCCTTTATTCTGAAACTTTTTCACAGCATCGCTTCTTATTGTTATATTAACCTTGTGAACAATATCACCCTCCCTTTTTAGAAGACGATTCCTCATTTTGGATTTGTCTGCAGTTTTCCCGTGACCAGAAACAGGCTGTGTTCCTGAATTCGATAGTGCCGACGGGACAGCGGCGGTAGTACCGACGTGATGTTGGGTTCTTTTCAGGGCCTCACAGCTGGGACACACAATATCCCTCATCAGTGCTGCTGATGTTGTTAAGATGTCAACTTGGTGTCCAGTTTCTCCATGATAAAATTACGTGTTTTCTCTTGCAATCAATAATCAATCTGTGGGAAACATCCTAAGTTCTGAAAACTATAAAAATATCCCATGCTTCATCAAGATTTCCCCTGAAATTTGGCATCCATTGATGCTTCTTACCTGAACTAAGGCTTATTGTGATGAGTGAAAAACCATGATTCTCTCACTCCCACCTTTTCTCCATGTTTAGCAGGTCAACACCTGGTGCTCCAGTGTGAGCAAGAGCCCCCCCCTTCCTCCTACTTTCTCCATGTTTAGCAGGTCAACACCTGGTGCTCCAGTGTGAGCAAGAGCCCCCCCCTTCCTCCTACTTTCTCCATGTTTAGCAGGTCAACACCTGGTGCTCCAGTGTGAGCAAGAGCCCCTCTCCTTCCTCCTACTTTCTCCATGTTTAGCAGGTCAACACCTGGTGCTCCAGTGTGAGCAAGAGCCCGCCTCCTTCCTCCTGCTTTTTCCATGTTTAGCAGGTCAACACCTGGTGCTCCAGTGTGAGCAAGAGCCCTCCTCCTTCCTCCTTCCTCCTACTTTTTCCATGTTTTGCAGGTCAACACCTGGTGCTCAGTGTGAGCAAGAGCCCTCCTCCTTCCTCCTACTAACGTATGTCTTCGTTTAATGCTCTATTTATTATCCGTAAAAGCACATGGATTCTTAATTGTTCAATGGGTAATTTATTATGTTTTTTAGTTCTCTTGGTGCTCAAACTGTCCCAAATTTAGCCAGCATAAGTCCCTTCAAATTGCTCTCCGTATTTTTACAAAATGCCCCATCAATCCTTTGAACACTTCCTTAATACATGGCATAGAAAGGTATTCCAGGCTTATCTTGCAGTTTTCATGTCCCAGCCCTGGAATTGCCTGTTTCTCTCAGAAGCCCTGGTTCCTTTTAGTGGGGAAGAGAATTGACAATCTGGGTCCCCGATATGCTTACTGCTGTTGGGGTATCTTTGCTTATAGGCATAGTCAGAGAAGTGTCCCCCTCCTGCATTACTTCTACCCCGTTCTCTCTAACCTCTTAGATAACCAACTAGATCATTTCCTGTTTTTTTTAATCTTATGTTTCTTTTTGCAAAACCATACACCTGTGTGTTTTTATCTTATATATATTTTTCTTACATAAAGGTAGCATATGCTTTCATGCATTTTCCTTTTTTCCTTTAATAATAGCTACTGGAAACTGCTCCACTTCCTTTTACAGAGATCAACCTCATTCATTTTTATAGTTTTGAAATACTCCATTGTGTGTATGTACTGTAGTTTATTCAACCGATAGTCTATGCTTGGACACTTCAGTAATTCCAAACGAATGCAGTAAAAGTCATGCTACAAGTTATGCCCTCATGCATATGTACTTTAGCATGGTTGAAAGAGTTTTTTTCCGTGGAATTTCCCAGAAGTGGGGTTGCTAGAATGAGGGTAAATGGAAATGCAATATTGCTTTCTAGCCAGGCATGGTGGCTCATGCCTGTAATCCCACCACTTTGGAGGGCCAAGATGGGCTAACCACTTGAGGTTAGGAGTTCGAGACCAGCCTGGCCAACATGGTGAAACCCCATCTCTACCAAAAATACAAAAAAAATTAGCCAGGCACAGTGGCGGGCTCCTGTAATCCCCATTACTCACAAGGCTGAGACAGGAGAATGGCTTGAATCCGAAAGGCAGAAGGGAGCTGAGATCGTGCCACTGCACTCCAGCCCAGGCAACAAGAGCAAAACTCCATGTCAAAAAAAAAAAAAAAATATATATATATATATATATAATATATATGTGCGTATATATGTGTATATATATACATGCATATATGTATATATAAGTATATATGTA
The DNA here is from genome assembly GCF_006542625.1 of Nomascus leucogenys. Classification (NCBI taxonomy): domain Eukaryota; kingdom Metazoa; phylum Chordata; class Mammalia; order Primates; family Hylobatidae; genus Nomascus; species Nomascus leucogenys. Next base: position 109,788,451 of record NC_044387.1, on the reverse strand, counting down.
TATGTGTATATATGGATATATGCATGTATATATGTATGTATATATATATTTTGTGTGTGTCTCTGTGTATGCTTTCCTTCATAGGGATTGTATCATTTTGCATTCCCACCAAGAGTGTGTGACTGGACTTTTCCCCCTACAGTTTCACCAGTTGTATGCATTGTCAAACTTGATTTTTTTTGCTTATCTGATGGGTAAGAGCCTGTATCACAGTGTAGCTTTAATGTTCAGTTATCTTTTTATGAGGGAACTTGAAAAATCTTTCCATATACTTTCAGGTTCTTTTATATGTCTGGTTGTAAATTGCCCTTTCCTATCTTTTGTTCATTCATATAGAATTGCTGTTCATTTCCCTCTATTTTTAAAAGTATTTTTTAAAAGGAGGATTAACACTTCGTGAATTTAGGTTACCAGTATTTTGTTATAGTTTATTTGTCTTTCAACTTTGCTCTGTACAACATTTGATTGTTAAATAATCAGTTACCAGTGTTTTATCACATCTAGATTTGAGTAAGAGTCAGAAGACCTCCCCTAGACCCAGGTAACGGTACAGAGTTTCTGTCTGGGATGATGATAAATTTCTGGAAACAGGTAGTGGTGGCAGTTGTAAACACTGTGAATGTACTTAATGACACTGAATTGCACACTTAAAATGATTAAAATGGTAAAGTTTATGTTATACTCATTTTTTAAAAGGTTAAATTCAACTTTTTTCGGTACTCGTACAATTTTATGTTACATTGAGAACTTTGACACTTGGGATGATATTCTTTTGAAGGGTGTAAGGAAGTGATCTAATTATGTATTTTCCTAAATTACTATCCAGTTGCCTCAACTTAAAAATCATCTTTGCTGCAGTAATTTGAGTACAACCACTAGAGTATATCAGATTTCCATTGGAGATGGATCTATTTCTTGATTTTCTATTCTATCCCATTGGCCTTTTCATACACTAATTCCAAACTAATTTAGTTTTACAGGCTTTACAGTATATTTTAATGAGGCAAAATCTAGTTTTCTATTCAAAGCATCTCCTTTTCTCCTATTTTTATTCTGAGTTTAATCAACAAAACCAAATACAAATATACTATATGTATATATATATATTTATCTTTTTCTGTTCTTATTTTTGTATTTATGGCTACCAGTGGCCTTTGTCTTTCCAAATGCTTCTTTGAGGATATTTAATTCACTTTGGAGTGTTGTGTTACAGATTTATTGTTTGTGTGTGTGTATTTTTTAAATTGGGTAACAGCAAAAATGGTTTGCTTTACCTTCTTTAATTGTTTTAGGGTACTTCCATTTGGGTGTGGTTTGTTTTTCCTCTTTCTATCCATTTTGCATGGATTTTAGTATGACCTTTTCTATAGGTTCTGCCTCCTGAATGCACTGTTTTCTTATTGGACAATTGTGGGGAAGGATTAGTGCTTTTGTTTTGCTTTGTCTCTGCAGGATACTCAGGTTTCACTTTTTTATTCTGTCCCTCAGGGCCTCCCTTCCCAGGGGTGCCCCTTTTTTCCTTATGTCTGACTCTCCCGTAGGTGAAACATGCGGCTCACTGCTTTTGGTCCTGCACATTTGCAAGCCTCTTCCCTGCCTCCAGTCCCGTGAAGTATCTGTACCCTGCACCTCCTTCTGAAGTGAGATTGTCTGTGCTTTGTCTGAGTGCATCACTTAGGTCTATTTTTTTTTTTTTTTCATGGAGTCTTGTGGCACTGGGTGGGTAGTGGGAGCTCTAGTAGAATTAAAGGTAATATGAAGATCACAGCCCTTGGTTTCTTAGTTATGTGGAGGGTGTGGATTATGAATATGGTTGCCCTTCTCGTGGATTTTATTATTTGTTCTTGGGAGGGATAGTGAAAATCAGGTTATTGCCACATTTTTCCTGCTACAAATCCGGAAGTTTGATTCCCATTTACTTTTGTTCTCAAGGTGACTTTATGATAATAATCAGAGGTTGTATGAGTGTTGAGGGAGGAGGAAGTGAAATTTGTGGACTATTATTGGGAAAGTAACTCTCTGTAACCTCTTCCTCTGGCAGCACATGGATCTCACTCTCCTAGGCTGGCTGGGGTGCATTGTTGGAGTTTCATGCACGTGCAGTGTCTTACGCTCAAGATGCACAGAATCTAAGCACACAGCATTGCAAGGGGATCCCATCCTCCTGAACATGCTTTCTAGGTTCTTTCCAAGAAAGGACGCTAGTAACATTGTATTGGAACCTTTTCATATCTTTACAAAGTTGTAGCAAATCAACCAAACTTTATTGGAAGGCCTATTGTTTCTGTACACATTCAAATTAGTTCCTTAAAGTGTTCAGTGTTTTTTACCAGTTTATTTTCATGAAGCTTTTTTTTAAACACACGTCTTAAGGATCATACCGTGTTTTTGATGCTGCAGTTTTCCGTGTATGTAATTACAGGGCTCTTTCCAATACTCTCCCTGGTTCTGCATTTCCTCAGCCACCATTAGCACATTCTACTCTATGGTGATTGGATCGGCATTTTAAATCCTGTTTGGTAGAAAGAGAGTTCCATGTTTACGTCCAAGATGTAATGGATATCTCTAAAAGACAGTATGACATTTCCTGTGTAAAACAACTAAAGTCCAGAATTCACTTCCTGGTCAATATCGTGGGGACTACCTAAGCAGCACGTGAGAACACACACACACCATGCACACACACAACAAAAAAGTGAGTGATAATCGATTTTTTTTTTTTTTTTTTTTTTTGAGACGGAGTCTTGCTCTGTCCCCCAGGCTGGAGTGCAGTGGCACAATCTCGGCTCACTGCAAGCTCCGCCTCCCGGGTTCACACCATTCTCCTGCCTCAGCCTCCCGAGTAGCTGGGACTACAGGCGCCCGCCACCACGCCCGGCTAATTTTTTGTATTTTTAGTAGAGACGGGGTTTCACCGTGTTAGCCAGGATGGTCTCGATCTCCTGACCTCGTGATCCGCCCGCCTCGGCCTCCCAAAGTGCTGGGATTACAGGCTTGAGCCACCGCGCCCAGCCGATAATCAATTTTAAGGACTAACTCTGGAGTCAGACTAATTGGGCTCTGATTACAGCTATGATTACAGCTCTAGTGGTAACTAGCTTTACGATCTTGGGCACATTATTTAACCTCTTGTCCCTCAGTTACTTCATCTGTAAAACCGAGATAACAATTGTAATTATCTCATAAAATTATTGGAAGGAATTAATGAATTAGTATCAGTAAAGTGATTGGAACAATTCCTGGCATATAATAAGCCCCACATATATGCTGTATAAATGCTAGTTAAATGACTAAACACACAATGAAATGTAATAAAAGAAAATAAAATTAAACATAATATATTACCAACTGGGTAGATGGCAACAGAGAGAATGAAGATAGAGATGAACAATCAGAGATCTCTTCCACCTGGAGAAATATTCCATTACATGACACAGTGGCAACTTGAGTGGACTAACATATATATATATATATATATATATATATATATATTTATTTAATTCCCACATTTAAGAAAAAGTGGTATTCAAACAGAAATCTGTACCCATTCGAATTTTGCATAAAGAGAACCATGATGAGAAGGAATTACTGTACTTTGGTGTACTCTTGAAATTATTATATATTTATAAAGATTTTTAAAAATATGGACTTTAGATGACTAATTTCTTAATATTGTGCCTGTAGAGAGACATTTGGAGAAAAAAATTAAACCTTTATAGATAACCTTAAATATCTGAATACATGTCTAGGTGAATGATGGGACAATGGAAGGAGGGTGTAGTGAGCATAGTCAGATTGAATGATGGACAATGATAGGAAGGGTGTAGTGAGCATAGTTTGAATGATGCACAATGGAGGGAAAGGGGTGTAGTGAGCATAGTCAGTTTGAATGATGGACAGTGGAAGAAGGGTGTAGTCAGCTAGTCAGTTTGAATGATGGACAATGGAAGAAGGGTGTAGTAAGCATAGTCAGTTTGAATGATGGACAACGGAAGAAGGGTGTAGTGAGCATAGTCAGTTTGAATGATGGACAACGGAAGGAAGGGGTGTAGTGAGCATAGTCAGTTTGAACGATGGACAATGGAGGGAAGGGGTGTAGTGACCATAGTCAGTTTGAATGACGGACAATGGAAGAAGGGTGTAGTGAGCATAGTCAGTTTGCATTTGAAAGTGATGCTGAAGTCCTCGTCGTTGGTATGCCAGAGAGATCTGGGTCACAGAACATACAGAAACGTTTGTGTGTAAGTGTTGTGTGCATTTGCACATTTTTCATGGGGAAAAGTCCATCTGATGATCAAAAAAGTGTGTGTCCCAGCAAAGGTGCAGAAATTATTATCATGTGATTTCCTGGTTAATAGTATGTGAAAGTATTTTAAAGGCAATATACTCATAATTTCAAGAAGAGATAATCTAAAAATTACCCATCTTGTATGAAACAAAGAAAAGAATCAGATAAATTAAATACACACTTACTATTCCTTAAATGTTATTTTTTCTTCCTTTTATTTCTCTTCTATATTCACTGTTGTGGCATTATATTGATTTTCGTTTTCTTTTTGTAATTTGGAAGGCAGCTATGCTCACTATTATATAAACAATGCTTGAGAGTTTTCTTATGTTGTTATTAACGTTCCTGTTCAGGTAAATCATATTATCTAATGATTTCATTTCAAGGTAAAATACAAACAGTTTTATTTCTTAAAGAAGACCTTGGTTTGATAGGAATGAGAAACACTCTGCCATGCCCTATGCGAACAATTCTAATTGGGTAAAATCTAATACTTTGCAAACTGTCCCCAGAGACCTTACTGATTTTAGAGCAGAAGAAAAAGTTTCTATATAGAACCCTATGTTTGAGAGGAGGAGAGGGGCTACAGCTAAGTATACAGAAAAAACAAGGTTCCATAATCAAGAAAGAAAAAGGTGGAATCTGAGTCTCTCTGTCTTTTCGTCTTTACCTCTGTGTGTGTATGTTCTATTCCATCATGTCTCACCTTTATCTCTTAAAGGGCAATGCGTGCACACAGCAGGCATGTATGTGTTAATTGATTCACACTCCACACAATCCCCATTTCTCTTGTTCTTATCCCACCCACAATAGAGTTCAATAGAGCTAACAATGGAAAATATAATGAGTCCGTCGAAATTTAATCCCCTTTTGTTTAAGCTATCTCCCTCTCTAATTAACAGCTGTCCATACCATTATTGCTCACGAATCTGGCGACAGTTCTCTGCATCGAGGCAGGCAGCAATCTGTGAAATCATGTTGTCAAAGGGGACAGCATAGTCCAGCTCCGATTGCACCCTTGGTGGCTTTTGGCCTAATGAAAAGGGTGTCTGGAACATGGAGACCAGAAGAAGCCCTCTCCTGTTAGTGCAGAGCCCCTGCTCCGGGGTTGCATTCTAGCTTTCGTCACACATTTTAAAATCCAAATGTAAGAATGATGTACCTTTGAAAAGACAGTGGGTTACACTGAGGGACTGAAGGAGTGGCCAGGGTCAAGTAGAGAGGGGAGACAAAGAAGGCAAAAGGGGAGCTTTGAGTAAATATCTCCTAGCCTCCAACCTCACCCTCCATGAGCTTCCCCTTCCCCAAGGCTGAGGCTTCCTCTTCTGAGCTTGCGCCCTCACCCTCCCTGAGCTTCCGCAGGGCTGAGGCTTCCTCTGCTGGGCTTCCGCCCTCACCCTCCATGAGCTTCCGCAGGGCTGTGGCTGCCTCTCCTGAGCTTGCGCCCTCACCCTCCCTGAGTTCCCTCAGGGCTGAGGCTTCCTCTGCTGGGCTTTCGCCCTCACCCTCCCTGAGCTCCCTCAGGACTGAGGCTTCATCTGCTGGACTTGCGCCCTCACAGTCCCTGAGAGTCTGCAGGGCTGAGGCTTCCTATGCTGAGCTTGCGCCCGCACCCTCCCTGAGCTCCCTCAGGACTCAAGCTTCCTCTCCTGAGCTTGCGCCCTCACCCTCCCTGAGCTTCCACAGGGCCGAGCCTTCCTATGCTGGGCTGGCGCCCTCACCCTCCCTGAGCTTACGCAGGGCTGAGGCTTCCTCTTCTGAGCTTGCGCCCTCACCCTCCCAGAGCTCCCTCAGGACAGAGGCTTCATCTTCTGGACTTGCGCCTTCACGCTCCCTGAGCTTCCGCAGGGCTGAGGCTTCCTCTGCTGGGCTTGCGCCCTCACACTCTGTGAGCTCCCTCAGGGCTGAGGCTTCCTCTACTGGGCTTGTGCCCTCACCCTCCCTGAGCTTCCGCAGGGCTGAGGCTTCCTCTGCTGGGCTTGCGCCCTCACCCACCCTGAGCTCCCTCAGGACTGAAGCTTCCTCTTCTGGGCTTGCGCTCTCACCCTCCCTGAGCTTCCACAGGGCTGAGGCTTCCTCTGCTGAGCTTGCGCCCTCACCCTCCCTGAGCTTCCGCAGGGCTGAGGCTTTTTTTTTTTTTTTTTTTTTGAGAGGGAGTCTTGCTCTGTCACCCAGGCTGGAGGGCAGTGGCGCAATCTCGGCTCACTGCAAGCTCCGCCTCCGGGGTTCACGCCATTCTCCTGCCTCAGCCTCTCCGAGTAGCTGGGACTACAGGCGCCCGCCACCACGCCCGGCTAATTTTTTGTATTTTTAGTAGAGACGGGGTTTCACCGTGGTCTCCATCTCCTGACCTCGTGATCCGCCTGCCTCGGCCTCCCAAAGTGCTGGGATTACAAGCGTGAGCCACCGCGCCCGGCTGGGCTGAGGCTTCCTCTGCTGGGCTTGTGCCCTCACCCTCCCGGAACTCCCTCAGGACTGAGGCTTCCTCTCCTGGGCTTGCGCCCTCACCCTCCCTGAGCTCCCGCAGGGCTGAAGCTTCCTCTGCTGGGCTTGCGCCCTCACCCTCCCTGAGCTTTGGCAGGGCTGAGGCTTCCTCTCCTGAGCTTGTGCCCTCACCCTCCCTGAGCTTCTGCAGGGCTGAGGATTCCTTTCCTGAGCTTGCGCCCTCACCCTCCCTGAGCTCCCTCAGTGCTGAGGCTTCCTCTGCTGGGCTTGTGCCCTAACCCTCCCTGAGCTCTCTCAGGGCTGAGGCTTCCTCTCCTGAGCTTGCGCCCTCACCCTCCCTGAGCTTCCACAGGGCTGCAGCTTCCTCTCCTGAGCTTGCGCCCTCACCCTCCCTGAGCTCCCTCAGGGCTGAGGCTTCCTCTTCTGAGCTTGCGCCCTCACCCTCCCTGACCTTCCGCAGGGCTGAGGCTTCCTCTGCTGGGCTTGTGCCCTCACCCTGCCTGAGCTCCCTCAGGACTGAAGCTTCCTCTCCTGAGCTTGCGCTCTCACCCTCCCTGAGCTTCTGCAGGGCTGAGGCTTCCTCTGCTGGGCTTGTGCCCTCACCCTCCCTGAGCTTCCGCAGGGTTGTGGCTTCCTCTACTGTGCTTGCGCACTTGGAGAAGCCCCCTCTGGGTGGTGATTTCTGTGCAATTGACTCCCACTGTTTAACACACACATGCACACACACACACACACAGTAAGGAGGTCGGCAAGGGCACCTGCAGCAGTACATACATGCTTTCCTAATAGAATGCTGCTTTTAATAAACAGCAACCTCTCATTCTTTTAGTTTTTGTGGACTTCATTGTTTAAAACTGTAAATAAAGAACTCTGGATTCCTCATACATACTATTAAGTGTTAGTATTTCCTTTACTGGAAGCCTTCAACGTATCAGGAACTGTGCAGGGTGTTGGGGTACTCAGGGGCCAAAGCCAAGGCTACTGCCTTGAGGGAACTCTCAAGCCAGGTACTCAGAGACGGCTGTGTATTGCGGATCTCAGCCACGGAGGCTGAATTTCACAGAAGTCTTAGTATATGTTTGTTATATGTGTTGCTTAATTAACATTTCCAAATAGTAATTTTAGTCACCTCCACAATAATCTAGTTATACATACAGTCACGTGTCACTTAATGAAGGGAATACGTTCTGAGAAAAGCATCCTTAGGTGATTTTGCCATTGTATGAACATCACAGAGTGCACTCACACAAACCCAGATGGTACAGCCTCCTCCACTCCCGGGCCACGTGGTACAGGCTGTTGCTGCTGGGATACACACCTGCCCAGCAGGGGACGCTACTGAACACTGCAGGCAGCTGGAACACAATGGTACGGATTTATGTATCTAAACATAATAAACAGAGAAAAGGTACAGTAAAAACATGGTATAAAAAGTGGAAAATGGTACACTTTTATAGGGCACTTTCCACGAACGGAGCTTGCAGGACTGGAAGTTGCTGGGGTGAGTCTCTGAGTGAATGGCGAGTGGATGTGGAGGCCTAGGACACTATTGTACACCCCTTTATAAACACTAGACACTCATGCTACACTAAATTTATAAGAAATATTTTTTCTTTCTTCAATAATGAGTAACCTTTGCTTACTGTAATGTCAAACTTTTAATTACTAAACTGACTCTTGTAATTACACTTAGCTTAAAATGCAAACACATTGTACAGCTGTACAAAAATATTTTCTTTCTTTATATCCTTATTCTTTCAGCCTTTTTGTATTTAATTTTTTTTGACTCTGTAAACTAGCTCGTCATAAACAAAGTCACAAACACACACATTAGCCTAGGCCTGCACAGGGTCAGGGACATCAATATCACTGCCTTCCACCTCCACATCTTGTCCCACTGGAAGATCTTCAGGGTGAAAACATGCATGGAGCTGTCACAGTGGATGTGAATATGCACCACTCATACTGTGGGTGAAAATGCTTTCCTAGGGCTATACACCAACCTTTAGACTCAAATGCAGTAAGTCGCGTTAGCTGTATTGTTGAGCCCAAGGCTTGGGGACAGGGTTACAAAGCACAGACACTGTGGGGTTTGATCATATGCATCTGGAAAAATACAATCACTTATTTGGGTCGACAGCTATTATTTGTGTATTTTCCTTTTAGAAACACTTATCAAATGCCTACTCTTTGCTATTATGTTGGTGTTGGTGATACAAACCATATGGTTCCATCTTCGAAGAGTTTTCAGTCTAGGAGGGGAGGCAGCTTCACGAACAGTGATTGCTGCAGAATGTGGTCAGTGCATTGTCACGCATCCAGGCACCACCACGGCATGATGCGGGGAGCGAGGAGCCATAAAGTCAGGCAAAAGCATGGAAAGAAAGATATTTGAAGAGGAGGGGGCCTGCAAAAGAACTGAAACATGAAGAGCCATTGAAACAAAACTGACAGGCAATATGGTCGAGTTCCCGATGACCCAAATGATCACTCATTCAGGCAGTTTGGCTCACCAAGAACAGACCTGGGGGCGACCTGGAAGGGGGTATCAGACTGCCACAGGTTAACATAGAGAAGCGAGGTGATGCCGGATGCAGCGGGTCGCCCCTGTAATTCCAGCATGTTGGGAAGCGAAGGCAGGAGAATCATTTGAGGCCAGGAACTGCAGACCAGCCTGGGCAACACGGTGTGATGTCGTCACTCCAAAAAATAAATAAAAGATTAGCTGGATGTGGTGGTACATGCCTGTGGTCCGACCTACTTGGGAGGCTGAGGTGGGAGGATCATTTCAGCCCAGGAGTCCCAGCCTGCAGTGAGCCATCATCACGCTACTGCACCCCAGCCTGGGCAGCAAAACAAGACCCCATCTCTACAAAAATAGAAAAAAGAAGAGAAAAGTGAGGTCATGCAGTGCAGGGGCCTTCCTGCAATCCTAGATCTCAATGACTCCTGGCGCTTCTGTTGTCAGGACACTCATTAAAACTCACCCCATGAGCGTCTTTTTCTTCCACCGTTGCCCCCATGAGCCTCTTTTTCTACCACCATCACCCCCTATTAGTTCCTTTTATGCTACCATCTGCTGCTATAAGCCTCTTTTTTCCACCATCACACCCATGAGCTTCTTGAGTGCAGGGACATGTCTGATTTGACTTGGCACCTATGTTTGCTATTATGATACTGTGTATTTATAAGGCACCAAAATGTATGATTGTTACATCAATAAATCATCAGCAAACCTTGAAGATTTAATTAGGAAAAAAATCAGCTTTTGTGGCAAGTCAAGAATCCACAGGAGGCAGCTATTAGGGTCAGTGCTGTTGAGACTGCAAGGCCTGAGGAGCTGGAACCGTGATAGATTGGAAACAGCACCTCCTCCTACCACGGGCTTTATTCACAAGTATAATTTATTTTTTCTGTGTAGGAGCTTGAGGGATTTCAGAACATGATATCAAGTAAATGTATTTTACATGTCATTCTTTCCTTGGCATCATGGTTTAAGCCATTCAAATATCTTCATAATCAAAGGCATAATAAACTACGACTAAAACGGTGTGCCTGTGAAAATGTCCTTCGCACTGTCCCCGGTTGGAAGCTCTGCTTTTACCGTCGCAGACAGCAGGGCCGTTTGCGAGCGCAGCCGGGCTCTGTGGCTGGAGCTGAGTCAGAAGACAGCTGGCCTGCACCGCGGAGGCGCGGAGACCACACAGGTCGTGTGGCTCCATCGCAGCTACAGGATTCTGGGACATAATATCCGCCCCGGACTGAATGTTTAGGTCCCTCCCAAATTAATGTTAAAACCCTAATCCCCAGGAAAACAGTATTAGGAGGCACGGCCTTTGGAAGGTGATTAGGCCAGCAGGGACTTATTGCCCTTATAAAGGATAGGGCTCCCGTCCCCTTCAGCCACAGGAGGCCACAGTGAGAAGGCACCATCCAGAAGCCAGGACAGCAGCCCTCACCAGATGCCGAATCTCCCTGCACCTTGACCTTGGACTTCTTCACTTCCACAACTGTTGAGAAATAAATCCTTCATTGCTTATAAGCCACTCTGTCAATTGTATTCTGAGATAGAAATCCAAACAGACACAGACCATATCGGTTGTATAAAGTGGAATCCAGCTGGCCCCACTGTCTTCGTCCTGCAGGGGCAACCACATGCCCGCCTCAGAGGCATCCTCTTCTGAGACAAGGTAGCATAAATTGAGTCGGGAAGTGACCTACTCTTAGCTCCATCCTTTATTTCCTGGGTGATCTTGGAAAGCTGCATCTCTCTGGCCATTGGTTTTCTCTCCTGTAAAATGGGGATATTGGGACTTCTTAGGCGATTAAGATATGCGACTGAAGCGGCTACATTGTCTGGGGTATATATTCTGGGGTTCCTTGTTGCGTGGCAGGAAAACTTGGGACACGGATACACACGAGGAGTTTCGGATTGGAGGTTTAAAAGGCAGAAGAGAAAGAGAAAACAGCTCTCTCCACAGAGAGAGGGGCCTTTGAGGGGACAGGGTGGCTAATGCACCCAATTTTATCGTCAGGTTTGAGGAGGCGGGGTCTGATTTCCTTAGGGCTCAGGGATTGGTTCCCTCAGGTATGACGTTTACATAGTGCGCGGGAAGACTGGTCGCCCTACCGCAATCTTATTATACAAATGGCCTTTCCAGTTGATCAGAGCCATTTTGTCTGCTCCTTGCAGTACAGGTGGTTGACAAAGAGAAAGGAAGATGGAGCCGATCTTGAACATGTCTAGTCCCTAGTTCCTGCCAGTATGCACCATGCAAGCTCCCAGCTGGCTAGTCTGTCTGCAGCTCGACTTTACAGGCTGCTCTTTGATAGAATATGATGTGGGGCTGCTTTTCATTGAAAAGAAAGGCCTTACCAAGGACTCCCCTACCCTTTCTATCTGCCTAAGTGATTTCTTCTTAACTCCTAGATCACTACGTAGCTAAAACAAATGATACCTGGAAACAGTCGACCAGTCGTTGTCATCTTTGGATGTGCCTACTAGAAATGCACAGTGCTCTGCCCACCATATGATCTTTGTAGTTGTTCCCAACGGGCCTGAGCCTCTCTCCCCGTCGCCAGCCTGCCCTGCTGTCTGCATGGCCGACTCTCATTCATTCCCTCTCAAGCACTGCTTCCCAGAGAGTTTTCCAGCCGCCCTACCAAATGTGCAGTCCCTATCACATTACCCTTTTTATTTTCTCCACCACACTTCCCACTATCTACAATTATCCTGACTGAGTATTTGCTGGCCTGTCCATTGTCTCTCTACTCGTAGTAGAATAAAAGGTGATTGAATGCAACAAATATCCCATCTGTCATCCTCACTGCCGTATTTCCAAGCCATAGAAAAGTACCCGAACAAATGAAGCACTCCATAAATGCTTTTTGAATCAGTAAGCAAATGAACCCAAATGCATTTTTCTTACTAATCCTTTGAATTATTTTTACACATTTCGAATTACTTATTTCTCTTTTTCTCTACTTCCAAAGAAACCGCAGTGGATACTGTGCACGACTTAGAAGCTCCAGGCAAGGATAATAAACATGCCACATCTGTATCTGTGGATGTTCCTTCAGCCTGGGCAGAAAAGATACAGTCAGGAAGATACAGAGAAAGAAACAACAGTCCATGTGTGTTTAATATTTATCAGTGTAGCAAATTTCTCCAATAGAAAAAGAAAAGACAAAGTTAGTTTAATTGGATCCAGTTTCTTTAAGTACCTTTATTTTCCCTTGAAGAAAATAAAGGAGGAGAAGGGACTTAGCCAAATAATGATTTAAATTTATTCTAGTATTTCTGAGGGTGCCAAGTCAGGAGGTTGCTGAGGTTTCTTTCTCTTTCCTTTGCTGAGGTAGATTTCCAGCTCAGGCATATGGACTGACGTGGAAGAGCAATCGGTTATAAAGAAAAAAATACATTTGGGGTCTGTCTCTGTTGGAAACATAATTGAAAGCATGAGTGTGGTGTGGTTTCTCTAAAACTTCAAAAGTGTGCACAGGCACATGAAGGGGAATGCCATCTGTTTGTTGTTAGGGTCATGTTTTACTTTCCTGCTTATACTTTCAATATAGTCAATGAGCTCAGCTTTTTATAAAGAAAATTAATTATTACTTACGTTAGGTTTACATTAGTGGCAAATTTACTCATTTTCCCTTTTCCATTAGAAGAATGTTGTTAGATAATAGATTAGAACCATTTGGCAATTAATCACAGTCACCCACTCTTAGAAATTGCTCATTGGCCAAAATAATCAGTACAAACACTACTTAGAAAAGAAATGATCCATCTTTTGTAAACCTAAGAACATGTTGGCAGATTTGCAATGCTTGATAACAATAGCTTTTGTGCTGCAATGTACAGGAGGTGCCTTGAAATTTATAGGCTGTTGGCTACCAGCACCCATCATCCACCTTAGCACCTGCAGGAGCCCTGATGGTCAACAGGAAGGCATAGAGCGAAAAATACTGAGCTTCAGAACTTGAACCTCAGACTCAGGGGCATGCAGAAACTAGCCCAAAGTAACACTATTGCTTGGTGGCAGAATCGGGCCTGAAATCCAGTTTTCCCAATTCCTGGCTCAGTGACCACACGGCTGCACATGAGGGTCCTGTGGAGTTAGTGTCCTCCGTGCTGAAGTGACACGGCTTGTGTTAATCCATAGGGACGTTCCATGCTGACCCCGCTGACATGTATTGAAGGCAGACTGTGTTCTAGGCTGTGTTAGTGAAGCCTCCACATAATCACAGTATTCATCGCTCAGCTTAATTGTTGTTTGACTATTTTCAAGGTATGTCAGGCCTAACCTACTAATTCCTCATTATCTGCAAATTTATTTAAAGACACTGTGTCAACTGAATGTTTGTGATATGAGCATCAATTTTGAGATAACAGGGATACAAAAGAAGAAGGAGCCCTTGCCTCTAAAGAACTTGCCAACTTGTTATGTGGAAATAATGGACCGAATGCCACTGATACAAACACACCTTCCCCCTAGGACGAGGCTCCTTTTTTCCTTTTTTAGTTGTTCTTTCACCACATCAGCTCTTCTTTCCTGGTCTGCTTTGAAGTCTTCTTCTCTCCTCTTCCCTCTGCTGGTTCCTTTAGCCCTGGGCTTCCCTGGGGCTCAGTTCTACGTTCTCTCTTCTATCCTCTCCCAGGATCATCTCATCCAGTCGTACGGCTTCTATTATCATCCATAGCAGAAATTATGAACCCAGAGTCCATGGATAAACTTTTGGGCCTGTGAGTTCCTTGAAATTCATATACAAATTTCATGTATATGTTCGTAGCTTCTGCCAGCTTGGCAGAGGGGACCTAGACTCCACAGCTCTATGGAAGTGGGTGATGCCCAGGTCTGCATGTTCCTGAGAGTCAGGGGCCAGCTCTGACTGGCCCTGGGCACCGTGGCTTGGAGATCTCACAGCTGCATGAAGCTTAAAGCAATCTTATCTAATTGCAGTTCCCCATCCCCTGCCTGCATCTCTACCTTATGCTTTTGTGTCCCTGTCATAGTAAATAGCATCATCACCAGTCAGGTTGCCCAACTAGAAACCAGGGATTTCCAGACTCTTCTCTCTCCCTCATTCCATACAGCCATCTCATGTGCTATGGGCTCTTTCTCCAAAACCTCTCAAACTATTCTCTCCCCTCCATTTCCCCTGCCTGGCCCTCTCAGCTCTCCTCAGGCTTCATTGGACACAGCAGCCTCCTCGCTGGTCTTCCCTGAGTCTCACTTCCAGTCTTCCCTCAGTCTTGCTTCTGGTCTTCCCTCAGTCTCACTTCCATCTCTTCGCTCTATGGAGGCAACCGAGCATGCATTTTTTTTCTTTTCTTTTCTTTTCTTTTCTTTTCTTTTCTTTTCTTTTCTTTTCTTTTCTTTCTTTTCTTCTTTTTTTTTTTTGAAACAGAGTCTCGCTCTGTCACCAGGTTGGGGTGCAGTGGCACGATCTCGACTCACTGCAACCTCTCACTTCCTGGTTCAAGTGATTCTCCTGCCTCAGCCTCCTGAGCATCTGGGATTACAGGCACCCGTCATCATGCCCAGCTAATTTTTGTATTTTTAGCAGAGAAAGGGTTTCACCATATTGGCCAGGATGGTTTCAATCTCCTGACCTTGTGATCTGCCCACCTCAGCCTCCTAAAGTGCTGGGATTACAGGAATGAGACACCTCGCCCGGCCCCGAGTGTGCATTTTCTAACATAAAATCTGATCATATAAGCTGGGCGTGGTGGCTGATGCCTGTAATCCCAGCACTTTGGGAGGCTGAGGCAGGCAGATCACTTGAGGTCAGGAGTTCAAGACAAGCCTGGCAAACATGTTGAAACCCTGTCTCTACTACAAATACAAAAATTAGCCAGACATGTTGGTGGGTGCCTGTAGTCCCAGCTACTCAGGAGGCTGAGGCAGGAGAATCGCTTGAACTCGGAAGCAGAGGTTGCAGTGAGCTGAGATTGCAGCACTGCACTCCAGCCTGGGTGACACAGCAAGACTCTGTCTCAAAAATAAATGAATAAATAAATAAATATCTGATCACATCGTTGCCTGGCTCAGAAGCCATTCCGGTGTACTCCAGAGATGAAAACCACAAGGATTGCACAGCCTTCCATAAATTGTTTCGTACTCTGTCCCTAAGATCGTGGCACTCACTGTAACCTATCACTTAGCTTCTCAAACATGCCACACTCCCTCCCATATCGTGTCCTTGAAATATGCTTCTCTCCTCTGCTACCAACCTCCCCTTCCTCATCCAGCCGTCCCCACAGCACCCCCAGCCCCCACTTCTTTCATTCATCAGCTAACTGCTCCTCATTCTTCAGTTTCTACTTCTCCTTGAGGGCAGATCTGATTTCTTCAAAGAGAGAAGATGTCCCTGCTGTCGGTTCCTCCATAGCACCTCCTCTTTTGTAATATCTGGAATTCACTACCTTGTGGTGATGTGGTTGTCCCTCTTCCTCCAACAACCATCCACCCGCTGAGGGCAGGGCTCACATCTAGATGCTTGCTTTCATATTCCTAGGATCTAGAATAAGGCTCAGTGTTCAGTAGGTGCTGTGCAAATACTTAGTGAGGAGTCAAGAGCCCATGTGCATGGGACAGACAGTGAAGCGCAGTTAGAGATTTGAAAGGAAGTCACACCATTGGTTACAGTTGTCATCCAGCAAGTAGGGCTTAAGCTTGTTCAGAAAAACAGATAGGGTGTGGCTTAGGCAAGATAAGAAAGCATAAAAACACAAAAGATGGAAAAACATTTTGGGAAAAGTGAGCTAATTAAAGACATGATCAGTAAGTAGAGGCGCCGCAAGTTTTAAGCAAAGCAGATCATTTCCTACATATAAAAATAACAGTAGAAAAATTAAAAAATAATTTATTTCTTACATTTTTGGCTTTGAATGCTGTATAGTTAAGTCGTTGCAACTACTTAACTTTGCTTTTGCGTTGTGAAAGCAGCCACAGACAAACACATAATCGAATAGATGTGGCTGTGCTCCCAGAAAACTTTATTTCTAAAAACAGGCATGGTGTCTGCCATTTCTCTAGAAATTCTTTAATTCCTTGCTTTTACAGGCTAGGCGTTAATAAGGTAGAGATGGCAGTTGTCTGGAAACTTTTTCTAAAGGCTCTGAAGCATTTATGAATTATAATTTAATGGCAATGTTATCTCTATTAGTTGATCTATGCTCTATCGGTTTGTCTATCTACTGAATACATACTCCATTTATTTCTAAAACTTGATTTGAGATGCTGTTATATAATGATTACAAATTTTAGATTTATGTTCACAAATAATCATGTAATTTACTCAGAATAGTCTTAAAAACTAGAAAATATCAAACTAAATGACAAATTTTCATCATTTTGGTCATGAAAATGTATAGTAAGAGATTCCTTGATGAGACTCACTGCTGACAAGGGAGAGGACAAGGACAGGCTTTGCTGTGGGCTAACCAAATGGGAGCATGGAATTTTGCCCACTGATGGTAAGACAGAGCCAGCAGAAGAGGCCAAAAGAGATGAGGTCCACAGTGCAAAAACATGGGCTTGAGAATGACATCAGCGACTGGCTCCAGACGTCAAATACGGGCAGGGGAAGAAAAAGAAGGCTTTTGGCTAACAGTTCAGCATCTATCCCAGCATGAACACAAAAAGAAAAAAAATTCTTCTAAAAGAGTAATACAAAATAGATAGGATCAGAGAAGACAGAGGGTGGAACGAGTTCAAACACGAGGAATTCACCAGTGGCCTGCCGAGGACCATGTGGATTTTAATGCCACTTCAGGGCAATAACAATGAAATGTCCCACCATCTTAAAGGTTTGGGATTTCTAATAGAATAAGAATTTGATTAATGAAACAACATGTACTATAAAGAACAAGGGATCATAAAAGGCTGGTTTTTAACAGCCTAAGTACCTTTTGCATCTTGAAGTCTTTTATCACCTTGTAAATCTCCCCTGGAAAGAAATAACTGCAGTGACAAGGCAGACTTCCATTACCAGCCTGTCCACCTTGGGACCTTGGCTCTAGATTCTCAAGTATATTGTCCTGGCTAACACCCTGTGGTGTCGTGCCTTTATTATGGGGAAAGAAGGGCTGCGGCATTGTAGTGGACCTAGTTTTAGTAAATGTCCCTGGACAAATACGCCCCCTCCAAAGGCATTTTCTTTTCCTTCGCTGTCTCTGCTCTGTTCTGCGGTCCAGCATGCCCCTGTGGGTGGAATTTAGCAGCCAGGGTGTCAGCCTGCTAGGGCTCCGCATCTTGTAACTTACAATAACAAACGTTCTGTTCTCCCAGGTTGCTGTGCGGGCTGCCTGTGGTTGAGTTAGGACTCTTCCATGTGCCTTTCATTTCCAGACCCAGGTTGGAGGGCATGCCCAGGGGCATGTTCCTCTCATGGCATGGAAGGCAAGCTGCACCTGATGAGCTCTTTGGGAGCCACTGGTTGGACACGGTGTACTGGAAGTCTGCTCATGTGTCATTGCCCAAAGCAAGTCAGAAGGCTAAGCTCAGAGTCAGTGAGGGAGGAGGTGCATTCACCCATAGACTCAGGATGAGGAAGGCAGGATGAATTTGAGTCAGTCATTCCATTGACCACACCGTAGATTATGCTTATAACTACAGAGCCTGAATACCTCATTGACAATCTCTCAGGTCAAAGTGGGCTGTTCTACTCCTGGAACACATGTACTCACATGTGGTAAGTTTTACTAAAATGTCAGGAAAGAATCCCAACTTTAAAAATTTGAATCATTTAGATTTATAGCCTTCACCTCAAGCAAATTCTTGGTGAAATAGCTCTTGACTCTCGAGGTATAGTAAAGGAACTGTGCTCAGAAGCTTCTGCACGTGGTCTCATGTAGTTCCCATAACAGCTGTGAAAGGTAGTCGTTACCCCATTTTCCATATGAAGGAACTAAAGTTTAGAGACTACGTTGTATAAAGGCCATCAAGCTAGGGAGTTGGAACTGGGATTTGAACCCAGGTCCGCCTGACTCTAAATGACTATGCTGTGTTAAAGGAATGTCTCAGGGCTTAGCATTAGTGAGAAACCGAAACCCAACATCTGCTTGTACATTTCAATCCCATGTTCACATCCTTTCATCACCAGTGCCACTTCAGAGACATCTTAGGGGAAATCTCTTTGATATTACAAAAGCGTATTCATGTAAGGGTGCTCATGGCGGTCCTATTTATAATGGAGAAAAATTTGAAATTATATAAAAGATTAAACCTAAGGATGTAGTAAGTAATTTGAGGTATCTGTTAGGTAAGTTTAGAATTGTTATCTATACAAATATTTGATGTCATTGGAAGTGTTCAGAGTACAAAGAAGAGACTCTAAAGCAGCGTGCACAGTATGACCTCACACTGGTAGAAAGTATACTCCAATATTAATAGAGAACAAGTCTGTTTAATATGCTTTTAGGTAACCCACTCACATGCATACCAAAAGTTTATCAAGTTACATATATATGTAAAATATTATATAGAAATAATATATGTATTTTTAATATATATGTGTGTAATGTATTTATGCAAATATATATATGTATATTTATAAGTATAGACTAAGACTTTGTCTTCTCACCAACCCACACACACCCAAAACTGGCCTTGCAGCCAAACTCAAGCTGAGAAAAATTTCATTGATCTGAGCCCTTGCAGCAAACTAACCTTCTCTAGGCCCCAATTTGAGATCCAGGGAAAACAGGTTTGGAAGAATTAATGATATTGGGGACATTACCATTGCTGTAGAATGAAGATTATTCCTTGTTCTTTCTTCATAGTCTAGACACACTATTTTTTAAAGCTAGTTGTTTATAGTGTTTATAAAGAAATAAATAATCCTCATAGGAAATTTAGAAAACAAAAGTTTTTAATGATAAAAAGAATATATGATCTCATCCCATCTCTTAGACAATAACACTTTTTAATTTTTTTTTAAGACAAGATCTAGCTCTGTTGCCCAGGCTGGAGTGCACTGGCATCATCATAGCTCACTGTAACCTCCAACTTTGGGCTCAAGCAATCCTCCCTCCTCAGCCTCCCAAGTCACTAGGACTACAACTGCACACCACTGTACCAGGCTAATTTTTATTCTTTATTTTTTATTTCTTTTAGAGACAAGGTCTTACTATTACTCTGTTGCCCAGGCTGGTCTTGAACTCCTGCATAAGGGATTCTCCCACCTCAGCCTCACAAATTGCTGGGGTTACAGGCATGAGCCACTGTGACCTGCCTCTAACATTTGAATTGACATCCTGCATGTAGAGATATGCACATATAGACGACAGCTGTATACCCATGCATATCTATATCCATGCATGCATACACATGCTTTATCAGGCCTTCCACTCCTTAACAGCCTACAGATTGAAAACTTAGAGGAGCAGCAGGAACGTACTTCCAACATTCATGTACTAAGCTACCTAGCATACAACTTTTTTTTTTTTTTTTTTTTTTTTGAGACGGAGTCTCGCTCTGTCGCCCAGGCTGGAGTGCAGTGGCGCAATCTCGGCTCACTGCAAGCTCCACCTCCCGGGTTCACGCCATTCTCCTGCCTCAGCCTCTCTGAGTAGCTGGGACTATAGGCGCCCGCCACCACGCCCGGCTATTTTTTCTTGTATTTTTAGTAGAGACGGGGTTTCACCGTGGTCTCGATCTCCTGACCTCGTGATCCGCCCGCCTCGGCCTCCCAAAGTGCTGGGATTACAAGCGTGAGCCACCGCGCCCGGCTCCTAGCGTACAACTTTTAATGGTTTTTTATTTTAAATGAAAAGAATCTTTCAGAGGGAGACATCAAAGGGTCTAAGAAAAAAATGGTTTTGGTATTAAGTGGCTAGTGTGCTTGTCAAAAAATGACGAAAAATAATAAAAACGAAACTGAAACAACCACCACCACTACAAAATCCAGAACAATGCACCTCATTTGAAGTGTTTGTGAGAAAGTAGAATTGAATATCTTTCTCACAAGTAAGTTCTTCTTGAGGCAGAACAGAAAAGAAACAAGAACTAAAAGTATTTATAAATCTGTGTCAGTGGTAGAAATTTCTCCAGCAGGAAAATAGAGCCTCAGGCTGTGTAATGAAATTTGTACTATGAGAGCTAACATTTATTTAGTGGATATTATGTAAAGTAAGCATTCCCCTATGCAAAGCATATTTTGGGGTCATGTTGCAAACAGCAATTTCTGCATTGAGTTGGCCAACTGTGTTCACTGAGGTGCCTACAAGCATTGGATTGCTCCAGATCGGGTGTTTCTTCTCTTATTGAAAGGCTGTTTTCTACTTTAATGTCATCTGTTGAGCTCTTTTTGTTTTATAAACGTATGGCTTATTGGATGATTCTAAAGTCATTGAGCCCTTATTATTGTAATTAAGATGGTAATATTAAGATTATTTTTAACTCAGGACTGAAATTACTTTCAATGAACAATTTAGGTCACTGTTATAGTAGACAAGAATTTAACTTGAAGAGTGAGTAGGTAATAAATAATCTCTAGAATGCTTACAAATATCTACTAACTTTTTAATACAATGCTAAAGCCAAATAACAGGCAAGGTGCTTCTGTAAATGTTCTCGGGACCAACCCATTTACCAGTCTGAGTGCAGGCAACCACCATCTCATTTAAACCACAGAAGTTTGGGGAAAATCTTATCCAAGTGTTATGGGTCTGTACTAGTAAACTGCACACAAAAGAGGCCACATGAATTTGACAAAGATTTAGAGATGAGATTCTGACAGTCACGTTTTATATTAACCAGAAAAAGAGCCACCAAATTCAACCACAGATGCAATTTTGTTGTTCTTTTCAATCAATTTGTTGTTCTTGTTAATCAAAGAATGATGAAATTTGAAGATAGAAATTACCTTAATTTACAGATGAGCCACCAGAGGCTCAGAGGGATGAAGTGTTTTGTTGAAATTACACAGTGGGTGCCATTCCAATAACTTGTGACTGCACACATTGCCTTCTGATATTCATTAGGAAGTCGTTTGAAGGAGGAATTATAAACTTTTTGGAAACATCATTGCTCTCTACTCGTCACCCTTATTGGAAATGCTTTTATTTGGAGAACCTTCACCACCTTAATGGAAACCAAAATGAGGATCTTCAAAGTTCATGTTCCGTGTAGCATTAACCCTACCACGTGCTTCCCTTGCATAGGGAACTCCTCTGTAAGGAAATGGGGAAAAAGAAAAGTATTAAGAAACAATCATTGTTCTCAAGGGAAAACGAGAAGCTCTGTTTCTCTTGCCTAAAGTAAAATGGATGTTATCAGTAGCTGCATTCACAGCGTGAAGAATCACACAGAAAGCCAGTCATTTTGTTTGCTGATGGAGAGTAGCCCTTCACTAATTCATGTGGTCCTGCTTCTGACTGATCGTGTCACAGATAATCAAGTGCTGTATCTCCAGCCACCTCACTCTCTAAACTTAGAAGGAAAATGAAAGTCATGGTTTCAGACCACCTCAGTTTCTTTTCATTTTTCCTGTCTTTGATAATGAAAAAGTGGGCAACTTTATAAAAAATGTCCTAAGTGAGTAGCTGAAATCACTGAGTATTTTTCAGGTATCTAGTTTCATTCTCTCAGTAAAGAACACATGAGTGATAGGAATGTGACTCATATATATTCCCTCTTTTTTCTGTTATGTAAACATTCCAAAAAGGGAAACATTAAAAATTGAACCCAGAGAAGACGCATCTATCGTTATGAATCATGAGTTAGTGGCAGTCACTGCAGGAGAGAATCTGTCTCTCTTATCTTGATGGCACTTGCAATAAAATACAAGAATATGTGGCACCACTGTCCTTGATAAATTGAGCACTAGAAAAGCCATGAATGTGAAATTATCTAGCACATGATAAATCTGCTGTAATAAGTAAAAAATGAATAATCAGAAGAAGTAGGAACTGCGTGAAGTAAACTTTGCTTCAAACGCTGCCTATCTAACTTTGGGCAGGAATCCTGGCTCTCTGAGGACTGCAGAATCAGGCTCTTTAGGTCATGATTACCACACAGAAGCCCTTGCCTAAAAACAAAACGTTATGGAGTCACAAGTTTCACCTTAAAAATATGCCCAAGGGATGTGTCAGGATGAATGTGGAGTTGGGTGAAAATTCACTGTTACCTTCTAATTGTCAGGAGTGGCATGATCTTCCAGTTGACATCCTGGGAGGCTATTAAACATAGGCACAAGATGAATCTTTTAAAGATGCTCTCAATTTGCCTCTGCAAAACTTACTTTGGTCTTCAGGCAGAAATGAATGTCATATTTTACAGTATGTTGAAAATTTCTAGAAAGCATCATCAGAAAGCCCTAATGCTCCCCTTCATCATTAAACTTATCCACAAAGATCTAGTAAACACCCCAAGACTAGCAGGTGTCTAACACTGTTATGGCAACAAATGGAAAATTTAAATTCATTTAAAATAATTATAATAATTCTCAGATAAACCACAGGATTCAGAAGTCTGTTCATAATATTTTCCATTTGTTGAGAATGTAACCCCCTTGTAGATTGAGTAAGAGTTAAATTAAGTGATAGCTCATCCTGTTCTAACGGGACCTCCAGCACCTCCACAGGCCGTTACTGGGCAGATCAATACCGAGGTGCTTCCCGCTCACCTTGGGCTTTTCAAAGGTTGAGCTGGGAGGAATGGCTAAGCCTGCAGGGAAGGCACATCAGACACAGGACTGGGGTGTGGAAGGTCAGCAAAGAAGAAGGAGAAATAAAATGCTTGTCTCATATTAAAGGTAAGCTGCTTATATTTGCTTAAAATCTTGGCCGGGGGCTGTTCCTCACACCTGTAATCCCAGCACTTTGGGAGGGCGACACAGGCAGATCACCTGAGGTCAGGAGTTTGAGACCAGCCTGACCAACAGGGCAAAACTCTGTCTCTACTAAAAATACAAAAATTAGGCACGGTGGCAGGCTCCTGTAATCCCAGCTACTTGGGAGGCTGAGGCAGGAGAATTGCTTGAACCCAGGAAGCAGAGGTTGCAGTGAGCTGAGATTGTGCCACTGCACTCCAGCCTGGGAGACAGAGCCAGACTCCGTCTCAAACAAAAACAAAAACAAAAAAACAAGAAAGTCTTTCTCTGCATCATGTTATTCAATATGTTTTTGAAAGCACCATTTCTTATGGCCTGATATATTTCAAATGCCTCCCCTCCCCCAGGGATCTCTGTTGCTCCCTCCTCATTTTCCATTGGCTTTGGTCTTTGTGATAAACCACAGCAGAAGTGAGTATATGGAATCATTTATTTGTAGCCCTTCTGCTCTCCCTTAATCCAAGCCTGCTGAATCCAAGCCTGTGGACCATTCTGTGTTCCTTGCTTCAGTGGCAAGATATGACAGTGTGGAAAATCTAGAAAAGTCGGGCTTCCATGAGTTTATTGTGAATATCAATGCTATTAGGGAATCAGAAGAGGACTCCAGGAAGCAAAGAGAAGAAAGGGGTTCCTTCTCTCCCGTTTCCAAGACTATAAGACCTCCTCTGTGTGGAGCAGGGCACGCTGGTGTTAAGTAGGGGTTCCTAGAGAGAAAAGGCCTGCTTTTTGTCTGTCAGCCATAGCTCTGGGTTGTCTGCAAATCCTGAGAAAACTTTGTGAGATCTGAGAGCAGAGAGGACCTCTGCCTGGAAAGAGTGGTGAGGAGGTGGAGGGAGAGGGCTGCAGAGAGCCTGGGCATAAATGCCATAGAAAGAGTCATGAAGTCT
This sequence comes from Nomascus leucogenys, assembly GCF_006542625.1. Taxonomy (NCBI): domain Eukaryota; kingdom Metazoa; phylum Chordata; class Mammalia; order Primates; family Hylobatidae; genus Nomascus; species Nomascus leucogenys. The sequence continues at coordinate 109,764,490 of NC_044387.1, read as the reverse complement.
CCCATAATATTGGGTGGCCCAGAAATGTAAGGCCAGATCCTGTGTCTCCATCTATGGTACAGAAGCAATCAAGAGATCCACCAACCAGAAAGAGAACACATGTACAGAAGTGTGTGACCATAGGTGGCATGTGTGTATGTGTGTGGATGAGGGAGCACACCAAGAAGATGGCAGCATCACATTGGATGCTGAAGTGAACAGATGACATCTAGGACCAGGTGCTCCCCCAAACCATGGTGCCCTGGAACTTAGATACAACTTCTAGAAAGGTAGGGAGGAAATACTGACACTGATTTTTCTTTATTCCAGTAGAATCACAAGCTAATTCTTTTAAAAAAATAAGAAACACAACTTATGCACATTAATTTCTGGACTGAGGCTTATATCCACAAATGCATTTTAACTTTAAAGAGCTTAATAAAGAGCTTAATTTCTTAGGGTCTAGTGACGTACATATCTGATTGCTCATGTGGGAGGCTGCATGGTGCATTGGAAAGACGTTAAGTCAGAGAAGCACAAGAAGACATTGAGTTCTGTTCTGCTACTTATCTTCTCTTGGTCTCAGGTTTTTCCTTTTTTTTTTTTTTTTTGAGATGGAGTCTTGCTCTGTTGCCAGGCTGGAGTGCTGTGACGAAATCTTAGCTCACTGCAACATCCGCCTCCCGGGTTCAAACAATACTCCTGCCTCAGCCTCTTAAGTAGCTGGGATGCCCAGCTAATTTTGTATTTTTAGTAAAGATGGGGTTTCACCATATTGGTCAGTCTGGTCTCGAACTCCTGACTTCATGATCTGCCCTCCTGGCCTCCCAAAGTGCTGGGATTACAGGTGTGAGCCACCGCGTCCTGCCAGGGTCTCAGGTTTTTCACATGCAAATAAACAGTTTGGACCTGATGATCTCTGAGGACCCTTCCAGTTCTGACAATGCGATTCTTTGAGCCGAATTGTTGGTAGTGATACCAACAGATGAGATGAGATGTTCAATACAAAGCACCTAGCTCGAAGCTTGGCACTTATGTGCTCAAAAAAATACTAATTCCTAGTATCTTCCCAGTGGCATTATCTAGTGAGCCTTCTTTCAAATTCAAAGGTTTGATTTCTCAGATATAATTTACATGAAAGGCTGTGATTTTCTCCTTTCTCTGAGTTCCAAGTGCAGGTTTTGATCTGAAGAAGTCACACAATGGACTGATTTGTCAGTGTATTTGTTTCCAAGGATTTCCCTTCTGCAGTTCTTTTCATAAAAGTGGCACTTATTGACCTGAATTCATGACCAGGCTGAGACAGGGCTTTCTGCAACCCTGTTGAGGCCAATCTCACTCTGCTTCTATTGCATTCTTCAATAGGACACTTAGTCCATTGGGCCAGTGCACCATGCCAAAAGGAGTTACTAAATTGTTAAAATGGGCCCTCAGTGAGTTCACGTAGGTAGAGGGAAATGCCAGGTCATCCCAGAGGCTGAGGATCTATCGAAGTTAGTGCTTGAAGGTGCAGTTGCGTTGACAGTGCATCACATGATACAGGGTTTTCACGTCTGCTTTGAATACAACTGTTTCCTGCAGGGCTGCTAGTGTCTGAGCCTTTTCTTTCTCTGTTAGAAACCTTCAACAAACTACTCTCTAAGGGGACAACGTTTCTAATAGGGGATAGTTTGATGGAGCTGGCTGAAGAAAGCAAATTTTGTGATGGCTGAGAGAGGATCCTCTCACCCTTTATTGCACCATGCTCTTTATCTCTTCATTTACAACCACCTTGTCTTTGGCCTCTTCATCACTGTATTTTGAACACATGACTAGTCTTTTACCCACATACAGGATCCTGCACCTGCTGGGGCTGAGCTGCAGTACGTAGGGGCTCAGAACGACGGTGTTTTGCTTTACATTTCAGACTCAAAATACCTCACCCAGGAGCCGCAGCTGGTTTCTTTCAAAGTGTGGTTTGCAGATCCCCTGCATCCTAATATGCCTGGGGCACCCAGTGAATGCAGGTTTTGAAGATCCCACCAGATCCCCTGATTCAGAATCTCATCTACACTTTCACCTAACACCCTGATGCTGGAGACACCACTCACTCATTCCCTTCTACGCCTCTGTCTCACTGCTAGGAGCCACCTCAGCTAACTCATGCATCTCTCTGTAGATGACTCTTTTAGTTGTTTTCTTTGCCAGCAGAAGCTGAGATAGATTTTCTGAGAAGTTCACACATCTCATTTCAGTAGGCTCATACCTCTAGCACACTGTGGTTTTACCGTATGCACCTAGACAATGGTCATAACCATTTAACATAACCGAGCATGCAGTTCTAATTCTCATCATACTTATGCTTCCACCAAAGTTGTAATCTGTGTAACCATAGCGTTTCTTGTGCTTTTTCACCTGTTACTTGCTATTACTTAGCAGCCCATGTGAGGAAATGATTGTCAATGAGTGCTGGGAGCACCACACTATTGTACTTTTTGACGGAGTAGGCTGCTCTGGAGCCTGTATCGGTCTGACTGCCTGGTGCATTTGCTGGCTAAGCATTTCTGTTTTTCTTTTCTTTTCTTTTCTTTTTTTTTTGAGATAGAGTCTCACTCTGTGGCCCAGGCTGGAGTGCAGTGGCATGATCTCAGCTCACTGCAACCTCTGCCTCCCGGGTTCAACTTTTGTATGTTTAGTAGAGATGGAGTTTGACCGTATTAGCCAGGCTGGTCTTGAACTCTTGACCTCAAATGATCCGCATGCCTTGACCTCCCAAAGTGCTGGGATTACAGGCATGAGCCACCACACCTGGCCCTGGCCAGGCATTTCTTATTGATGATCTGAGTTGTTCCATCTTACTCTGTTCCCTCTCAGTATTTCCTAGTTACCCACGTACCCTGAAGCTGCATTTGGATCAATTTAATACCACTGTTGTTTCTAGTTGTCACCTCCCACCATGTGGCAGTTACTCCAGTCTCCTGCTCTTGCTTATTCTTGAAAGGCATCCCAGCCAGTTAGGCATCTCTGCTTCTGAGACAGGAGGCTGAGAATTCCACCATGTTCAAGGAAATGGCCCTTAGACACTGTCTAAGGGGGCCATATTGGCAGTGCGATAAAGTCACATCTAAGAAAAACATTTGAGAAAGCGTCAGCTAGCATACGTTTGATTACAGAGGAAGCCAATCATGCTCAAACACTAATCAATACATTTTTAAGGATGTTATGATACAGTCATGCATGTGCTTCTTTCCCAATGCATTAAGTAAAGGGAAACAGCTGTGACTGTGACCATCTTTGTAAAGTTGAAGAGCTAGTGATCATAAATGATATTTTGAGATAACTAAAAATTATACTAATGTGAAAATATCTGTAATTTGTATTGGAACAATATCACATGTATGGTTAGTAGTGTTGTGGTTTATGACTTACATTCATAATTGGAGGAAATGCTATACATTTTAAAGATTATAGGAAATAAAGATTCATTCTTTCATTAAGTTCATGATTCCCTCAGCTGATTTCTAAGAACCCCTGATCTAGCTCAGTCTCCCAATTCTACCTGGGAACAAAGGCCCTGAGATATAAACTGGATGCCAGGATCACACTGCTGTTTGCCAGTCAGGATTGACTCTCGGATCCCGTCACCTACTCTTCTTTCTGCTGTGCTCCCCTGCTCCTGCTGCTGAATGATGAGATGGACTTTAGTGGTGATTCTGCTTCGCGATCCTATTATAGTTCTGATGTTTTTGTGCTACATTTGATCCCAGTAATTCTATACAATTCCTTTTCTCTGACGTGCTTTAATTCTGTTTGAAGGTCAGTGCTGGGTGCATGCCATACTCCACTTCTCCTGGAATATGATGGCAAGTTCCCTAATAATTTTTTCATTCTTATCAATCAAAGTACTATGTTCCTACTTATTTAGAGGGAAATAAACAAAATGATAGCAGGAAGCGTGTTTTTCTTTTGGGCAATGTGGGTCTGAAGATTGCATTACAAAATTTGATCAATATATGAAATACAGAGAAAAACCAGAAGTGATCAACGAAATTAACAGAGCCTTCTGAGGCAAGAGTCGCTGGGAGACTAGGGAAGAGCTAGAATACACTTTGCAGAATGGATTTCAGTCTCTCAGAGGCTCCAATTAGGAAAAGTATTTCCTGAAGCAGACCGGATTCTGTGGGACTAACCACATTTTACAGTACTCCAATTGTTTGCATCTGGAATTCTCCCAATCATTTCACTATTTTTGGAATATTTTTAGATTGGAGTCAAAGATACTATATTAATCTTCAGATCTTGTGTTGTTACTTAATTTTTCTTATATATAATTTTATCTACTTAACTAGGCTACCTGCATTTTGAGATTAGGAAACTTGTAAGAAGTGTTGCATTTCTCTGCATCTTTCACAGCCTTTATGATGGTGTTTGGCTGCACGTTTATGTACACAGTGCACTGTGGAAAGAGCCTTCGCTTTCCACCCAGACACACAAGGAGCAAATCCCATCTTCACTTCCTATTTCTGGCCAGGTATTAATCCAGTTAGCTATGCCCCAGTTTCCTTACTAAGTAATACCTACTTATGCAGGTGCTGTAGTAGAATGATACAGGGCAGAAGGTGGTTAAGACAATACGTGGCTCACAGCAGGAGTTTGAAGAGAACTATTATTACTATTAATTAGGGTTCCATAAATATGTGTGATTTGGTGCTCTTACTACCTAGTGCCCAGGGGGCCTCTCTTGTACCTTTTCTTGTAGTAGTCTTAGAACATTGGAGCTGAATCAGGTGAAAGCCTGCAGAGAGGCACAGCACAGAGCATTCCCATACATTTTAGCGACTGTTTATTGTGGATGTGTCATGTCTATTTGTCTCCTTCCGCTTTCAAAGAATTGATGCCATCCAGCATTGGCATGTTTTCTCTTCAGTTATTAGAGCCCTGTTTACTAAGTCAGTGAAATTGTTTATATTGCTTTCAAAGGGGCAAGAAGTGAAACCATTTGAAAAGAGATAGGATTACGCTGGGGTTTTAGAAAGCTGACATGTAGCACTAATTTTTTCCATCTTGCCTTCACAATATATTGAGAGAGGACCCAGAAGACAGATAAATGGAGATCAAAATTTTAAAACATTTGTTATGTATTTTGAAAATTCTGATGATGCCAAAGAAGATGACTTTATCTCTGTGGTCTAACACTTCCCCTAAGTCTACGCTAAGGCTTCTCAAAGCAAAGAAGAGCAAAGCAAAACAAAACAAAGGAAAGCAAAACAAAACAAAACAAAGGAAAACAAAACAAAATTGGAGGTTGTCCCCCCGTACATGCTGACAGAGCCTGCCCTGAAAAGCCATCCTCGCAGTGGATAGAAAAGCATCCTCTCTCCAGGCTCACACATTGAAGAGAACTCTCTCCAGGCTCACACATTTGAAAAGAGAGAGGGGATGTCATTCTGCTAATCATGCTGTTTCTTCTCCCACACTCAATGGTAAGATCAGTCCTCTTCCCAGAAGAAGGAATTTTAAAAAGAGGCAGAGAAGTGCTATGCATCTTCCAGCTGAGTGGTCCTCAGGACGTGTGGTCCCAGGCCAGCAGCATCACCTTAGCTGGGGATTCATCTGTGGCCGCATCCCGGATCTGTGACTGCTATGATGGTCCAGGGTCCAGGGATCTGAGTTCTGCCAAGTCTTCTGGACATTCTCGCTCTGTGGTCCTTAACCCTGGTTGCACATCAGCATTTCTTAAGAAGATTTTAAAATTATCCATGTTTGAGACCCACAGGTAGAAATAATTTATAAATTGAAATTCCTTAGGCTAAGGGCAAGGGATTCACACATTTTGCAGGTGCTTTGGATAATTCTGAGGTGCAGGCAGCATCCAGGGCTATAGCACGGTCCAGCCCAGGCCATGGAAACAGGAGTCCTATGCACAGTGCATTGGGCAGACGCTGACGGTGACTTCAAACTCGCAGTCCTGCCTCTGAGGTGTGTCCTCTCCTCCTGCCTCAGCACCTGGCCTTGAGAACATTATGAAGTCACCTGAGACACAGTGAGATCTGGTGACAATGAACAGTGTGAGATGGTGAGTTTTTGAGGGGCAGAAAGCTCAAATACCACTGACACCTCTAAACTTGTCAGGTAAAATGTGGACTGCATTGTTTCAAGCCAGCACAAAATCCAAAGTAGGCAGAAATTACCTAATGTATTTTGAAAAGGTATTTTTCACATCCTTGAAAGGAATCCAGACTGAAGACTGCCTTCTTTGGCACCTGAGATGAACCTTCAGAGCCAGTGAAAAAGTAGAAAAGACACAGAAGCCTTAAAGTTTTTACACAAATTATACTTAAAAAAAAAAGATGGAAAGATGGGCTGTGTAGCCAAAGAGAAGAATGTTCTTTCTTTAGAAAGAGTGAATTACAAAAGGGACATGAACGCATGGGGTATTAGTGTAAGTGCCGACAGTATTCTGATGATGGCAAAATTGAGACTAAGATTGGTGATATGGTTTGGCTCTGTGTCCCCATCCAAATCTCATCTTGAATTGTAGTTCCCACAGTCCCCATGTGTTGTGGAAGTGACCTGGTGGGAGGTAATTGAATCATGGCGGTGCTTACCCCCATGCTACTGTTCTTGTGATAGTGAGTACGTTTTCTTGAGATCTGATGGTTTTATAAGGGGCTTTTCCCCTTTTGCTCAGCACTTCCCCTTCCTGCCACCATGTGAAGAAGGACATTTGCTTCCCCTTTTGTCATGATAGTAAGTTTCCGGAGGCCTCTCCAGCCCTGAGAAACTATGAGTCAATTAAATCTCTTTTCTTTCTAAATTACCCTTTCTCTAGTCTGTCTTTATTAGCAGCATGAGAACGGACTAATACAACTAGTCTTGACTTTCTGGGGGCCCTGAATGAAAAGCAGCTTTGTATTTGTGCTTCCTCATAAAGGGTTCATTGACTCTAAAGAAAAGCATCACAGGCCACATGAAAAACTACTTAATTTTTCAGACATGGGCAAACCTTTTCATTTGCTCCAATTTTCAGAAGAGTAGGACACTAAAACATGATGAATACAACATCTAGACTTAATTCTATATGATGCGAAAAGTAGTAAAAAGAATGAAGGATAGAAAAAAAAGTGCTAAGGGCAAAAGAAATGGAAGAAAAGAGAAAAGGAGAGAGAAAAAAGAATAGAGCATGATGACAGATCAATAGAGAAAAACATAAAGACAGAAGAGAAAAAGGAAGGTACAAGACAGATGTGGGAATCAGTGTAAGAAGATGATGAGTAGTCAGTATGAGGTGTTAGGGAATGGCCTCTTGGGTTGACTTGGTCCCTGGCCTTCAGTCCATTAAAAATCCTCCCAACACACTTTGAAATGAGTAACTCTTTGGCCTGTATTCAGAGATATTTCACTCTTCCTAATTTTTTAGCTTTCAGAGATGCTGCACTGAAAGGGATATGGTTTGTCATAGTAACCCCACAGAGTATAAATTACTCCATGAACTGCAGTGTCAGTGATAAGAGCAATATTAATTTCAGGTCCAAATGAAATCAAACAAAGGGTTAGGTCTACCCATGTACTGAAGGTTTCCTATGCTGACTCAAAGACTTTGGTGTTGAAATTCATTGATCATTTGTAAAAGAGGCCATCTGCAAATTCAATACACATCTGAAAAGCAAAAATGACATGGTATTCCTGCAGACTGCGGCCAGTAAAATGCTGAGTGGACACTGATAAAATTAATGTGCCTTCAAACGTGCACAGTTCCCCTCTCACTGTCTTGAGGATCAGCCCTAAATAGGGGTTATTTTAGCAGCGCGTCTGCTGGTTGTGCAACTTGAGTTATGGCTCCTTGCTAAGCCCCCGCCACTGGAGATTATTCCAGCAGCAGGCTTTGGAGTGACAGGTGGAATCCAACCCATCTATCATGCTGCTAGGCCCAATTTTCTTTTCTGATTTCCTTGGCCGACTTTGGGGTTTCCTTAAGGAAGCTGTGTGGCACTTGCTATCCTTGGGAGATTACTAGAGCTCGATGATCAACCTAGGTATCTCAGAGAAATTTGATTTATGTACTTGAAATTTTCTATTTCCTGGACCTCATGATTTGGTGAAATAAGATCAAAGTGACAGGTTGGGAGATAACTTTTGAATCAGTGGTAATTTTTAGTGTTCCTGTGTTTACTTTATGGCATTAGGTAAATAAATTCTAAACATACTTAGTTTACCATTTGAATCCCCTGTCGTATACTGTGCTTCCAGTAATCACAGGGTCAGGTACTGGCCTTGGGGTTGCCTACATAAATAACAGAGCCTGGGCGACCTGTTCACAGGTTTAGTTCTTGGGAGCAACACAGCCGTGATTTTTAACCAGAGATATCTGTGTTCAAAGCTGGTACTTTAAAACACTTTACCGGCTGGGCACGGTGGCTCACGCCTGTAATCCCAGCAGTTTGGGAGGCCGACGCACGTGGATCGTGAGGTCAAGATATCAAGACCGTCCTGGCCAACATGGTGAAACCCGTCTCTACTAAAAATACAAAAATTAGCTGGGCATGGTAGTGTGCACCTGTAGTCCCAGCTACTTGGGAGGTTGAGGCAGGAGAATCACTTGAACCAGGAAGGTGGAGGTTGCCTTGAGCTGAGATCACACCACTACACTCCAGCCTGGTAGCAGAGCAAGACTCCATCTCAAAAAACAAAACAACAACAACAAAAAAACCACTTTATTATTCTGTCTCTTTATATATACATTATATACTCTGGAAGTAGAATCTAGAGTCCATGAAAAAGATTACAAATAATAAATGAAATATTTAGAATAATGACTAACATACAGTAGCCATTCAGTACGTAATAGTTTTCCTTATAATAATTGTTATATCGTGTTTTTCAGAATATAGATTGGGAGAAAGCTTCTGAGTGACTAAGTATATCACACAAAATCTATGGATTACAATTTATGGGGCTATTTTAACTTACTTGCATTTCGAATACATGTTCTTATCCGGTTTCTGGGGCCACTGATTAGAAGCAGCAAATTAGGACAGAAAAGAGGGACTGTTACAGGAAAGGAGAGTGTGAGTGTGAGAAATGGTGGCTAAAGGCTATTAGTGGTTTTGTGAAAACTACAAAATTATAACATTGGGAACATAAACAGAAACATTAAGAAAAACAGCCCACTGGAACCACTTCCTATAGGAGTACGATAAACACTAGTTCAGTAACCCCTGAGGACAATTCAGTCCTAACCGTGTTCCTGGATCCGTCATCTGCAACATTTCTTGTGGTGTGTTCTGCTGGTAATGAATTATTTCTTCATTTATATGTCTGAAAAACTCGATTTTACCTTGATCTTTGAAAGATATTTTCTCTGGTAGAGAATTTTAGGTTGACTTTTTCCTTTCGGTCCCGGAGAGATTTTGCTCCCGTCTCCTCCCTTGCCTTGTTTGTGATGAGAGATAGACAGCCATCCTTGTCTTCGTTCCTCTGTGTGGAATCTGACTGGGCAGGCGCGGTGGCTCACGCCTGTAATCCCAGTACCGTGGGAGGCCAAGGCCGGCGGATCACAAGGTCAGGAGCTCGAGACCAGCCTGGCCAATGTGATGAAACCCCGTCTCTACTAAAAATACAAAAAACAAATTAGCTGGGCCTGGTGGCAGGTGCCTGTAGTGCTGCTACTCCGGAGGCTGAGGCAGGAGAATTGCTTCAACTTGGGAGGCAGAGGTTGCAGTGAGAGGAGACTGCACCACTGCACTCCAATCTTGGCGACAGAGCGAGACTCTTCAAAAACAAAATGTGTATATATATCTATCTATCTTCCCCTCTCCCACACCTCCTGGCTGCTTTCAGCATCTTCTTTTTATTACTGGTTTGAGCAATTTGGTTATCACATGTCTTGGTGTCGTTTTCTTCTTGGTTCTTGTGCTTGGGGCTAAACTTCTGGGATCTGTGGGTTTATTACTTCTGCTTTTTCCATCTTTGAGGACTTTAATTCCATGTATATTGGACTACTTGGAATAGTCTCACATTCTGTGATTAGCCCCACTAATGCTCTCGGTTTTTTTAACTATTATTTTTTCTGTGTTGCATTATGGAGTTTTTATTGTCACACTTTCAAATTTACAATTTTTTTCCTGCAATGTCTAATCTGCTGTAATTTCCACTTTGTGTATTTTTTGACCTTAGGATGTTGTAGTTTTCTTCCCTAAAGTTTCAATTTGGGCCGTTTTAATCTCTCATGCCTCTACTTAACCTTTTGAAGATGCAGGATATAGCAATAATCGCGTTGTAAACGTTCTTTTCTGACCATTCTGGCATCTGTGTCAGCTCTGCTGTTGGCTCACACTGTGTGGCCCCTGCAGACTTCAAGCTGGTTTCCTTTGTGCCCTTTCTCACACAGCTCATGCATGGGTTTCCAGCATGTGTGTGAGTAAAACCCAAATCAGACGTATTTCTGGTTAGCTCCGGAATCTTGTTCATGGAAAAGCTGTGTCCATATCTAGGGGAGGGAGGGGTCATCTCCTGGTTTCTGAGAAATACTTCCAGAGGATCTCTGGGCCGCTGTGAACCGCTGTGGCTACGTCCACCCGACTCCACCATCACCAGCTAGAGAGTGAATCATTCTGTTCTTTTCCATGACACAAAATGCCTGATATGGCCTGATTTTTAGACATTGTCCCAACCTCCATGCATCTAGAATAATAGGTACAATGTGTCTGTTAGTGCATAAATAAATTCATATAAAATGTGACTATGCATTCAGGAAGAATATTCATGGGGAATATTTAATGCATGCTATCTGACACAGAGACACTAAGTTCCTCCTTTATGTTTGCAATGCTTTGAGGACAAGGACTACATCTTTATTCCCTTCTTTAGTTCAGTGGTTGGCAATAACATAGGTACAAAGGACAAATGCATTAGTGCATTATGGCCACACCAAGCAGTGTATTAACACTGGTAATGTTTATTGAAAGAAACATTAAATATCACACCTCAGTATTATTAAGGAAACTAACTGGGCACATTATTTTCAAGACTCGATGAAGATGTGAGGTACCTTGTTCAAAAATTATTAAGAATCCTAAGACTTTGAAGGAGAGCAGTAAACCAAGTGCCTGTCTCTGCAGCCACACATTTCATGTAGCCATGGAGCTGGTCTTGCCCAGAAATCATAGTTTACAACAAGCTATTGTACAGTTCAGAATAGTTAGAAGATAATCATTCAGGTGTTTCTAGCATAAAAAAACATAAATATTTAAGGTGTTGGATACTCAATTACATTAGTTTGATTTTCACAAATTATATGAATGCATTAAATTATCACATGCACCACCAAAATATGTACCTCCATTATGTGTCAGTAGAAAATTAAAATTTTTATTAATGGAGAAAAAATGAAGTCCCTGATTAAAAGTGCTAGAAATGAGAATTTAGACCTGAAAAAGCAGCTAAAAATTTACAAGGAAAGTTTTGGCAGCAAGCCAGCCTCAGAAAGCATGAGACCCAAATTCAAAGAACGACCTGTGCAAATTTCTGGCTCGCAGCAAAATTGCACATGTGCAAGGGAGATCTATGAAGCCTAGTGAAAATGCAGAAAGAAAAAATTTAAAAACTGTAGAAAGTAAAGCCCAATTTCAAGTACAAACAAAACAAAACAAAACAAAACAAACAATACCTCACAGATTTCTAAATTGCTGAAGACAACGTGATATTTCCTCCCAAGACCAATATGAAGTTGATTTGAAAAGGGCAATTACTATACAGATTAGTGTTGTATACTATTGGTCTAGTTAGATTTGCTATGCTTAATGTTACTATTACGTAAAGTTAGTAGTTAGGGTCTCGGACTTTTAAAATAAAAAAAATGTAGGTACTATGATGGCAAATATTGGGGTTCATATTGCAGAACAGTTGAAGTCACATTTCACTGTTGATTGCATATGCCATGGGTATGTGAGCAACTTGAGTTGGTTGCACGACTTTTACACTTCCATTTTGAATGCAAAAACTTAAGGCTTTATGCTTAAATTAAATAATGTGGCTAAGACTATTAACGCAAGCATATAAAACTCAGCTCCTTGAAATAGCCCACCTAAAAAGATAGCTTACTTTGGGGGAGCTGAATAATTTTCTGGGGACACATCTTTTCTTTGTTTGATTTGTTTGGTTCAAAAAAAAAAGCATTCATATTATGGCTTGATATGCCATAAAATTTTGATTTAAAATCTCTAAAAGCCAGAGAAAGACTATCTACAAAACTGTCAAGATGCATTTTGGATTGTCTCCCTACTTCCGTTTTCTTCAAAAGATTTAAATGCAATTTGGATTATAAAAATCGCATTAAGATAGAAAGACTGTGGGATGCATTTCACCTGGGGTGCTTGTTAAAAAACGCAATTTCTGGGATTTCATTCCAGATCTACTCAATGAGACTCTGCAGGTGGGCCCCTAGAATCTGCATTTTTTATGCTTTCCAGATGTTTCTTATGCACAGTCAAGTTTGCAAACCACTGCTTTGGAGTTTTAACTGCCTTTAAGTAGAACTTTTAATGGATGCAGCCCTAATTTCTGAATTATTAATGATTAATAGAATCTGCTTTTACTATACACTCACTAAAATACATAGTTGCTTGGGCTGAAATATACAGATGTGTTGCCTTGCTGAAAAGGGAAGGAAAATCAAAGCTCTGACTGAGTCATGTTTGAAGTTTAGCCATGAAATTTGATGGCTTTTAGCTGAATTAAATGGCAGGCAAAATGTATGTCTGTTCTCTACCCCTCTCCTCTAACAGAGTTTCCCTGTCTTGAGCTAATCCTTATGCAGAGATGTCTTATCACTGCTCACTGAATATCTGTAGAAAGACACGAATTACAAAGTCAAGAGCTGCAGACTTCTCTAGGTTTTTCTTCGGAAGAGTCAGTGACACAGAGCTGTGTCAGGCAGAGCCTGCTGCTGATTTAATTTGATCTTTCTAGGGAGGATTAAGAATATTGTCCTCAACCCAGTTAGAATGTTGCTGCTAAGTTTCAATGTGTCAGAGGCTTTTTCATGTTCCCAGAGCCAGTGCGGGCTGGTGTGGCTAGTGACAACATTGCAGCATTTGCAAAGTGACAGCATTGCAGCATTTGCAAAGTGACAACATTGCAGCATTTGCAAAGTGACAACATTGCAGCATTTGCATTATCTTCCTTGGCGTGCACATCTTTCACCCATGTCAGGGAAGTAGTTGGAAGGAAAAATCACAGAGTACATAAGAAGGGCTCCTGGGCCCGCTGCGGAGGCTTGCAGAGGACATGCCCGAAGGGGTGTATGAAGCCTTCGGTCCCATACCTCTCCCTTGCCTCAATGGGATTTTGCACACCACAGGTTTCTGTCACCACCTTGCCTTGAAATTGGAGGCCTCAGTTATGAATTTTATAACATCCTCAAATAAGGCCTCACTTTGCAGTGTGTGCCTGACTTAAGGATGATTTTTAAATGACTGTGTGATGTTTGTCAAGACACTTTGTACTTATCGAAGTGCGTACATATATACCATCTCATTTAATTCTTGCCAAGATTCTGCTAGGTATGCGAGGCAGGTGCTGTTATCTTCACTTTATGAATGAGGAAAAGACACACAGAAGCTAATAACAAGTGGAGCCAACACTGGGTCTGAAATTTGTAAACTCTGATATAAAAAAGAAATCATACCTCTGGAAAGAAAACTGTTGCAAACTATACACCTGCTTTCTAAAACGTGTGGCTCTTCACTAGCTATTTTGCTGCCTTCTACCTGCTCCAGTGTGCTGTTGGCTACGTCCAGTGCTGAGGACTGGGGCGGAGGCTTTTCCTCCCACTTTAGGGTCATGGTGATGATCTTGCTGAGGACTGGGGAGGAGGCTTTTCTTCCCACTTTAGAATCATGGTGATGACCTTCCAGAATTTGAACTGTGCTTTGGTCCTCAGCATGTCCTGGGGCGCAACATTCATTGTTTTCATTTGTTAGAGAATACAAGATCAGAATTTAAATAGTCACTGTTTTCCAAGATGCAAAGTGATATGCTGTTAGGTGTTTTAAAATCCTGTCTGTTGATCTGATTGGCTGGTATTCCAGTCTTCCCTGTTTATCGCTCTGTGACCGGTGGGATTTGCCAATAGGTCCAGGTACTTTCTCTTTCCAGAAGCGTACCGTAATATTGGTGTAGGATTTGTGGCCAGAACTTACTGGGCATCACCCCAGTTAGAGTCCTAACACCTCACGTTGTGACAGAAGCTGACAATAGGAGTTGAAAATGCCATAATATGAATCTGTTCTCACAGTGAAGATTGTAGTGAGAACGGGAAAAGCTGCAGACCGAACCAGTTCTCATTATGTTCTGAAGCCAAATTTCCTCCCCACAACATGAATTGTATGGTCCAGCCTCTTTAATCAAGAATGTTCCATTTGAAAGCATTCTTCATCCCACAGAAAACATAAATTTCACTTTGGAGCACCTATCTAGTAGGAGAATTTGGTTTCTCATTCAGTTAACCAGATTGAAAATGTAAGAACACTATTATGGAAGCTTCAATGTCAATGTGTGTGTGTATGATGATTGTTGCTAATTAAAAATAGGCTGATTTAGGACGTTCGAAGCAAAGAAGCACTCACGTTCCCTTATCTCAGCATTTAAACAGTGCCTGGACTGTGTGCTCTCTGCCCACATTATCCGGTTGTGTGTGGCATCGCTTCTAGCTGCAATAGTGGGAAAGAATTTAGTAGATGTTCAAACATAAATATATTCTTAGCTTTTTTTTTGTTGTTAAGGTGGCTTCAGGTATTTTAAATTTTTCTTTTCCTTCTGGGAGAGGAGTTAATACTATTAAGAATTCTGCACATTGCTTGAGGCAATGATAAAGCATAGTACCTTATTTATTTTACTCTCATTGTTATTTGAGAAGATGATGGGCCATATATGCTTGTAGATTAGCTGGTGTCTTTTCGAAGCTACCGGCAAGGCTATGTTTAAAGTTTCAATTCTAATAAAAATGTGTTAAAGCAACCAATGGCACCATATAGGGAATGGCAGAGGGAAGGTCATTCTGTGTGTCCTACAGCCTCAGAAGTGGGATCTTCCCCACCCTTTTCTGTGAAGACAATGCAATTCAGAGCAGAGGCATCTTCGAAGCTGCTTTGCACGTGATGGTAATGAAGGATTGCAATGTGAGGTCACTGGGATTCCCAATACTACAGACACTGGTGTTATGAAAGGATGCTTAGTCCCAGCATGCCTAAGAAAATGAAATCTGATTCCTAGTCTTGGATATCCCATCTCATGCGTGATGCTGCGTTTCCAAAACTGGAACATTTCTGCTGGCTTATTTCCATGACTTCCTTTTCTCCAGCCACTGAACACTCACTCCTGGTGTGTCCTTACTAAAACGTTAGTTAATGTATTATCTGTTCATGACAGTTCAGCTGTCTGCATAACTTCTGTGTATTTATTTATTTATTTAATTTTTTTTTTTGAGATGGATTCTTGCTCTGTTGCCCAGGCTGAAGTGAAGTGGAGCGATCTCGGCTAGCTGCAACCTCCACCTCCTGGGTTCAAATGATTCTCATCTCAGCCTCCCAAGTAGATGGGATTACAGGCACACACCACCATGCCCAGCTAATTTTTGTATTTTTAGTAGAGACAGAGTTTCACCATGTTGGCCAGGCTGGTCTTGAGCTCCTGACCTCAAGTGATCTGCCTGCCTCGGCCTCCCAATGTTCTGGGATTACATGGGTAAGCTGCCATGCCTGGCCAACTTCTGTGTATTTATTGAGGGAGGTGATTTGAGTGGAGATGGTGGAAGGATTGGGGCATGTGCAAGAGAAGGAGTCCTGGTTTGTAAGTTAGATCATGTGAGGGAGAGGGATAGGGAGTGGAGCACAGGGTGAATGAGACCACACACGTGTAAGACAGAATGATGAGCAGGCAGGAAGAGAGGGTTGGTGTAGAAAAGGGTTGGTGTAGGAAAGGGGTGGTGTAGGAAATGGGTGTTGTAGCAAAGTGTTGGTGTAGGAAATGGGTGGTGTAGGGAAGGGTGCTGTAGGAAAGGCTTGGTGAATAGGAAAGGCTTGGTGTAGGAAAGGGTGGTGTAGGAATGGGTGTTGTAGTAGGAAAAGGTTGGTGTAGGAAAGGGGTGGTGCAGGAAAGCGTAGTGTAGGAAAGTGGTGGTGTAGTAGGAAAGGGTTGGTGTAGGAAAGGGGTGGTGTAGGAAAGGGTTGGTGAATAGCAAAGGGTTGGTGTAGGAAAGAGTGGTGTAGGAAAGGGGTAGTGTAGGAAAGGTTTGGTGTAGGAAAGGGTTGCTGTAGGAAAGGGGTGGTATAGGAAAGGGCTGGTGTAGGAAAGGGGTAGTGTAGGAAAGGGTGGTGTAGGAAAGGGGTGGTGCAGGAAAGGGTAGTGTAGAAAAGTGGTGGTGTAGTAGGAAAGGGTTGGTGTAGGAAAGGGGTGGTGTAGGAAAGGGGTGTTGAATAGGAAAGGGGTGGTGTAGGAAAGGGGTGGTTTAGGAAAGGGTTGGTGAATAGCAAAGGGTTGGTGTAGGAAAGAGTGGTGTAGGAAAGGGGTAGTGTAGGAAAGGTTTGGTGTAGGAAAGGGTTGCTGTAGGAAAGGGGTGGTGTAGGAAAGGGTTGGTGTAGGAAAGGGTGGTGCAGGAAAGGGGTGGTGAATAGGAAAGGGGTGGTGTAGGAAAGGGGTGATGTAGGAAAGGGGTGGTGTAGGAAAGGGGTGGTGTAGGAAAGGGTGGTGCAGGAAAGGGGTGGTGTAGGAAAGGGGTGGTGAATAGGAAAGGGGTGGTGTAGGAAAGGGGTGGTGTAGGAAAGGGTTGGTGAATAGCAAAGGGTTGGTGTAGGAAAGAGTGGTGTAGGAAAGGGGTAGTGTAGGAAAGGTTTGGTGTAGGAAAGGGTTGCTGTAGGAAAGGGGTGGTGTAGGAAAGGGTTGGTGTAGGAAAGGTTCGTGTAGGAAAGCGGTAGTGTCGGAAAGGGTGGTGTAGGAAAGGGTGGTGTAGGGAAGGGGTGGTGTAGGAAAGGGTGGTGTAGGAAAGGGGTGATGTAGGAAAAGGTTGGTGTAGGAAAGAAGTGGTGTAGGAAAGGGTTGGTGTAGGAAAGGGTTGATGTAGGAAAGGGGTGGTGTAGGAAAGGGGTGGTGTAGGAAAGGGGTGTTGTAGGAAAGGGTATTGTAGGAAAGGGTTGGTGTAGGAGAGGTTTGGTGTAGGAAAGAAGTGGGGTAGGAAAGGGTTGGTGTAGGAAAAGGTTGGTGTAGGAAAGGGGTGGTATAGGAAAGGGTTGGTGTAGAAAAGGGTGTTGTAGGAAAGGGTTGGTGTAGGAAAGAGTTGGTGTAGGAAGGGGGTGGTGTAGGAAAGGGGTGGTGTTGGAAAGGTTTGGTGTAGGAAAGGGGTGGTGTAGTAAAGGGGTGGTGTAGTAAAAGGTTAGTGTAGGAAAGGGGTGGTGTAGGAAAGGGGTGGTGTTGGAAAGATTTGCTGTAGGAAAGAGGTGGTGTAGGAAAGGTTTGGTGTAGGAAAGAGGTGGTGTAGGAAAGGGTTGGTGTAGGAAAGGGGTGGTGTAGGAAAGGGGGGTATAGGAAAGGGGTGGTATAGGAAAGGGTTGATGTAGGGAGCTGACATTTGCATAAGTTGCACAGAGCTAGGAGTGGGTGATGATGGAAGGTTGGAAGAATGTGATATTTGGATGAAAATAACAACTTAGAAATTGAGTCATCTTTTAGCTACAGAGGAGGGTATTTCTTTCACCATATAGTGAGCAGTTGCTGTATCCATGGCTGTTGACAAAGATGTTCACTTTGTGCCTTTTCCTGCATTATTGGCATCTGGAGTTCTAACAGCCAAGAGAGACAGAGGTCATAGTGGAATCAATATTTCTATTACAGATAAGAAAATCCCAGAAGGAGGGCCTACATAGATTAATCTGTACACAACGAAACTAAGATTTAAGAATTTTTTTGAAGATAATCCTGGGATTATGTCTCACATTTAATTTGAAGCTTCTTTCTTTATTTCCCTTTGCTTCATATTTTCTCTCTCCTATTTTATTCCTCCTTGAAATAAAATGGGACAATAATGTGTTTTAAATGTAGAATCAAGGAATAACAAGAAATCATCATTTCAACTGCTATCATTTCCAGTGAAATTAAATGCTTGGATGGTTACTTTGTTAATTACTAACAACTCTAAAATTCTGATTCTCAATCCACAGTCTATTGAATCATATAAATGGCTTGCTTTTATCGAATGGAAAAAGACAAAGAAGGAAAACAGTGTCCAGTAGAGAGGAGGAGAAAGCATTGCAGGGAACACCAGGGTCCCCATGATAAGTTCACTTTATTCCACTCCATACTTCCTGTTAATTAGGAGCATCCAATCATTGCAGTGACATGGGGTCCTACACTTTAACCCAACCCCTCCTCTTCTACTAACCCTAACTTTGACTAGTATGTGACGAATACCTGAGCTCAGCAACCTCCCATGGCTTGCAGATCTTGGGAGTTGTTCTTACTCTTTTTGGTATAACAACCCTCAATTAATGTTTGGTATTCTTACACAACCGGTGGGAAAACAAGTATGCTTCTGGAAAGCTTAGAAAATATAGACAGAGTTATATACCAAGGCTTGTTTTTATTTTAATTGAATAATTTGCAAAGGTATCTTCCATATTAATAAATGTACATTCAATTCAAACAGATTGATATTGAATTAATAGGAAGTAATAAATTGGTTTATTTATCCTAGTGGAATTAAAAAATCTGGCTACTCTATACATTCAATTTCTAGTACCTAGTTTGAAAAGAGCATTTTCTTCCTTTTGAAATATATTTGAGCATAGTAACTTTCAAGGTCCTAAGTTTGTTGGCATAATTTAATGGAAAAATTTATGCTCCAAAGCATTCATTTTTTTCCCCAAGCCTTGTGGTTTTCAATTTCTCATCTACTGGGTGGCTTTTAGTTTACATGATAGAACAGAATCTTCTCAACTTTTTGATTCCCCTAATAAAATATTCAATAGAGAACTAAGCCAAAGTTTGCTTCCACCAAGGATATGATCTCATCGTTATTCCTGTCTTCATGCCTGTTGAAATCCAGCTATTCTTGTATGTATTTAGCTAAGTGATAGGCTTAAGCATCAATTGTCTTTTTTGGCTAATTTGTTTCAAAAGGGATTGAGCCCATGTACACATGAAATAATATTTAAAACAGTAAAGATCCCTGTACACAACAGTATTGATGTCACTGTAACATCTCAAGACTAAATTAGACACTCTCTTCCTAGCCCCCTTTCACTCCTTCACCCTCCACCACAGGGACACTTTCTGGAAAAGAAGTCCAGGCAAAGAGACGTTAGTTTCATTGTTGCTAACGTCACGTAAAAATGATCACCAACTTGGAATTT